>NW_009954535.1:877580-879952 GCF_000747805.2 Chaetura pelagica | reverse complement strand
GGCAGCTGCTGTCGTGCCTGCTCTGAGCAGAGCACCAGGCTGCTGGGATCGTCGTTATCATCATCTGGTTTTCAAATGGACAGTCATGATTCCAGTTGGCAAAGTATTTTCCCATGGCTTTGTTTTTTAAAAATCAGATTCACAGAGGAGAATTTTTTTTTTTCCTAAATAAAATGTGGGAGTAAGAAAAAAAGAACACTTGAGAAGTGAGGCTACTCTTACCTCTGTACAGGTGATGTTCCCAGAATTGAAATCCAACAGAGGAGTTGCTGTGCAGCCTAAATCTTCTTGGACCCTGTAGGACCAAGCACAGTGTTAAGGTAGCACAGGGATCAGTGCCTGCACTGATGTCCCTAAATCAGTCTGATTAACAGGGAGAGATCCCATGGACTTTTATTTCTCTGTGCTGTCCTGACATGGCAGTTTTGTCCTGACACAGCGATTTGCTGCTCAGCTGAAGCTGTTGCCCTTCAGCTCTGCTCCTATTAAATTCCCAGTTTAGGGTCAGGTTGCCCTGCAGATGGGTCTGGGGTTTCCCTTGGAGCAACCCCTGCCAAAAGGCCTGAACACAACTGGCTGAAGTAGCAGTGCAATTTCTTGCTAAATAGCTAACGTAGTGTCATGTTAGTATGAAATGTGTTTCATGTTGGTATCAAGATGTCTCTGTACCTTTCTAAAGCATCTGTACCTAAACCTAATCACATCAGCTTTGGAAAGACCCTGTCAGTCACCTCTGCCAGCAGGGTCACCCTGGCAGAATCCTTCTGTGTTTAAATAGGCTGCTTGTGATTTTCCTGCTTCATTGCCTGTAACTGTTCTATTGCTGCCGGTGGGATAACTCCTGGCTCTACACAGCACAGTATTTTTTTGTGCATGCAGAGGGTTTCTCTCTGCTCTGCTGCCCCTCCTGCCTGCTCCGGGGTGTGCAGGCAGATGCTGAGGGGGAGCAACACCCTTCTCTGCAGAACACAGCAAGGTCTGTGCCGGCACCTGCTGCGCCACATGTGGCTCCGAAGGGACATTTAAGCCAAACAGGGAAAAAAACAGTTCAAAAAATGCAACTGAACTAGAAGAGAGTGTTCAAAAAATGAAAGATACCTTTCCAGTGTCCTGGAGAAAAGTAAACTGTATAAAAATAGGATCATTCCATGACTTCCTTCACCTTTGAACTGGAAAAAGAAGTAATCACTGGAGATGAATTAAGACAGGTATATGATGTTTAATTAAAATAATTCCTCTGCTTAAATACAACCTAAGGTGAGTATGGTCAGCCAAACAGATAAGGGGTTATTCCAGGAAGATTTTGTAACTAATTCTGTTGAATAGGATCAGGTAAAAAAAAAAAAAAAAAGATAAACTTCGAGTTATTGACTAACTACTTAGATACACAATTTTTTTCCCCCAGATTTTTGCTAAAGTTACAAGGACCTGTATTTTATATGTGAGCATTATACAAAAAGCTGCTCCTGTTTACCCAGCATTTGTGGGCTGAGAGTGCTGCCGTTGGTGGGTGAAGCCCTGGGGATTTTAGTGGGAGCAGAATCACACCCCGTGGGAAAGGCTGGAAATGACCCATGAGCTAACTGACCTCACCAGCCTGAACGTCCTGCTGGGGGAGCTGCTATCGACCTCCAGGAGGTCCACTGGTGCATGGGAAATAAGATGCAAGCAAGCAACAAAATAACTAAGAATAAAGCAAATATGCCTTACTTACACAATTTATATGGTCAAAGATGAACTCCTGAGCTGCTGCTTTCTCAGAGAATTCAAACAGCTGGATCTGTCAGGCATGAGTGTAGGGGAAGATGTGGTAAAGGAGACATTAATTACGTAAAAAAGCCCGAGCTTTTTAACCCTGTGATTCCTTTAGATGAACAAAATAATACGGCAAGAGTCTGCTCTGCCCTTTCCTAAGCCCAGGAGTTCGGCTCTACATGAGGAATTAGAGGAACAGCTTTACATGGAGTTGGAGGAGGAGCTTTATGTCAACCAGTTTATCCTTTTTGCGGGAGAAGAAAGACTTTAACGAAGGGGAAGAGCAGCCTCTGGGCTCCCCTAAAGCCCCTGCCAGGAGGCAGAAGCGTCCCTCAGGCTGCAGCTCTAAGGTGCTTCCAGCCTGTGGTGCACCGGGAGCTAGAGAACAGGATTGGGAGATCTTACTGTTCCTGCCGTTAAACATTTCAGGCCAAAGGTGTCTTTAGAGAAAATCCCCTTTGAGCAGGTGTTTTCCTACCCACCCTTTCCGTGAAGCCGTCAGCCGTGTAGTCTCCCCGCGGGACGACGTGGAGGGCCGGGGTGCCGAGGCAGACGGCGGCTCTGCCCCCCGCTCCCGCTGCCCACAGGGGCTCTGCCAGGGCCGCGGCCAGAGCCTC
>NW_009954535.1:868934-877280 GCF_000747805.2 Chaetura pelagica | reverse complement strand
GGGACCGGCACAGCCCGGGAATGGGACCCGGGACCGGCACTGCCCGGGAATGGGGCCGGCACTGCCCGGGAATGGGACCCGGGACCGGCACTGCCCGGGAATGGGGCCGGCACAGCCCGGGAATGGGGCCGGCACGGAGGAGCGGGACGCGGAGCTGGTGCCACCGCTGCAGCAACAGGCGCTGTGGTGGGAACGGCCTTGCCTGGGAGTCAGACAAGGCTTTTCTCCCGGGTGCAAATCCCCAGCTCTCGCTGCAACCCGAGCTTGGCTCTGGTTCGGTTAATCCCAGAGGCTGGTGCTGGTCTGTCTTAGTGCAAATAACGCAGGGGAAGTTTCCGAGTGTCCCGTGGGCAGGCTCAGCTTCTTACCTTTCCAGGTGAGTATCTTCTGTGTTCCTTACGAAGAGCATGTATTTGATGATGTGTGCTTGTACAGCCATCAGAAGGGCTCTTGTTCCCTTCTGAAACAGAAAGACAGCACTGCCCAGAGCTTTGGAGCCTGTGTCCATCACGTCCAGCAGGTGTGCAGAGGGTGGGGTGCTGCCGTGGGCAGAGCATGGGGTGCTGCCGTGGGACACAGGGCAGGGGGGCACCCAGCACTGGCTGCAAGCTGCTGCAGGTGGCTGAGAGGCTGGTGAGACAGTGCCAGGCACTGAGACTTGTACCTTCCCTGCCTCCAAAGCGTAGGCCAGGTCAGAGCGCGGCTCCCGGAACCTGAAGCTGGTTTGTGCCCACTCGCGGCTGAAGCGCTGGGACACGTTTCCAAAGAGCAGCTGCCCCAGCCCCTGCAGAGGAGGAGGGAGTCTGGGTTCAGCTCCCATCACGTCCCAGCGTGGCAGGGGTCTGTAGTGAGGCAGCCTGAGGTGCAGGTGCAGCCTGCGTGCTCACAGCAGCAAAGTCATCTCCTGAGGCCAGGGTGTGCTGAGGGGACACGGGGCTGGTTTGCTGTGGAGGCCTTGGTGGTATGACCAGCACTGGGGACTGTCCTGCCATCACCCCCAGAAACCCCTGAGCTTCTGGCCAAGGCTCTTTGTGGGGTAGAGGCAGCAGGCACCCGGGTGGGTGTCTCAACACCAGGTATTGGGGCGAGAGCAGAACTACCTCACTGCTCTCCTGAACCTCATCCTCCTGTCCTGAGCTGGCTCTCTCAGAAAGCACCAAGAGCAGAGCAATGTTACACTCTGTCATTTGACCTATTATCTAATGAGAATTATAGCAGATCAGTTTGAAGGTTTGTGTTGCAACCGTGTTCTTTAAAAGTCTCATGAATAAATCATTGTGATATATCCTGTTACAGATAACAGCAGGCTGCAGCCTGCAGCCCAGCAACCCACCAAGCCTCCCCTAGGGCCAGGTGAGGTTCCTGAGCCTTTGTCTTTGAATGAGATTGAATTACAGCTCATGCTTAATTCCACAGGCCTGCTCACCATTGCCATTGCCAAGGAGATGGGCTGGCCACCTGTGTCTGGAGGGACCAGGAGGGGCCTGGGGACAGCAGAAGGGGGCTGAGGCAGTGGTGGTGGCCCCATGGGCTCTCCAGCTCCAGATGGTCCATGGCCAGTGCTGGTCCGGTGCTGCTGGATGGAGAGAGGACCAGAGGGTGCATCACCCCTTGGCTGTATCCCCCCTGCGACCCTCTTGCCCTGCAGTGCCAGCAGGGTGGGCACCACAGCCCTGGGGATCCTTTGGGGGGCACAGACCTGCTGCCAGGACTTACAGCTCCTTTCCAACATTGCAAACACATCCCCACAAGCTGGTGATGGGTGTACAATGCTGTGTTTGTCTGAATCACAGGGATTAAACTTCAGTGCTTCCCAAGCTAAGGACACAGTAGGTGTTTGAGATCTTAATTTGTTGCCTTTTTTTCCTGTGTTCTAAAATACACCACGAAAACCAACTAGTTCATTTATGTTGGACTTCTCTGTGTTTTGAATTAGATCAGGAAGACATCCCCTTAAAATATCTGAAGACAATATGTGGTTCTTAAAGGGGGAGCAGAGGAAAAACTTCTCCATGGGGGCTGCTCTGCTGCATGTAGAGGTGTAATCCCCTCAGTGTGCTCACCTGGTTAAGCAGTCACAAAACCCACCAGACAAATACAAAATGTTACCTGATTAGTTGGGTTGCTGATTTCCAAACTGAAAAGCAAAAATAAAATACAAATTAAAAAAAAAAGAAAAAAAAAAAGGGAGGCATTGCTAACATGAGGAAACAGAGCAGCTGGAAAAGAAGTTCAGAAGAGAAGAGGGAAAGCTGTAGTACTTGCTGAGTACAGGAAGACCTTTGTCCACGGTCACAGAAGCATTGTAATAAAACATAACTTATAAAAGGATATTAAAAAAACACCTGGAATTAAAAGCACATGCAAATGAAGCAGAATAAAAGTCTTACCTGTGAAAACTGAAGATTTCTTTCCATTTGTTTAGGTCTGAAATTTTGCTGGCGATCTCCTCCAGCTGCAGCTGGGGCAGGGGGTGCTGACCCCCCGGCTCACCCGTGGCCCCGGGGGCTGCTCGGGGCTCCACGGGCACCTGCATCCCCTGGCCTGAGCCCTCCCTGCCAGCTCCCACCAGCCCTCCCTCCTTCATCTTCCGTGGGAGCCCGGCCCGGGCTGCCTTTCTGTTGGCTGGACAAGCAGCATGAATGTTTCATGCCGGGCTCAGCCCCTCTGGCTGCAGTCACTGCTGGATCCTGCTCAGGGCGGTGCAGGAGCTGCTGAGGTTTGGGATTAGGAAGTCCAACCATGAAATGCAGGTGTCTGTAAAGCTGAGCAAGTTCCTGGGAAAGATGAGCTGGGAAAGGCGAGATCCGTGCAGAGGGATGGGTGTTCCCTGGACTTGGATCTTGCTGCAGCACGACTGGGGTTCAGGACCAGGCACTGCCGAGCTGAACGGGGAAACCCGCGGCTCATGGAAATCTCACTGCTGCTTTTCTTTACCTTTTGGTCCATGAGAACGCACTGACCAGGGGCATCGGCCTGAGGTTTGGTGGAAAAAAGGTGAAGTCGAGCTGATGTTAATGAGCTGAGCCTGCAGGAAGCAGGACCCCCTGCTGGGTTTGGCAGCTGGTCTGGAAAACTGAAGGAGGACATGGCGTGGGACACCCCATCCCATGGCCATGTGCAGTGCCCACACCACCCTTCCTGTCCCCCCAGGGGCTGGTTCCCCTCGTCCCACCTCCACCCGGGCTGGGCTGTTTGCATGCCCGGTGACCCCAAGGAGGGGATGAAGTTCCACCTCGGGTGATGGCAGCTGGGTGACACTCCTGGCCATGTGCCACCACCATGCTGGAGGGGACATGGACCTGCACCTCCCAACCTGTGAGGGCAATGATGGCTGGTGACAGAAGTAAAGCAGCTATCCCAGCCTGAGCTGCTCTGTGCCGTGGTGGCTTCCTGAGCTGTGCCAGTTCCTCATGGAATGATGTCCATGGAGTCAGTGCGGGGCCACTTTGCTCCCACCCTTGCAGGGAACTTGAGTGGGTCTGTCACTCATGTGGTTCCCAGACAATAAGTGGTCTCTGCCCCCCAATGGGGTGGATGTGCCTTAGGAGAGTCCTCTGGAACTCCGGGATCCCTACTTGGGCAGGCACAGCAGGGGGTGGAACACGGGTGGAGGGCAGGGCCAGCTCCACACAGCAGTGTCCTGGGGCAGCCAGCTGAGCCTGGTGCACACCCTCGTGCACACACACGTCTGTATTGTCACGTCTGCATGTGCCCACAGACATACAGACATGCCTGCATTCCAACTTTTATTGGGATAGGGAAAAAAATCTGATTTTTCAAGAGCCTTCAAAATATGTTTCTTCTCACTACATGATTCTCATGTTTTTCAAGGTAATGGAAGATACTAATTTAAACGTGAATCGGGGCGAAACTTCATTAGCTGTTGCTCATGGATGTCAAGTGAGCCCCGGGGCAGGTCGTGGTTCTCCCCCAGGACTGGTGGCTGGGCAGGTCACCCTGCCTGTGCTAATGTCAGCTGGTCAAACACACAAATATTTTCTCAGTTTGATTTTGCTACGAAGTCGTGGGAACTGGATAGAAATGAAAATAACAGCTGGTCTCAGCTTGTGAGTGGGGTGGGGTCAGGGTTTAAGGCTGGGCTGGCAATTGAGTGAATGACAGCTCCTCTCTAGTAACATGGCTCAAACCAGGCCAGGTGGGGTGGGATTGGATGGAGTGCAGTGGAGGGGGATAGGGATGGGATAGGGATAGGGATGGGGATGGGAATGGGAATGGCTAGGGATAGGATAGGAATGGGATGGCACGGCACAGCAGGAGGATGGGATGCAGGGGAGTGGTAGAGCCAGCTCTTTGTGCAGTGATCCCCCTGTGATCCCCCCAAAACCCTGGGTCAGGGGCTGCTCTGTCCTGCACAGCAAAGAGACAGGAACAGGTTTACCTGCTGTGCTGGGATGGGGCTGGGCTGTATCTGACACGGAGGGGCCGGCTCCTCCTTCAGGACTGGCAAGGACCACTCTGAGAAGACCCCCACAGGGGAGCATTCTGTGTGCCCCATCCCGTGTGCTGCTGACTGCCCAAGTGCTGTCAGGCAGAGCAGCTTTGGGAAACATCAGGAACACCAAGAATGGAACATTACTTCTCGTTATTTGCTGTATGGGCAACAACACCATGAGATGTGACACAACGAGGTGTTAAGAAGACACATCAACATTAGAAAGAAGAGCATATTAACTAAGAATGAAATGAAGATAAATTCTGGGGGTGGGGGGCAATTGCAGCACCCTCACACCTTGTTCCAGCGTGGGAAGACAGGTGCAGCACAGGGAGGCAGGGCTGCTCCAAAGGGACTTGGGGGCAGAACTGACAGACCCTCCACAAAACACCCACCCATGTGTTGCATCCACTGATCAGGTATGAAAGCTGGCAGAGGTGCCCGTGCCCCCCAGGTGCTGGGCAATGCCCAGCACAGCTGCTCAGTGGGGCTGGGCTGGGGGGGTTTGCTCCTTGCTCACAGCTGGGTGGGGGCAGCTCCAGCCCCTGCAGATAAAAGGGTGGCTGGGGCAGTGCTTGTCCTTCTGCATCTCCTCCTGAGGCTGTGCTGTGTGTTGTCTACTCATCCTGCAAGGAGCATCCCATCTCCAGGGTACTTGCAGACCACCACAAAGGTAGTGTTGGGTGAAATAATGCTCTTTTGATCCATCTGTCTGTAACTGGGCTGGGACAGCAGCACCTGGGTGAGCAGGTCAGTTGGTTTGACTGACTTGTGGAAGTTTTAAGGGTGTGAGGACTGGTATCTTTGTTCTGTCTGCCAGCATGGCTTTGGGTGGAGAGCTCTGTGTGTTTTTTCATCAGTGTCTGCTGAGCTGCAGCACTCTTCGTAAGCCTGGCTGTTGTGTTGTCTTACTGCTGCTATATGCCAAAGGGTTTGATTTTGTTTATTTGTATTATCTGATGATAGAGTTTGTGGGGCTGTTTTCTGGGCAGGGTTCTTCATGCCTCTGACCACGAGGCTTTGAGAGGAGGTGATGTGGAAGGTGCCTGGTTTGCACTCCTGGTTTGCACTCCTGGTTTGCTCTGGGATTTGCTCTTTGCCTTGGTGTGCTGCAGAGGCTTGTTCAGCAGCACGAGGCCAGGCTGCACATCATGTTTTGCTCTGTGTCCTTTTAACTGAGGTCACAAAGCTCCTGGCTAGAGCCATTGCACGAGGAAACGAGGGATTTCAGGACTTCAAGCCTGGAGGGTTAGCTACACTTGGGTTTGTTAAGCTGCAAAACCCCCAGGAGAGCTTTATGGAGGAAAGCAAGGGCACTGCCAGGCATGTGGTGCTGGGGATGGTCTGGGGTGCTGCAGTGCTGTGCTCCTCCCTTGTTCTGTGCTGCCCTGGTGTGGTACTGATGGCATCGCTCCCTTCCTGAGGGCTGAGCTGCTGCTGCTGGTAGTGGGGGCACCTAGTGCTACACCTTGATTTTGCTTTCCAGACCCAGTTCAATGCTATTGATATTCCTAGTGTTCTTCATACCAGCTACTTCTCAAATGACTCATTGGGGGAAAAAAGCAAACACTTCATACGGTCTTACCCCTAGAAAGAGAGACTATTTTGATCTAGATCAAACAGCATGTCTTCTGTTTACTGCATGTGCCATACTGAAGTGTATTTTACAGCTCCACTTTTTAAGACTTTTTTTGAACTAATCACAAGTTAGTACACCTGGTAGCTGTTGAATGTAGTAGTGATGAGACTCTCTGCTTTAAATGTCCTTAAATTATGTACTTCTAATACATCAGATCAGCAGCTCCAGTGGTTGTCCCTGAATGTTTTGATTTTGAAAAGGGAAATTCAAACCCAGCAAATCGTATCAGCAAGGCATTCAGGAACTGCACCAGGGAGCAAACCAGGATGACCCAGAATGAATTTGCAAACTGTTCACTGTGAGTCTTGAATATGAAACTTCCCTCTTTGAAATTTGCGATTTTCTCTGAAAGGTGATGGATTTTCACTTCTGAAGAGAAGAGAATCATGATGAGGCAGCCACAGCAACCTGGAAGGGAGGAGGAGAAGCTGATCACCTCAGCAGGGCTAGGGCATCTACACCACAACCCAATGCCACAATGATTGTGTCATGGCCACCATAACATGGTTTTAACAGGAATTATTTGTAGAACCCAAGTTAACAGCTATTGAAATTGGTAAGCTTTGTCAATTGAATTTGGCTTAGGACGAGCAGTATTTAGCACAGCTGCTTTAGTGCCCTGATCCAGCAAAGCACCTGTGTTCTTTTTCAGTTTCAGCTGCTCCTTGTCCCATTGAACATAATTGATGTCTCCACATTTAAAGATAAACATATATTTAAGTCCTTTATGAAATTAGGTTTGTAAGGTGCAATACCTTGTGAACCAAGGGTACATCTTGTCAGCCAAACTGGTGACACAGAGAAAGGCTTTACCCTCTCTGTAAGTGGCAGAGGGACAGGGACAGTCTCTTGTCCCTGTTGGCAGTGTTTTTCGGAGGCCACCTTTCCAGAGAGCCACTGTCAGCCTCTCAGTTCCTTCCTGCCTCCAGAGAATTGTGCAGGTGTGAGCAGTGAGCTTGCTGGCAGGGCTGGGACCTTCCTATCGAGGGCACTGCCAGCACTTGCATCACAGAATTGTTTATTTTATCCCAATCCCCTGGCTCTGGTGTGATTTCCAGTTCTGACCCTGTGCTGTGTGCCAGTGATGTGACCCCAGCTCTGGGTACCAGGCTCCTGTGGGCACCATCCCTTTTCCACCAGCTCAGGAGAAGGGCTGGGGACACTGGGGGTTCCTGCAATGTTCCCATCCCACTGCCTGCTCTCATGGAGGGGGATGACATTTTATTCTTTAACTCCAATTTGGAAAAAACCAAAACAACCATGTTTGGACACAGCAAAGCCACCTGCCTTTCTGCCCAGCTTTATTCTGCCAGCTCAGAGTCAGTGCAGCTGCACTCCCTGAGATAGTTCCCTGTGCCCATCAATCAGCCCCCACAAGTGGCCGGGGGTCCAGGGCCATGGTGGTACTTACAGGCAATGAAGCTCCAGAGGTACAAGCCCACGGGGCCGTGCAGGGTTTCATAAGGCTTGCCAAAGGCGTTGAGCATGAAGAAACCTGCTCCCACCAGAGCAAAGAGCACCAGTACTGCACAGAAGAGAATGACACTGACATGGATACTTGCAGGGATAGTTCTGAGCAGATCTGGAAAAACTGAAACAAAATGAACAAGGCATCATTATACACGGCAGGCAAAGCTGGTCCAGAAGTCAGGCCACTGCACGTGCCACAGTTCAGGAATACTTTACATCTTTCAATGCAGCTTTTTAGCTGCTGTTTCAAATTACGATTGTACTTCGCTAGTGCCCAAGGGGGGGGAGGAGGAACACACGATCAGACACGGAATGAGAGAGTAATTGTTCATCATTCCTGTTTGTTTGGCAACAAGGGGGGTTTAGAAGGAATCACCAAACACACTGAACTGCTGCTGATCCACAGGGCGTGATGGAGGTGCGGGACGGGGCAGGGCAGGGAAGCCCGGCAGGAATTCCCGAGCCTTTGGCGTGTTCAGCAGCCAAGGGCTCCGCAGCAGCGCGGCGGGAGGGGGCACAGGGGGCACAGGGCAGCCCTCTCCCTCACCGAGGGACGGGAAATGAATGAAGCAAATGCCTGCAAGCTGCTCCTGGGGCTGTGTTAAATAAGCATTGCCTCTGGCGTGGGTGACTGCTGGCTGGGCGCAGGGAGGGTCCCTCGGCCCCGAGGGTGCTCGCAGCGCCGGCGGGTGTCGGAGGGGCCGCAGGAACCAGCCCGGGGCTCTGCTCTGCCAGACCTTGCCCTGGCATCCCCAGCCCGGGAACGCAGCCGTGACCCCCC
>NW_009954535.1:863027-868907 GCF_000747805.2 Chaetura pelagica | reverse complement strand
TGCCGGTCAGACTTCATATTGCGTATTGAACGTGTTTACAAGCAGGAGAAGCAGCCGCGCTGTCGGAGCGGTGGATTTTTGCGGCTGCACCATTTGGGGGGTGCAGCAGGAGGGCCCAGGAGTTACACCCGGGCAGAGCTCCAGGAGCAGCACTAGTTCCTGCCACGCTACCTCCTCCCTTGGCAGGACGGACAAATCCGTGCATTTAATAATATTCTATTGTCTATTTTAGGAAAATGCTGCCACAGCATCGTATTGGGTCTTTCCCTTGGTACCTGCCTTTGTAGCTGTTTATATAATTAACATTTTATGTGTGGCATATCAGGAAAATGAATTCCGGCAGCTGCGTTGTCTTGAAAGAAAACCGTTCCTTCATTGTGCTGGATGAAATGGGGCGTTAGGTATGCATGGCAGCGACCTTTAGAAAATGAGCTGCTGACCCAGAAACTGATGAGAATCAGCAAGAGCAAATGAAGCAGAAGGCTCTTCCCGGCCCAACTGGGTTTCTGGCAGAGCAAATTCATTTTACAATTAAAAGAGATATAGTGGTCAGAGGGGAGCATTTAATGGGAACAAACCTAGAACTAAATCAGTTAGCCTATTTTCCGTGCCTGTTCTCCTCAGGCACGCTGAGCTGCACTTGGAGTGCGTTGAGCTATGGATGTGTCTATTGCACACAGCTACCCCGTTTTCCTGAATGCTCCCACTGAGGCCCTTTGAGCCCCAACTCCCGTGGGATGGGTCTGGGCAGCCCAGGGAATGTGGTCCAGCCTCCTTCATTAACTGGTCTCTGAAGGGAACACTTCTAGCAGAGGCACACTTTGCTAAGCTGTCCAGCCGTTGTTTCTAAATACAAATCCTATTCAAGTAAGTGTTATATTTGCCTTTTAATAAGAGATGATCTCAGAACGATTTGTAAGGAGGAATCAGTGCTTCCACCACCCGCTGTCAGTGAAGCTCAGGGAGGCAAAGCCTGGACTGCCAGGGTCCATGCAGCTGGGGTGGGAAGTGATTTAGGCTGGAACTGGGTGTGTTTCAGGGATAGCCAGTGCCAAAGATCCCCTCATAGTGTTATCTCTTCAGAGTGCTAGACCAAGGATGCCAGGGCAGGTAAATGAGAGCTACAGTGGGCTTGCAATATTGTGAGTCGAACTATGGCAATATTTTGCTGTTAATGCTTGTACACAAAAAAAGTAGAAGTAAAAAGAAAGCTCTAGCAGGCAGGCATGGGTTCAATTTCAAGTGCGTCAGGCTCTGGGGTTGTGTTTCTCCCCTCAGGGCTTTCTCTCCCAGCTCTGCTGTTGCAGGTGGTGTGATGCTGGGACTGGTGCCCCATAGGCTTGGACACTGGAAGCAGGGCTGCACCCCTGCGGTGGGGGGGCTGCTCTCCCCAGGACGGGGTGCTGTGTGGTCATGGGCAGGGCATCAGCATCACTTCTGACTTGAGGATTTTCAGGCATAAGATTAACTCTAGCCTTGATTTCAGATCCCTGGAGTTACTGGCACGTGTACAGTAGGCACTCAGATAAATGACTTGTTAATCCTGTGCTGTGCAGCAGGATCCTGCAGCTCTGCATCAGCAGTCAGGCTTTGGCCATTCCAAAGTGGGTTGCTTAGCTGGGACTAACTAAAATCTTCACATGTTGGTATTTCTGTTTGTGGTTCTGAGTTCTATTGGAATAACACGAATGCAAGTTTGGCAAACATTTGGACAGGAAAGCCTGTTTGCATGAGATTCCTGAGAACATGGATAAAAAAATGCATGGCCCTAGTGAGAGCAAACTGCAGAACCCTGGAGTGCTTCTGGGTGACAGTGCTCTGCAGTACTGACATGGATCCAGAGCTGCCAGTGCATAGCATTGTGAGATATTAAAAAATACATTGATATTGTTAAATCATCACAAACAAGCTGCACATTTGTATTCATTTGTATTGCATTTGTAATATTAATTCACACCTCCCACAAAATTACAACTCTTTTGATAATATTGCTGCAGTTGCACTAGCAGGTTATTAAAGTATTTCAGCTGTAATCAGATGAAATGCACAGGTGAGAGCCTGCATGCATGGCACGTCATGAAACGATTTAAAAGGAGCTAACTACCAAATATGTGGAAAGGAAATGATTAGAAAGAGAAGCCAACAGGCTGCCTCACCTGTGGCTGGGTCTGGTCCTGTCTCGTGCGTGGAGCTGGTATGGAAAAGTGGGGGGTGCTTGGTCCCTGCTGTGTGCTCTGGGCAACCTGGTGCTCCTGCACGGGGACCCCCCTGGGGGTTCTGGTGCAAGCCCTGGGGGTGTTTGGGATCAGGGTGCACCCAGATGGGCCTGTGGAAAAGCTCCAGCCCCACTGCAGCTCATGGCCCGTGGGCAGTAGCAGAGCTGAGCCCCAGCCTGGGGGGCCTGGACAAGTGTCAGTCATGGAGCTGGGGCTGAGGAGGGGCTTGTCTGCAGGGTTTGCAGGAAAGTGATTCCCTGGGGTTTAGCAGACCCCTCTGCAAAGTCAGCCCAGCCTGTAAGCAGCAGGGTGGGACATCTGCACAGGGGAATCCAGGAGAACTTGAGCTGTACAAATGGACTAGAGATGGGATTGAATTAGACTCAGCAAATCTTAATATTAAATTGATTTGGTCTGTTACTTTGGAAAAAATATTATGTAGTGAATAGTTTCTGGTACCTAATCTGGTAACCTTGCCTGAAAAGACTCACATAAGCAATTTATGAATGTTGCTTTAGCAGTGTTTTGTAAAAACAGTGGGTGCCAAATTGCAAAACGGCTGTTGATTCGTTTAATGTGCTGCTACATACAAACTGTGTGCTCACTTGATCGTTTTATTGATCTTCTCCTTGAAGATAAGTAGGTTATGAATATTACATGCACAGCAAAACCATTGCTAGCTGTCTTCTGTGTGTCAGCCACCATCAGAGCTCCGGATGTCAGAGCTGCAGGTCACTGGGCTGAGCATCAGCAGCAACCAGAGCCTTTTCCAGTTAATGCAGCAGATTGATAACTTTTTGGCTGCTTTGGTTCTCAACAGCAGCCAAGTGTATCCGTGCCCCAGCTCTTTCATGAGATTGCTGCTGCTTTACCTCATTCTTTCACAGTGGAACAGAGGCCATAATACTGACACACAGAGGAAGATGCCAGTGATTCATTGAAAAACAAACGCGTATTTTTTTTAAAGTAAAACAGCAATATTTTGAAATGCAGTCGTTTGTGCAATTTAAGTATAGATTGTTGAGAAATGTTAGTGTGGCTTTGCTGGTGTCAGAAAAGAAGTCCTGTGGACCCAAAGATCACACCAGTGACAGCAGCCCTTGTTTCAGAGCGTGTCCCGCCTGGCGGGCAGCGGCTGCGAGCGCAGGATCCCCGGGCAGCCCCTCCCGGCTCCCGCGGCGCTAAAGGATCCAAACGCGGTCGGTACTCACACGAAAACCGGACGGGTCTCCCCCCGAGCCCGCACTGCCTCAGGCGCTCGCCGTGGAAAAGCCCGTAGTGGATCTGGCCGATGAACTTGTGCAGCTCCTGCCCGCTGGCGTTGACGAGCAGGGCCCCGGTGCGGCACAGCACCGTCCCGCGCACCCAGCGCTGCGCACCGACGGCCGCCGCCGCCCCCAGCGCGCAGGCGAAGCTCAGCACCCCGGCTGTGCAGAAGAGAATTCTCTTCTGCTGGGCTGGCATGCTGGCCTGCCCAGCGGCTGTGGCGGGGCTCAGAGCCTGCCCCTCGCTGCCGCTCCAGCGTCCGGGCGGGGAAGGTGGGCAGTGGAGCCTCTTGCCCGGCGTCTCAGTGCATCCCTGTGTCACTGGATAACCAGGGTCTAGGATGACAGCAGGAAGCTCTGTAATGTGAGGAGCGCTCGGCTCTCCCGGCCCCCCGCCTGCCTGGCCGAGCGCCGGGGTTCAGCTGCGGCTCTGCTCTCCAGAAAGCACGTTTTGGGAGGCTTTTATTGTTCCAGCTTCCTGTAAGGCTAGCAATGCTGAGCTTTTGCTGTTCCTGGCACATGGCACAGGCACACACAGTGTCCCTGCCAAGCCAGGAGACCCTCTCTGCAAAACTGAGATGCGTTTGGGCACTGCTTTTCCCTGCCAAGGCATCGCGTGGCAAGGGCAGCGTCCGCTGTGTGTTGTATTGTTCTGGCTGCCGGGTGCTCAGACAAGCAGTTCAGTTCAGGTTTCAAATGTATCAGCTCCTTCCTTGCATGTCCCTAAAGAACAACATCGCACACTGGGACCTCTCTCTGGTCACTGCTCCTTCTTTGTCCTGCTCTCCGCTCCCAGCTTTTCTGCCAGCAGGTTGCTGATGAAATATTTTCCTTCCCATTTATCCCTCCTTCAGGCCTCCATACAATGGAAAAGATGAAGGGGGGGCTGTTGTGGTGCAGTGTGAGCACTAGCGGTGCCACCCACCTGCAGACTCGGGGCTCCTCCAAGCGGCCCCGGCCCCGCTGTCCCGGGTCACCAGCCCTCAGCAGCCAGCGCCAGCAGGACAGCAACACACTGAGCGAGGTATTCGGCAGGAGGGCAAGTGTCCGTTAAGCGAGGAGTGGAAAAGAACCACCACTACAGATCCCTAAACTCCAGGTTTTGATACTTACCAGTAAATGTTCAATGGGAGGAACAGCGGCTTTTTTTGGTGTACTCGCTTCTTACAGAGACTGAGTTGTCTTGCACTAACCTCATCTTTGGCAATCGTTGCAGTGAAACAGAGACTTTATTTTTAATTTTATCAATTAAATTATCCTATGGTAAGGCCAGAGTAGAAAAACATTTTAGGACCTCCAAAACTGCCATCAAGTTTTGTTAGAGATTCAGATTTTATGACTCGTGGATGAGAAGTTACAATTCTGCATGACTAAAGCCCCAACAGACTGTACTTGACACATCTTGGGAATAACAGGTGATGTAAAAGATGCATGATGATGATCTTCCCGCAGTCAGGGTTCAGAGCACTGATCTACTGTAACTTAGGAAAAGCTCTGAAGCGTTTTTATCCACCGGTGAGGGAAAAGATCCAACAAACACTGCTGGTCTTTGGCGGGTGCCCTTGGATCACAGAGGAACTCTGATAAACATGTCAAGGAAGGCTCCTCGGAGCTAGTTTTTAAAGTTTGAAGATGTCAGACTTGTTGATCTTGAGTCAACAGCACAGCTGGATGCATGAGAAGTAATTCGGTAACCAAAAGTGACAAAAACATGCACAGAAATTGTATTAACAGGTGTGAGACTGTGAGAGCATTGTTGTCCTGCTTTGTGGCGACTGCAAGTTCAACTGCAAGTTACCTGTGGTTTGATCAGAGAATCGCTTAGAGACGAAAGCACTGTGGTTTGCCTGTATTTCCTGTTGTTGTGCATACTAAATTTGAACATAAGCTCATTTGTAGAGTCCTGTTGTTAATTTTATTTAGATTTATTTGCAACTGACTGTCTAATCTCGGATTTCCAAAGTGCCTCGTATTTGTACTGCTCTGGAGATGTAGCACAAGGAGAGGATTTGGCAAGAATAACGGGTAGAAAGGGGGAAAAAGTCCCCAGCTTGCTTACTGTGGTGCTGCTGCAGCACTGCATGTAGCGCTGCGGTACCCGGGAGATGGCACCTGTGCTGAGGGAGGGGGACGTGCTGCGATGGGGCAGCCCCGTTTTGGGAGGGCAGGAGCACGGGACAGGGCTGGGGGGAGCCCGAAATCCCTCATGCTGTGTTACCTTTGCTTTAAAGAGTCGGTCAGGAACCGTCTCTGCTGACGCTGCCTCTCCTGTCTCGCTTGGCTGGGATCAATGGATCCACGTGGGTGGTACAGCCTGGCCCTGGGAGCATCCTTAGGGAAGGGGGGGCCGCGCTTCCAGCCCCGGGACGGCCCCTCCGCGGCTGCCGAGCGTGTCCGCA
>NW_009954535.1:851037-862272 GCF_000747805.2 Chaetura pelagica | reverse complement strand
CCGTGGCTGCTCTACCTGGGGCCACAACTGGACCCGTGGAGACCCACCAGCAGCCCCAAGGCTGAGCACGTAGTTTGGGCAGATGCTGTGACATGGCTGGCCGGTCCAGCATCGCCACAGGGGTGGCAGTGTAGGCTCTCCCCAGCATGGCTTGCTGGTCTTGCATCCATGCCCCATAGGTTGGTAGAAGAAGCTCCTGGTTGGGTTTTGTGGCCAGGATGTCCCACTGCAAAGTCAGTGGGTTTCTCAGAGATTTGCCTCCTGTGCTGGGCTGTGGCTTGTACACAAAGCTGTGTGCTTCAGATACCTTGCACATGGATGGTCTGGGATGTCCTGTTCTTCTGCTCCCAGTGAATTTGGTGCCTGTAGAAGTCGTCAGGCTGACGTGTCTAGAGGATGAACTGCAGTTACAGGGAGCAGGTTCAGGAGGGCAGCCATGCAGTGGTGTTCGTGCTTTGTTGTCTTCCTGTCTGCTTTCTTCTTGTGAGGCTTCCAGAAAGGAGACTAATTAAGGGTAATCTGTTAACTGTGTATGTGCATCATCACCTGGTTCACTTAGTTAGTTAGTGCTAGTTGAGAGGGGCTTGGACAAGCAATAAAAGATGTGTATTCAAGTCCATTACTTATCCTTCCAGTCATCACTCTCAAATCTTTGACCTCTAGCATATTTTTGTCTTTTCACTGCTGTTCCACTACTCACCATCCTTACAAACTTGATTATGGTAACTAGAAATGTTTCTCTAACCTGTATTGTTATGTGTGATTGTGACCAGGCTCACAGAGCTGCAGCTGAACTTGGCTATGACAATGCATGGAGATGAATTTTTAGCTCTGGACTGTTGAGTATTTTTAGCGAGGTGGTGGATTGATTCTTGCAGACACATTTATAAACATACAGCCAGTTACAATAAAAATGAAATTGGTAAGTGCCCAGATGGCTAATATTTCAAATGTGTCACTTGGGTGCATTAGTAAGTAGGAAACAACAGCAAGCAACTTGTTATTTGTGGTGGTTCACTGAAATGTGGAGTCTTCACCCCATGTGTGTATGTGTGGTGTCAATGTGACAAACGCAGGGTCACAAGCCCTGGCAGGGGTAGCAATGGTGATGCTGGTGTTGCCAGCTGGTGCCCTGTGCCTTTCTGCATTCCCTCCTTGCTGGGAGCCAGCACCTCCAGGGACCTTGGGCTCTCGTGCCCCAGAGCCTGCTCACCCGAGCGCAGGGCGGAAATCTGCATCCTTCACAAGTCCCTCAGGGAAGCCTTGGGGTGAGGCTTGGCCCCTGAGTGCAAGATGCTCTGCAGAACTAGCTTCTGCTTGAAGGCAGGTGTCTGCTGGGGCTGCTTTTAAAACCTGACACTGCTCTAAAAGAGAAAGATTAGGAGGCATTAACTTTCCTTGTATTTCTGTAACGTGTTTCCTTGGAACCTTGGACAGTGCTTTGCACATGGTTTCTGTGTCTGATCAGCAACCCCTGCTGCCGACTGTGCAGCAAAGGGCAGGTTTGGAAATCATGCCCTGGCAGGAGCAGCTGAAGGCAGGTGTTAGAATTGACTTTTTGAACAATGCTTTCTGTGCTCTGACTTGTCCCCATTTCCCTAAGATGGATAAAATAGAATGGAAATTGTTTATTTCAAGCCAAAGGTGTAAACACTGAATGTTCTGTAACATCAGGGCCAGATCCTGAGGATTTTACTGGTGAGTAATGCTTTTAATTCTAGTTTCAAAACACAAAAAATCACAATTGACATAATATTATGCAGTGAAATAGCCCACAGACAGGAGGGATTTAATTGCCTTCTCTGCACATAGTGCACAGGGTTTGACCTTTCCAAGGCTCAGTTCTCCAACACCTACAATCACCAGTAGCCAGAGACCCTCTCTCCAGTAGGGTGGGTAAAGCAGTTAAAATTCCTGTCAGAGAGGCCTTTCCAGTATTGTCCCCCTTGTGCCAGTTGAGAATGCATCTGTCTTTCTGGGCTCTTCGTTACTGTCAGACTCTTAATACCAGTTTATATTGTGGCTGGTTTGTCATCTTCCTGGTCTCTGGCAAAACTCACTTCTGCCTGTGGCTGCCTGCTGGGTACAGCTAATCCTTGTTTGCAACTCCTGAGCTATTGGTTTGGAGCTGGTAAGGCTCCTCTAAATACCATTATTCCTCTTTTCATCATGAAATAGACCTTGAGCCAGCTCTGTAGCTGGCACAGTATTTGATACTGTCTCTTTTAGGGAGCTATTTTTTGATCTCATTGTTCAAACCAAGCCCAGCGTTTGACAGTGAAGCTGAGAGTGAGCAGAAGGTTTGTGCTGCAGCAGCTGCACCACAGGGTGAAATCCTGGATCCTTCTGCAGAGGGTTTGGATCTCCAAGGAAATAGTGTGATTGCTCCAAGCCTTGTTGTGTGACGGAGACGAGAAGCAAAAGATGGAAAGTGTGAGAGCCTCTAAAACTAATGACTGGTTAAGAAGATCCTGTTTTGTTGCTTCCATGAGTTTAATACGGACTGACTTAAATATTTCTTCTGAAGGAAATTTTTGATGTCAGGGAGAAAAAGAACGTCTTCCAAAAATTCCCTGGTTTTGACTGTCGGATAGTGCTGGTGCTCCATACATTGTCTGTTTGCTCAGCTGAGATGTCAGAATTAACTGGCCAGTTCCTGGTTTCTCAGATCCCCTGTACATCATCAGCTTTCTGCTTTCCTCCTGCTGGCTTGGAGCTGCAGTGCACAAGGGTTGCTGCAGTAATACGGAAGCACGAGAATGCTCAAGTTCAAGGACCTCATTCCAATTAATGTGGAGTTACACAGGCTAGAACACCCAACACTAACACCTCAGTGTTTGGTCCTGGCAGTGGGTTTGTTTGCTCTCGCTGTAGCTGTGGGTGCCCGGGGTGTGGTGCTGGGGTGGCCTCCTCTGGGCAGGCTTTGCAGCAGCCCCAGCTGCCGTGGGTGAAGGAGCTCACCAGGCTTAAGCTGGGGGTGATGCTCAGCTCCTGTGAGCATCAGCCTGGAGGTGTGGGGTGTTGTTACTGTGGAGGTGCCCATCTGCAGGTGGTGTGCTCACAGGTGAGAGCTGCAGAAACATCCCTCAACATCCCACATGGAACAAATCAATGCAATTTGAGCTGGAATGTTTGTTTGGCTATTTAAAATTGCAAAAGGGTTTTAAGCCTAGATTGGGCTCACCTGGGGCCTGCCTGAAATTTTGAAGGGCAGCTTGACATCCCTGCAGGAGCCTAGAGGAGCCAGTGTGTCATTGGGTGACAACAGCATGTGGTGCCCCTGTGCCTGCTCTTAGGGCTTGCAAACCAAGGGGCAGGGCACTTAACCCTGGTACCCTCTGTAGTGTAAGGCTTGGCTGTGCCAGCGAGCCTGCCTGCTGCTCCAGGAAACCTTCCCCTCTGTGAGGGACAGTTGTGCTCTTAGGAAATGACCCTGAGCTGTTAATGGAGCTGGTGTAAGCAAGACATGATGTGAGCTTCTGTGAACATCCATTCTGTTGGTAATTTATAAAGGTATCTTTATGCTTTGTGTTCACAGGTGACCTGTCTTTTCATTTCTAGTTGGTGTTTGGTTATGCAACTGGGCTGTGCTCTGTGTTTAAAATTTCTGAACTACTGCTGAAGGCAGGGAGAAATCTGAGCTAATAATCTGAGCCAGACAACACCAAAACACTGGTGTGTTTGTGTTGTCAGTCCATCCGCAGCTTGTTCCTGTGATGGTGGCAGAGAGAGCAGCACAGCATATGGTTCTTGGATATTTTCAGCATAATGATTTCTGGGCAGCTTTTTCAAAAGAGGAGAAGTTTAAAGATAGCAGAACTGGGTTCATTTGTGGAAATGGCACTAAGAGTAATATGTATCTCCATCTGTTTGTCATTTATCTTTTATTTATTTGCCTATAATATCCTTAGATCACTTTCATCTCTGCCTTTATCTGTGTTTTCAGGGCTGTCTTGGGGACAGGGTGGGAGGAGGAGTGTTCCAGCACTTCTTGTTAATTTCATTTAAAATTCAGATGCGGCTTTGTAAGCCCTAGAGAGCCTAGATTTCATCTAAATACATTACTGCCTTCTGTGTTACTCCCAAACTTTGTGAAGCGTAAGAGAATAAACTGAATGGGAGCTTCTGTGTCACTGTTTTTGGGGAGACATTGCCCCAGACTAGTAATAACATCTTCTGGTAAACTTATTACTTTATTTTCTCCTATTTTATTAGCTTGCTTGCACGGCAGTTGCTCATTGTTCTTATGGGTCACTTCCCAGGCAGCTGAGGGGTTGTTCTGGTATCTCACCCACTGTCAGTGGTTCATGGACCACTCAAGCCTGTGTAGAGCACCTTGGTGGTGCCCCACCTGAGCTGCTGGGGGGTCTGTGCCTTCTGTTCAGGGGGGGATTAGGAAAAACAAATGAGCCCCTGTTCATCTGGTGTAGGAAAACCTTGGTCTGACAGGCGTGTGATCCTGAATAAGGGAATAAGCAGCATAGCCTGCCTGGAAGAGTGTTACCTTTGGGGAAGGTATGGAGTGAAGACAGGGAGTGATGGGGCTCCCTGAGGCAGTTACATTCTGCATTTGTGAAGGCTCTGGTGTGTGTTTGTACCTAACTCTACTGACCCTCCTTCTGTGTTCTTGCTGCCAGCACGATCCAGCTGTGCTCCAGCTGTGCTGCAGCACAAGGGGTGCAGGGGGGGCAGTGGTTCTTGCACTGCCAGGGGAGCTCCAGAAGAAGCTAGAGCAGGGACAGGTGTTTAGTTACAGTGGTTTCTGCTAGAGGTGGCCTATTTCTTACTTCAGTAGAGATTCTCAAGTGGTGGTTGTGGGGACCAAAACTGAAATAGGAACATTTTAGACTGCTTCAAAACAAGGATGTGAATTTTGATTTGTGCTGGGGGCAGTGACACGTAGGGTCCTGGTGGTAGTGCAGGGTGTGCAGCAGCGTCCTGGTGTGGAGTGATGCAGCTGGTTCCAGGCACCTCAGTGAATCTGGGGGAGAGGAGGATGTGCTGCTCTCCCTCCCCTGGTCAGGCTGGCTGGTGACTGGAGCTGCTTTCCTGAGGAAGATTTAGGGTGGGGTGCTAGGGACTGCTCCAGGTGTTATGAAGGCTGCCAAGACCTTGCTTCCTGCTGCCCTCCTCATGGGCAGCAATTCTCTTTCAGCAGGCCAAGTGGTGTCCTCATCGAGTGAGGGCTTTGAGGTCTGTGGTGAGGTGAACCCTTCGTGGGGCAGGAGGGCAGGAGTGGCACCGTGTTCCCCTTCCTGCCACCCCCTGGAGGTGCAGAGTGCTGGGGGGGCTCAGGGGAAGGCAGGGGGTGACATGCTAGCAAATACATATGTTTTCTTTAGAAGTGCTTCTCGGAATGATGCGACTTCTTAAACTGTCCTTTTGCTTTTTGCCCTTGGAACGCTCCTTGCAGGATGAGCTCACTGCAGTGAACGTCCAGCAGGGCTTCAGCAACCAGCCTGCCTTCCCTGGAGCCGAGCACGGGTCGGCCAGGAACGTCCTCATCAACACCTCCAAGGTCAGGCCTGGCTCCTCGGGCTGCCTGTGCTGGCTGGAGTTGGAACCAACCTGGCAGTGGTTGCACTTGGCTCCTGACTGCTTTGGGAGTCTTTGCTTTCAAGGTAATCAGAGAACTAAAGCCGGAATGCTGAGCTGTGCTGCTGCTGCCCAGTGTCCAGTCTCCAGAGGAAAACATGGATGCCAAGAACAGAATGTGATTAGCACACTCCATTGTAGAAGGGATGTTAATTTTTGCTCCTGGCCTTTTATTTGCTTCACGTACAAAGACAGTAGTGACTCCTTTCCTGCAAGTCCCTAGTGTTACACAGCTTTACCTTGCTTTGGTCTTGGACCTGTTCCATCGGGCTGTTTCCTGCCAGGAGAAACTGATCACTGTGCTCCAGGTCCCTTGGAAATGTATTACTGGATGGTTTAGTGGAATTTAACTTGGCTCTCCTGTGGGCTTTTTGTGAGAGTCAAAGAAGTGTGACATACAAACAAGCAACAGAAGTAACTAAAATATTAGCTACTATCCTCTAAATGGAAAGTGGTTTTTTTTTAGAAAAAAACCTATCCTGGATTTCTTTGAGGGATCTCTCTGGATTAATGTACCTTCATGTACTCTTTTTTGTTGTTGTTTGTTTTGTTTTGTTTTTTTGTTTCCCTTTTTCCTGTTGGGAAAGCAGGAAGAAATCATTTTGAAGGAAAATGTTATCAGGGAGTTTATAAGAATGTTTTCAGAGTAATTTTCTGCTGCGTGACTTTTGAAAGGTGTAACTTTTTATGGCTTATTGGAAAATGGGAATTTACTTACACAGAGATGCTTGTTTACTTTAGCAGGAGAAGAGGTGCACACAAGTATCAGGCTGGTGCTCAAGTTTTTCCCCATTACATTATTGTGGTTTTGTTTTCTAGAATTGCTACCTGCAGACACTTTGTAACCTATTGTGATTATTTGTGTTTTGATTATTGAACACAAGGGTTTGAAAAGTGAAACAGAAATTCACAGGGAAGTGCCTACAGTGATTTGAAAGATTAAGTGTAGAATTACCAAAATAAGTTCAGGGTCTCCTAAAAGCTTTTCACAGATTTTAAAATTGCCCCACTATGAATATATTTGTTAGAAAAATCAAATGTTTTATTCTTACAGGCTTAAAAATTAATTTCTATTATAGTAATTTTGAAAAGGAAATATGCTTACATGGGAGTAAAACCTCTCGTGGGCTTTTTACTGGTGTGTGGGGATTGAAATACTGGGGAAGCAAATGTCACAGAGCCTGTTGTTCTGGAGGCATGGAACTGTGGTGGGGATGTGCTGAACAGAGCAGTTCCCAGCCCCCCAGACCCTTGAGGCTTTGCTGCTCCTGATGATGGAAAGGCAGTGAATGCACCCGTGTGACAGTGAAGTTTGTTCTCAACAGAAGGGAGAAGCAGGTATTTGCACACAACGTGGGACTGTAAAGCCTGAGGGGAGGGATGCTCTGAGGCACTCTTGGAGTACACTGAGTCAGGGTCTAATTCTGGGCATCTCGTCCCCTGGAGGGACGTGTTCTGGGGACCTGTTGTGACCAGCAGAGCCCTGGTGGCTGCCTCTGTTCAGCTGAATCCCTTGTGCTTTCCTGCAGATGCCTGCTTCTGGCTGTCATATCTGTTTTGCCTCCCCCCCTGCCAGGTTGGCGCTTATTTCAGCAGCATCTTAGCAGAAAAGCTAAAACTCAACACTTTCCAGGACACAGGGAAGAAGAAGCCACAAGTAAATGCCAAAGACAACGACTGGCTGGTGACTGCTCGGTCCCAGAGTGCCATTCACAGCCGGTTCACAGACCTGGCAGGAGGTAAACCACTGACTCTTCTAGCAGAAAAGGTATCAAAATACTCCTTCCTCTGGTTCTTGGACATTGGGTTGTACTCAAATGTTCCCTCTCTGCAAGGAGGGTGCCTGGGAAAAGGGAACTGATCTGCCAGCGGTGAAGCTGATAAAAAGTTCCTTTCAATAGTTACATTCTAGCTCGGGCAGGTTTGTCTTCCTGACAGGGTCTGTGCCTGTGTGCTTCACTTCGGGGCTGTCTCCCTCAGGAAAGGAACAGTTCACAGAGTTCTCCTGTTTGGCAAGGAAATAACCAGCCAGGAAGCTGTCACATTCTTTAAAGACAAGTGTGGGGCAGTATCTCTTTTTTTGTCACATCTCCGTTCTGTGCCTAGAGCTGGGGGTGACAGGGTGGTGGGTTCCTGGGCTGGGGCAGAGATCTGCCCCCCCGGGTAGTGTGGGGATGAGCAGGGGAGCCTGGGCTGACCCCCTGGGGCTGCCTGCTGGTTGGGCTGTAACTTGCTTCCCGTTCCATTCCAGGTTCCCATTCTCAGTAAAAAAGAAGATATTTTTGCTTACTTAGCAAAATACTCTGTGCCACTGCTGCGAGCAGCATGGCTGCTGAAAGTGACATGTGCCTACTATGCTGCTATTTCTGAAGCTAAAATCAAGAAACACCAGCCCACCGACCCACATATTGGTAAATAAACATCTCTGATGTCTACGTGCACAATAACAGCTCAAGGAATCTGCTCCACTTGTTCAGAGCTTTGGTGTTACTGGGTGTCCAGGGAGGAACCTTTGTAGCAGGAAGGGGAATAAAAATTATTTTAAATCAATTTTGCTTAGAAGTGTGTGCCAAAGAGTACAAAGAGCCATGCAGCATAAATACTTCTGATTCCTCCTCCTTAAATCTCCAGGCCCAGCATCTGAGGAGGTGGCTGTGCTGTGTCTGCACTGCCAGCACTGGGGCTGGCAGCAGTGGCAAAGGCTGTGCTGGGATAAGTGTTACCAAGGAATGAACAGAACTGCTAATTTAGGAGGCCTGGACTGAAATGTGAATTTCAAAGCTTATTTATTAGAACATAGGTGGCAGTGTATGTACTTAGATGACTCTGTCTGGTACAAAGCCCATGGGCCAAGCATTGAAGGCTTTCAAGTTGTTCAAGGGTACTTTGACTTTGACCAAAGTTGCAGTTTTACTCTCTCAGTTTCCATGGGCTGCCTACAGCTCTGCTGCTGCCTGGGATGAACTTTTTTCTTCTTTGTCCTGGTAACAGCTGTGCTCAGAGCAGACACTTTCACTGCTGTTTGGCAGCATCAGTGTATTGCTGTGAGAAATGTCTGCTTGTCCCTGCAAACTTATTCTGTTGTTTCTTTAAAAATTTGCTTCGTGGAGTTTTTTTTTGCTTGTTTATTTGTAGACTCCTGGCACTCCTTTTCAAACAAACATCCCATGCTTGTTCTTTGATGGTAGTTTAAAAAATATTTTTAAAAGTAAGTCTTATTTTGAGAGCCATGGAGCAAGGGGGAGGCAACACGTGTGGCTGGCAAGGAGAAGGGAGACCTGCCTGGACAGCAGGTTGGGCTGGTGCCTCGGCTGGTGCGTGGGCTCTGCAGGCTGTGCTGGGCTCCCTGTGGGGAGGGCAGCTTGGGTGGGAGGTAAGCACAGCTCCCACCCCTGCTTCTGACACAGGTTGCTGAAGATTTCACCCTCTGTCCAAACTCCCTGTTTTTGCAAAGGTTGTTGAGAGCTTTTTGGGAAGTAATTTCCCGGGTGTTACTGAGTGGTCTTTGGCAGCTCCCAGAAATGTTTTCTGTCTGCACCCCAGGTAAAAGAAAGGTGGTTGCATGTCTTGTAACTCAGAGATACTGGTGTTTGCTTTGGGAAGGTTATTTTCTCATACTGTCACATGAAGAAGTTTGAAGTCGTGCATTTGGAAGTGATGAGCAAATACGTGAAGTAAATGGAGTTAAACTGCTCTGTGAAAACACTAAATCCCACCAGCTTCATACAGACGTTTCAGTGGCTTTGGATGGAAAAGCATTCAACATATAGTCTGTGTCTGTTGACAGACCTGCCAATTACTAATGCAAAGGGAAGAAGGACTGAAGGTGCTAGCTGAGGCCTGAGGTGGTGGCAAGCAGGGAAAATAGTTGTGTGAGAGCCTGGTAGCTCTGACAGTAAACAGGCTTGGGTTGTCAGAGCAACTGCATTAGGTATTCATAAGAGAGTGTGCTCTTCTGAAATGTGCTGCATTCTGAATAAATACAGCTCTGTCAGATGTTTTCTCTGAGACACTAACAAATATCCTTGGTTATTCCAGTTACTGTTAAGAGACTGCCTTCCTGACAGTTCCTCTTTCCCCAAAGCTTTATGTACCTGACCAAGCAAGTCCCTAATTTCTGCAAGTTCCACTGAACACAGAATCACTGCTGAAGCAGAGAGGAAAGCTGGTAATGTTTAGTAGGTTTGTGTATTTGCTGAATAGCACTTGCTGACTTATTGAGGACAAAGGAAAGATAATCTGCCTTCCTGGCAGCCCTGCATGGTGCTGGTCGCTCTGACCTAGGAAACTGCTCCTGAGTTTTTGCATTCATGTCAGAGTGAAAATCTGGAGGAGCTGTCTGTTTCAGAGTGGTTATGGACAGGACAGTTTTATATCCCAGGGCTTGTAGAAAGTTCCATTGGGTTTTATGTTGGCTTTATTGAGGGGGGGTGGGGAGGAAGAGTGGAAAAAAGCTCAGGTGAAAGGGAGTAATGAAATTTATTTATTTTACCTATTTCAAGGCTTTTTTTTTGGTGGCCAAATGCTGAAATCTGATGGAAGAGACAGGTGATTCCCTGGAGGCATAGCTGTGTCAGTGCTGTCTGTCACACCAGGCCAGAGGCTGCTTGCATAGGGACAGTGTGTGCTGTGAGACCAGCCCCCCAGGGGTGCCGAGCCCCTCACAGGTGCTGCAGGGTGCAAGGGGGTTCATGCTCGGCAGGAACGCTGCTGGTGGCCAAGGCGACGGCACTTAGCTCCAGTTCTCACTGTGAAATGAACTTGTAACCCCCTGGGATGTTCTAATTGCCAACTTCTTTTGCAGAATGGACTCAGATCATAACCAGGTACCTGCGAGAGCAGCTGGCAAAGGTGGCAGAGTTTTATCATGTGAGTTCCAGCCCGGGCAGCAGCTCCGTGGTGATGCCTCAGGAGATGGAGCAAGCCCTGGAGAAGTGGGAATATAATGAAAAACTGTCTTTTTATATGTTTCAGGTAATATTTTAAGAAGTGCAGGGATAAAAATTATGTTTGAGATTATCACAATTTTAAAGTTCAGTTTTAGAACTTAGTGGTACCTTTTGTCTTTAGACGTGCAGAAATTGTTCATGATCATTTACTTCAAAGATTTGCTTGCTGAAAAAGCCTTGATTTGCTTAGTGTGCTTGATTGTGATTGCAGCAATGTACTCAATGACTCCATCTCTTCTGTCGTGTCCCACCTTTTGAGGGTGGTGACAGTGACAGTGGGTCAGGCTGAGGCCACTATGGCACATGAAGCCTCAGGTGTTGGAGTGGTGTCCTGGCTGCTCAGTTCCACACGGTTCTAGCCCAAAGTAACTCTCTGGGTATTTCTATCTGTGGACAGAAGTAGCTGAAGGATCCTTGGGAGGGGATGTGTCTGCCTGCCAGCCCTGGCCCAGGCTGCTGAGCCCCGGCTGCAGATGCCAGTGGTGCTGCAGGGGCTGCCCTGTCCCTGGGGCTGCCGTGGGGCTGCTGGTTCTGCTCTGGTGCTGGGGGTCTCGGTAGCTCCGTGCTGGGGGTCTCGGTAGCTCCGTGCTGGGGGGTCTCGGTGGCTCCGTGCTGGGGGTCTCGGTGGCTCCGTGCTGGGGGGTCTCGGTGGCTCCGTGCTGGGGGTCTCGGTACCTCCCTGCTGGCCGGG
>NW_009954535.1:850269-850916 GCF_000747805.2 Chaetura pelagica | reverse complement strand
GGTCTCGGTACCTCCCTGCTGGCAGGGGTGGTGGCAGCAACACCGGCTGAGAGGAACCCTGTCATTGCACACCTGCCCCTGTTGTGCTCCTAGTTTATATGAGATGTGTTATTTTCAGTCCTTTAAGGAAGGGATGCTGGGGAGACGTGAGTGTTTGACCTGGGTACTGGGTGTTCTGGAAAAGATCAGACCCACTGCCCATGAGCTGCTTAAGCTGTTGTTGCCACTAACGTTGCAGGTACGGGCGTATTTTAAAGCCCAAATCCATGTAAATGTGCCTCATACGTGTCAGTTGGTTTTAATTCTGTGCTGCTAAAATGTAAGTGCTTCTGCTCAGGACACTTAGGGAACGTATTGCATGAGCCTGGCTTGGAATTTATAAACGCCTTTAAAATAGTCACACTTTATAATCCTTCATGTGAACAGGCAGCAGGATTCTGTTGCTGTAACACGTCCTGGAGAAGAGATGGAGTTTTTAAGAGCCAGAAGTAAAGATCTGCATTTGGGCCGCTAGGTATTTTGCTGTGGACTCCTAAATACTGGCGGTGACTCCTTGCAGCCCGTGCCCGCTCGGTGCCGGGTCGCTGAGCATCCCGCGGAGCGCGCCCCGCTGTTCCTGCCCCGCAGCGCTCGGAGCAGCCCGGCCC
>NW_009954535.1:838926-849398 GCF_000747805.2 Chaetura pelagica | reverse complement strand
CCTGGGGAAGCTTGTGCGGCCCCGCGTTGTGCCCACAGCTCTGCTGCGGGATGGAGCGAGCGCTGCGGGGCTGCCCGAGCCCCCCGTGCCCCGCTGCTGGGCGCGTCTCACCGCGGCCTCCTCGCCCCTGAGCCTCCGTGGTTCTGCCAGGCCCCAGCTGTCCGCTGCCTTCGAGGCTCTCCCGGCTCCTTGCAGCTCCCCAGCACCTCATTCTGGCCCTGGCAGAGCCGGGAGCCGCTCGCGCCGCCGTGCCCGCTGCTGGGAGCTGCCGCACCAGGGGCTGCTCAGCCCTGCTCCTTGCTCGGCAATAGCTCAACTGTCCAGAGAGTAATTATTTCCTAAAAAAAGGACTTGGATGATGAGCTGCAGTTGTTTGCCTTCCTGGGTTCTGACCTGGTGGGGAGTCCCTCGGTCCCTCTGCCACTGTCTGCTCAGCTGTCTGTGTCGGGGGGTGCTCAGGGATGTCCTGGTGGTGGTACCTGGAGGACACTGGTCCTCGTGGGATCACAAAGCCACAGAACGGGTGAGGTTGGCAGGGACCTGTTCAGATGTCATTGTCCACCTCCTGCAGCTCAGGCAGGGTCAGCCAGAGCTGGTTCCCCAGGTCCAACTGTGTTTTCAGCATCTCCACCACCCCCCTGGGCAACCTGTTGCAGTGCTGGACCTCCCCAGTGCAAGAGCCCTTTCCCACAGTCACTGCAGTGTGGGAAGCCCAGGCAGGCCTGCTTGGCCTCAGGACAGACTCACTGCTTTCTGAGGAAAGAAAGCAGGGGATGAACCACATCCCCCTGTCTGCTGTGGGTGCACGAGGCAGGAAGTCAGATCCTGCCTGGCTCTCAGCGGGCTGGGAATTGCCCCTCTTGAGCATGGATGTGTCCTGGGAACATCAGTGTTTGTCTCCACCCTGGGCTGCTGGGGGAAGCTTGTGTACTCTGGCAGCTTTACAGGTCGTCTCAGCTGGTCACTGTTCTGCTCCTCCTGTGCCACTTGGGGATGTGTGTGTTTCCTCAGCTTTTCTCCTGCCTCTCCTCCCTGCGCTGCCTGGCAGGTCCAGAGGTCAGCCTGCCTCCAGACAAGCTCTCTGCCTTTCCAGAGGAGCCTTTCTCCAGCCAGTGTTGTTGCTAAGGTGCTGCTTTGCAATCCAGAGCTGGGCCAAGCAAGCTTTCCAAGAAGTAATCCAGCAGCCTCAGGAATGAGCACCTATAAAATGAATCAACTTCCTTCATTTCAGATGATCTTTAAGGTCTGACCCCAGAACACCAAAACATCCTGCTTCTGCTCTGGACAGCACCAGCTGCTCCATTGGTGCCTGCTGACAAGCTGCTCTGACATGGGTGCTTTGAGGCCTGCCAGTGCAAAATCTTTCTTTTAAGGAAATCTTAAGTTTGCTGTGTATTTCAGTGTCTCTTTTGTGCTTTAAAATTTTAATAGACGATTTTAACTAATTTCTTTAATTTTTCACATGTAGCTCCTTTCTGTAAGGTGAATGAACACCAAAGTGACTTCTTTTCTCTGAAACCCATTCATGTTTCACAGAAAGGATCTGACTGAAATTAACTTCTGGTGTTGCTCTTTGGCTGTGTTATGAAAGCCACACAAATGGAAACTGAACACCTTTATACTTAAATAAGGAAATAATATAGTGTGGCATTTCCTCAAGTGGATGTTTTAAAGTAATGGTGCATGGGCCAGTCTTTGTCCTTCTTACTTTCCCTGTAGTCATTAGACCAAAAGTGATTCTAGCCCTGTGGACTCTTATTGTTGGTGTTGTCTGTTTCACATGCTTAGAAAAAGAAATTACTTGTGTTTTGTGCTATTGCTTGCAGACTGTAACTCTTTGTTGCCCAAGTGCCTTGGTGTGGAATTATTCCACAAATGAAAATAAGAACATTCACCCAGGCTCACCTCTGGATTTACTTCAAGTTGCTCCATCTAGTTTACCTATGCCAGGTGGAAATTCAGCATTTAACCAGCAGGTAAGCTTTTTTCATGGTCAGAAGAGTAAGATCTGGTTTATATCCCACATAATGATTTGTGGTCCTTAGAACTACAGCCAAGCTTAGGTATATTTAGGTGTATTTTGGTCTGGTTTTAAGACAACCGTTGTGCCAGTTTTTGATGGCCTGACTTTGTACTTCATTCAGGTCTTGTTTTGTGAAAATATCAGGAATTCTATTTAGGTTTAGATGTTTTCTGCTATTAAACTGAAATTGAAGATGTAAATGGCAACTAAGAGGAAGCTTGGCCTACGTATTGTGAGATGTGGCATCTCAGACACACTGGAAGTTAATTTCTGCTGGGCTGAGTGTGAGAAGATGATTTATGAGTTTGTTGTTCCCAAGTGCAGGGGGTGTTGTGGTACCACAGGTACCTCGCTTCCTCTGAGGAAGCTGTGGCAAGCTTGAAATTAGAATTAAGACTTCCCACCACTTCCTAATTAGCAGCTCTTTGCTTACAGGTTTGGGCGAAGATCGAGGAGGCAGAGCAGCAGATAAAGCAGCGAGGCCGCGCCGTGGAGGTGCCATGGCCTTTTGCCAAGTGCCAGGAGTCAGCTGCAGGTGGGAGCTCAGCATGAAACCCACCCTGGGGGCTCCAGTGTTTGCATCTGTTCTTCTTTGAGCATAGTGCTGTAGCCCCGGGATTCACTCTCGTAACTGATGGGGCAGGTGGATGTGAGGCATGTCTTCCTGTGCAAGCCTTCTCACATTGTTGGTGTGCTGTTTGTTATTTGTTCTCCTCTCTCACCCCCATCTCTAGAGGTGACCATCTGTTGGGTTCTGCACACCTTGGAAGTCTTGGATCAGCATTGCTTTGACAGATCAGATTCCACCAATTCCATGGACACACTTTATCATAAGATTTTCTGGGCAAATCAGAGTAAAGATAACCAAGAGGTAATGGCTACATTCTCCTCCCAATTCCTGACCTGTAGACCACAGTCTATTTTTACTTCTGAGAACTGTGTGTGTGTCTGTGCTTTATACAAAAGCTTTGTCTTTTCTTGGTATATTTTTTCTTTACTACTTGACAGGTGGTTTGTTAGGAGAAAACAGCTCTTTGCTGTTGTAGCTGAATTGAATAATTCAGCTCTGTGTGCTACAAGCCTCATTTAGGAGAAATGATTTATCAGGGTTTTGTGGGGTTTGAGTGCTGCCAAGTCAAACTTTGGATTAATGTGTGACAAGAACATTTACATCTAATGTAGAGAGTAGTAAATTAAGAGGTTGTTAAGTATAGTAAAATATTTTAAAACTACATACCCATGTTTTCTGGTATTTTTTACCTGACTTTCCTTGGAAAGTGTTTGGGGAGAATAAGAAACAGCAGCTTTAGTAACACACTGTGGAAGGGAAATTTCTAAGGGGAAAATATTAGTGAATCTGTCATAGCTGCTCAAGTTAATGGCTTGTTTTTTTGAACACATCTGTTTTTTTATTCATGATTATAAATTCTTAGTGGTTGATGGTCATAATTCAAGACCCTTGATTGCACAGAAATACTGCAAAATAATTGTCAATTGGCATTTTAATGACTTTGCAATAAGCAAGCAGAATACAGTATTGGGAGATAACATCTCTGGAAGTATTTCTGGAGAGCTGTACCTGCCAACACACTCTGTGTGTGACCAGGTGGATAGGAGTGTGTTTCAGAAACGTGGTATTTGAATGGCGAGTAACAGAGGAAGGAGAGCTGCTACAGCAGGGAAACTAAGTTGTTGAAAGTTCTTGGCTCTAATGCTTGGATGAAAGCAGGAGTTCAACCCACAAGGTTTTTTGGTCTTTTCAAAATGGGTAGGGTGTAATATGCTTTGTCATTTGAGTGCTTTTTGTTTTCATCTGCCTTTGGGCTCAGATGATGTGGTTCTCCACTGTTGCACTTCTGCAGTTGTACCGTTATCTCATTGCATTCCAAAAAGTTTTTGTAACTTCCAGCTACATTTGTACTAACAAACTGTTTCTTTGTTTCAAAAGGCAGTGTTGGTAGGGAGACTTCTGAAAGGCAGGTAATTATTCTGTTTGTATTATAGCTTGTCTACTATTACTGCCTTTTTTTTAAACGTACCTTGTGACTTGAGGTTGGCTTACCTTGAAAACATCACTGTTTGGGCCCTTCTTAACACCCTTGGAGACCCTGGATGGGGTTAGTTGCTGCTTGGCTTGAGCTTGACTTCTGGCAGCTGGACAAGGAGCCTGCCTTTGGGATGCAGGTTGAAATGCACTGGTGCATTTTGGTGTTTGAGCTTGCCCAGTGCTGGCTGAGGCCCTGGTGTGGAGCTGCTCCCCTCCTGCCCTGGGGGGGTGAGCTGGGTCCTGCAGGGGCTGTGCAGCTGCTGGATGCAGGCACTTTCCTGCCCTGCTGCTGGGCTCAGTGCCCAGGGGCATCCACTGCTGCTCCTGCTCTGTTTCCTTCCTCCTTGATAATTTTAGGCTGCTTTTCTTGGCAGAAAAATCCATGAATCGTGAGCTGGTGCACTGGCCTTGCTTATAGCCACAGGTATTTTCCATGGGACAGCTCCTTGACTCAAAACATCTCTTGTACACAGCTCAGTGGTTACCACTGTGGGGTTATTGTGGAGGCATCCTTAAATAAATCAGCTTGTAAACAGCTCGTATTGCTGCTACGCAGTTTTAAATCAGAGTAAAATGATGTTGCTCACATCCAGGCTTGGAACACCTTTGGTTCCTCTCCACTCCTTTGTGAAGGTCACTCCCTCTGAAGGCTTGAGTCAACCTGTGCAAAAACAGAGTCAAGGGAAGAACTGAGCTGGGAACGTGGCAGTGACTCTTGCACCAAGTCTGTGAAGCTCTTTGGAGTTCAGCTGTCCTCCTCCTGGGCTTAAAGCCACTTGGCCCTCACCTGACTTTGTCTGCCTGTGTTTTATTATCTGTCATAGTCTTTCACAGGTACAACTAAGGAAGGGAGCTGAGGAAGGATTTTTTAATGTATCTCTTAATTTGTTTTGGTTTAGAATGGTTGGTGAGACTTTTTAACTTTTCAGTCTCCTGTGGAGAAAAATACAGTTTGGTTAATACACATATAGGTTGAAATACACATAAGCAGTGGGAGGGATACCTAGTACATGTACCTTCATACCAGTGCTTTCTGGCTAGTGTGCACTAGTAAATGGGTGAAAGGAGAAAGTGCTTGATTTTTTAGGGACTGATATTGGATTTCTTGAAATTTTTATGTAGAATCCTGAAACTTCATGGATGTTTGTGCACATACATTGCTTTTGAAGTTTAGGTCTCAGAACTTGTATTTAGATTTTATTCCTCATGTTGTCTTTGAAGTCCAACTGAATTCTTATGATGCCAAGAGATGTTTTTCATTTTAGAGCAAAAAAAAATCCCATTTTGAACTTGGTTCTCATGAATAGGGCTTGTTACAAATGCAGAGAGTTAATATTTGTCTTTCTGAGATCACTTCACTGGAAATGAAACAAACAAACAACAAACCCCAGCCCTGCTGTGTCTGTGGGAAAGGAGGTCTAACCATGCCTTTTTAGTTAGTGAGCTACAAGATAGCAGTTTGTTACTGCCTGAGGGACCTGAACCCCAGTGCATTGCCATGCAGGATGGGTAAGAGAGGCAAGATGAGCTAAATAAAATAGATTGAAATATCTGCAGAATCAGAGTCTGTTTTTGCAAGCACTGAGAAGATAGACCATGTTCTGAGCGTTTCTGTAATATTTCTAATAAAGCAGTTATTATTAGTTCAGTTGCTCAAATTGCTCAGTTAACTGGAACTGGTTTCCATGAATATTCCCACTCTTTATTATTCCAGTAAACCCAGCACCAGATTCCTGCTCACCTAGGTGTGAGGGAGTTAAAAGTACAACATCTATCTGCAAGGGAGGGATTTATTCTGTGACTTGAATAACTGATGTGGTCCTTGAAAAAAACAGACAACTTGTTATTTCTTTGTATATAGACAGCTTCAAAGCAGTGGGTACTGTTTTGTCTCATAATTTTAAGCAGATATGCAAATGGAACTGCAAGTGCAGGGGTTTGTCTCAGCTGTGGTTGGTGCTGCACAGTGTCTGTGAGCTGCTCTGCCATCCTCTGACCCCTCTTGGGCTGCACAAGAGCTGTTTCTTCATATGCCATATTTGAGTCTGTACTGCTCATGTCAGTGCATTTCTTTAATTTTAAAAAGCCAGCTTTTGAGGACACCTTTTTTCCACAGGAAGCAGGACACCTTGAGGCCTGTGTTTCCCCTACAGTAGCGTCCCAGTGCTCCTGTCTCTTGTCTGACCCCATTCCCTTTAGAAAGGTGGGTTGTGCTAGTAAACATTGCTGTACTGTACCCCTTCTTGATTCTTTTTGATAAAAATACAGCTTCTGAAAACATTTTCTAGTCTTAGAAAGCAGATCTGGAATTTGATGTTAAAAGTGTTTATTTCCCAGAGGAGTTAATTTGGGAGTGTTGACTGGAATTGTGGTTACAAACTTAGTTAGATCATCTACCTTTAAAAAGAAAAATAAAGCTCATTATTTGAAGGGGATGTTCTTAAGTGATAAAATTCTTTGACATTAGAAGGAAAGCAGCTCTGTGTTCTGAGACTGAACTGTACCAGGAAGCAATCAGGGATTTTGTTGTTGCTTTTTTGTTAATCTGCTTCATGACTGGCTGGCTGTGGCAGCGACCTGGCTTGCAAGTAGCACCTGCTCAGGTTTGTTGAAGGATTTGATTGAATAAATAAGTTTTCAGTATCTTCCAGTTTTGACTGGTGGGAAAAGAGCTCAGAGTTCTGGAAAGCAGAGGTGTAAAAGTACTTTCTGCTTCCTATCTGCAAAACTATCAAGAACAGTAACGTTTCATACCTCCCTTTTAATCCTTTCTGTGTTACTAACTGTGCTGTGCTCTAGAAAATTGTAAAACCAAGCCAACTCTTTTCTTCTTTTCATCACCCACCTTCTGCTCCCGTTATAAATTGGTGGAAATGGGGTCTTGGTTTTTCTCTGAATGGGTCTGACTGGTGGCTTTCAGAAGGTTTACAGCTATTTTGGGTCATGGCTAAATGGCAGGTGCTGTGAGTTGTCTGAACTTCAAGTTACGCTTCAAGGGTGTGTGCTACCCTGTGTAGATAACCTCTTCACTTTTATGCCACCTTGAAGTGTTTTTCTTTTATTAGGGCTTGTGGGAGGTTTGGAAATCTCCAGGAAAGCTCTCGTCCATGGGGAGCTTTCCCCAGCCCAAGGGAGTTGCATTTCCTGCCCACCCACACCTGTCCTGTGCTCCAGCAACCTTCGGTCTTGTCTCCCCTACACAACACAGTCATCAAGTCACACGTGAAATTGTCAGGGTACAACTGTCATCTTAATGCTACTCTGTAAGGCAGTAGTTTGAGCCCCTCTGGCATGTGGGCTGTGCTTTTCATATGCCAGAGTGTCTGCAGGCACCAGATCCCAAATTAGACAAACCCAGAACCTGGTGACTGTGAGAGGGGTGGGTGGCTTCACCCTCAGCAGGAAGGCAGGAGCTGCAGCTGTGAGGGTTGGTTAGCACTGTCTTCCACTGCCCAGGTCCTGCTGTAGAGATGGACTTACTGTAGGGCTTTGGGGTAATTACTCAGATTGCAGGGACTTGGTACTGCTTTGAAATGATTTCTTATTTTCAGTCAAAGGCAAAATAAAGTATTGGAAGATTAAACACTTTATCTTTGCTTTTCTCTGTTGCTGCAGAGCCCCCTGTTCCAAGAGTCCAGTGTAAGGGGATGGCTCTGGAGATGCCAGCTTGCCCAACACAAGTCTGCAGCAGAGGGTTTGAGTAACCTACACCCAGATAACTTTGCTTGCTGCACATGTCAGTTCCTGAAATCAAACCCACAGTTTCTAGGCACTTAAAAGTGGCATGGCTGAAATTCTTGGATGGACAAACACCTTGACATTTCAGGTATTCATGGTGGGCTTTTTTCCTTTCCAAGGAGATTATGCTCTGCATATATGTGAGACTGCAGAATCAACATTGGGGTTTTTAAGGTGTGTGGTCACTCCCAGGTGTTTGATTTGTGGTGATGGATTCTACATCTCTGAACATGGAACTCTGCTTTTTATCGGTGTAGAATTGGGGAGCAATTTTGATATTTTTGCACTAACAGGTATCACAGTGTTAGCAGACAACTCATTTAGGAACAGAATTATCTGTATTTTCTTAACTGAAGATCTGCCTCTTTCTAGTTGGTTAATTTTAACAGCACCCCCACTTGAAAAGGACAGGTTTTCCCCTGAAATGAATCTGCTTGAAGCAGATCTGGAGGCTCAGCAGCAGAGGCAAGGCCACGTTGGTAGTGCTCAGAGGTGGGCAGCACAGGCACACAGCTGCAGGTAACACTCACTGCCACTCAAAAAACACAGGCACATGGAATTTGGTTTGAATTTGGGTTGTGTGTGTTCTTGTATGTGGTGCATGGAGTTTTACTGGGCTGTTCTCACATTTGTCACAAGGCTTAAGCATCTTGAGCAGCAGCAGTGGAAGTGGTTAGCTCACAGCTTCGGTGGTTTTGCTCTTCAGTGCTAAGTGTAATTGCATGTAGCTCAGAAGGCAGCTGAGCAACGGGCTGATGTTCTTGGCTTCAGTGGCTTGGGTAGTGTCTGGAGGAAACATTTGTACCTGTGCATGTGTGAGTGTGTGTGTGCACCTCAGTGTCCTCCCTGCGTGCTGGCAGTGCCAGCACAGTGGGTGGGTCCCTGCAGGAAAAGCACCCTCACTTCTCTCAAGTGGAAAATAATTGAAGGCCAAAATATTTGCTTTCTTTTACGATTTGACATTTCTCAAAACAACCTAAGCATGTAGGAACACATTTATAACCAATTTTCCTTCAGAAGTGTCCCATGTAAGTCTTCTTTTAAAAGTGTCTTGCTGGGGTTTCCCTTGCTGTGTTTGCCCCAGCACAGTGAGCTCTGCCCCTTGGTGCTCGTCTCCCATGGCCTCAGCTCTTCAGGGCTTTCCTTCTTTACTTCTGAAGGGATTCAGTTGCAGGAGCATCCCCTGCTCCTTGCTGGAGCAGATCAGCTGCAGGTCATCTCAGCGAGAGGTGCATTCCCAGTAGGGCAGGGGAGGTCCTGGGATGCTGCAGGATGGGATGCACAGCTCAGGAGACGGGTGACCTGATGTGCTTTGCCTGAGCCCTGAGCTGGTTTCTCCTACTTGGGACACAAAAGCACTTGGGTTGTCTCTTGGCATGGTTTCTTTTAACAGCTGAAAGGGAGTCAGTGTGAAGATCAGACCTTTAGGTGTTCTGCATCACCTTGAGAAGTGTGTAGCATCCTCATTCCTGTTGTTAGTTGCCTGCATCTAACCATGGCAGTGGTGAGGTCACTTCACTGGGGTAAGAGAGAAGTATTTTCCCCTCTTTCCTCCACTCCCCTCACGTGTCAGTATCTCCTGCTCACTCATTGAAGCCTATTTACAGGAAACTCCTCTGGGTGCTGATCCTGCTCAGCACCCCCCTGGCTTTCTGTGTTGGAGGGGGAGGACAGCTGAGAGCTCTGAAGCAGAACTTTCCTGCCGGGGGGTCTGTGATTGCTCATCACCCAGAATAAAGCATTTGTTTTCTGAGTGTGCTGTGTGTGACTCTGGCCCTTCTGATGTTTGCCTGTCAGTGGAGTTTCCACTCATCTTGGGGGAAGAAGAAAAATCACATCTGCTTAATTTTCAGGTCAGTCTCTTGTTTCAGTGTTCAGAGACAGGAGCCAGACTGGGAAGGGGTGAGGAAGTTCAGCAGATCCAGTTCAGTAACAAACAAGAAAAAAACGCCTCCAAAATGTGGGGGTTAGTGGGAGCAGAGATGGGATGAGCACCCAGCAGCTCTCAGCCCACTCTGCCCCAGTCCTGCTCTGGAAACAGGGATTTTCTAGAGACATACACTGCTTCTCAAAAACGTCTGTATTGGGTCAGGAATCAATTGAGCTTTGGGGGAGTTTTTGGACCTTGGCTATCTGACAGATGCACCTTTAGAGGTTCTGGTTTTGTTGTTTTTCCTAATGCAGGGCTGTGGGTTGCAGAGAAGGGTCTGTAAACAGGCACAAGAAGCTCGGAACAATGAACGTGAGGGAAGTGTCGGTTCTGTGCGGTCAGTCGGGCTGTGAGCTCGGCGGGGTGTGCTCCCTGTTCCCCTTGTTCCCTTCGCTCACAGAGCAGCTCGCCCCTTTCTGGTTCTGTGAAGAAACACCACGGCGAAGGAAAGCTTTGATCCCAGTATCAGCAGCGTGGAAACCGAGCTGTCCCCGTCCAGCTCCCGGCCGGCGCTTCCCCGGGAACCGGCGCTCGCAGCGTCTGTCGGGGCTGGAGAACAGACCCGGGCGCTTCGTCCTCATCCCCCTGCCCCGCAGGGGCCTCAGGTGGCTTTTCCTTGTCTGGCCCCGAGCGACGAGGCGGTGGTGACGCTGCTGTGCGAGTGGGCGGTGAGCGGGGGACGGGACGGGACGGGGACGGAACGGGACGGGGACGGGAACGGGGACGGGACGGGG
>NW_009954535.1:830158-838435 GCF_000747805.2 Chaetura pelagica | reverse complement strand
TGTAAGGGTCACGTTCGGTAGATCTCCCCGGTTCCGAGGGGAAGGGAAGAGCTGCACCCGGCGGCATCCCGGGTGTGAGGGGCTGCCCGGGTGTGAGGGGCTGTCTGTCTGCCCTGGCACCGGCACCCCGGGCTGGCTGTGCTGGGGGGTCCCAGCACTGCACGGGCCTGCCCTTCCCATGGGCTTTTTCCTAGAAAAAAGGGCCCCCAGGGTGATGGTGCCTGTTCAGCCCGGGGTGGGACAGGCCAGGGAGAGCTCCCGGGCTGTCCGTGCAGACACAGTGTGAGTGTCACTGCCCCTCCCTGCTGCTCCTGCCCCTCTGCACAGAGCTGTGCCGAGGGCTGGGCTGCCTGGGCCTCACCCCAGCCCACACCACTCAGGGCAGAGATGTTTGCCCCACTTATGGTGATATTTAGTGTAGTTTACACAAGCAAGAGGAGTTACATTTCGTGTTCACGTTGGTCCTGGAAGTTCTGGATCTTAAATTTCTGCTTTTTCTATGAAACTGTGTCACTGCAGAGGATGGGTCTTGTCTTGGGCCTTCCTTTTCAATAAGTAACCCCAAGTGATTAAATAAAACACCTTAGCAAAAACCAGACTGGGCAATGGGAAAAGGCTGTCTTTCTAGAGCAAGCCCAGATGTTATGGGAAGGTAGGAAACAATCACTTGGATGGTTGTCTTAGATGCAAATTGTGGGAATATCATATTTATTTGTGTGTAGATAAATGCTTTTTTCTATTTATTTAACTGTGCAGAGATGTGGTGAATCTGAAGTCCTAGATGAAAAGGAATCTCTGTCTTCAGCCTCCTTGACAGGTTCCAGTCTTCCTGTTTTTCAGGATGTCCTGCTGAGGTTTTTAGATACACAAGCTCCCTCACTGTGTGAGTATCAGCTCATGTATATTCCAAAGTAGGTCAGAAGCAACTGGTCTGCTGGCTGGCTGCTAAAGTTACTGGTTTGCTGTGGTGGGTGTGTCATGGTTTCTGAGATGACCTGCTCTGTTTTCATATGCACTTAAAAAAACCCCAACAAAATCTCCTGCCTTTTAATAGAATCTTTCTGTGGTTTTTTCTTTTCACAAAAGGATAATGGGCAGAAACTGTTTCTGCTTAAGCTGTAAGAGGTTTGGGGAAATTGCTTGCACTCTGTGCATATTTACCATCAAACACTCCCCTCTTTTTGAAATGCCCACATTCAAACTGGCTGACTTGGAAATTACACACAAGTAGTGAAGTCAAAAGCTTTTAGCTGACAAAGAGGTGGTTTGAAAAAAGGGGTTTCACTCATTGGTCTAATGAAACTGCCTGATGCTGTATCTTGTGTTCCTAATATTTTAAATACTCCTAGTTAGTGATTTTAGTTTTTTTCTGACACCCTTAGATTAAAGGGGATTTGGTGTGATTTGAAACATGGAACTGGAAACTCTCAGCATCCAAAAAAGGAGAAACTTCTTAAAAATATGTTACAAGCTCGGAGGTATTGGCAGTGCTTTGTTCTCATGCCAGTGGTGACCCTGGTTTTAATAAACCATCCAAACTATTCATGTTATTTCGACTTGTGTTTCTGGTGTGCTTGTTTTCCTTGTTTCTTTCTTTTAAAACACAACCTACAAAATTACTGGAGACGAGTCCACTGCTGGAGCCTGTCCCACGGGTGGAGCTGACAGCAAAGTGGGAACGTGCAAAGCAGGTGGGAGATGGTTCGTTCTGTGGAGACACAGAAACCTGTGCAGGATGCCTGAGATGTTTTCAGTAGGCCTGCAAAACCATTAGCTGGGGTTGGCAGTTTGGATAGTTGAAAGCCAAATATTTATAAGCTGAAAGTACAGCCTAACTTGTCTATTTATTTATTTATTTAGAGCAGCTGACCCAAATAGTGACCGTGAGAAGACAGAGTTTGTGAATTTGGTGCTGCTTTTTTCTGAGTTCACTTGGCACAACAGCTTCTCCCACGATGCCTACATGTGCACTTTGATATCCCGGGGGGGCAGTCACTGCCACCCCCAGACCACGCTGGCCAGTGGGGAGACTGTGGAGGAACACTATTCCAAGGGTCATGATGGGAAACTGGAGGTAACACTTGATGCTATTTCTCCCATGTTGGTACTTCGTTTCATTGCATGTAGATTTTCATCAAAGCATTAGTGTTTCAGATACGAGACACTAAGGTTTTCAGTCTGTGTCTCCTTCTCTCTTGCTCTCTCTTTGAGAAGACTGGAAGTGACCAGCTAACTTTGTTCTTGTGTGTAGCTGTTTTGGTGCAAATACACTGAATTGCCAGTGGTCTGGTGCTGTAAATGACTTGGGATGAGCAAAAGGCACAATGCAGACTTCTAAATGTTCCAGAGGGAAAACTTATTTGCAGGTCTTCTTCAGGGAAGAGAAGGGGGAGCTTTAGGCAGGAGGAGTCACTGAGGGGTCTTGGAGGAAGCCCCAGGTTCTGCCACAGGGCACAGCCTGGTCACCTGCCCAGGAGCCACCGTGTCCTGCATGGGCCCTGGCTGGGGACAGGGACCCAGCCCCGTGGCTGAGCGTGCACAGGCCAGGGGCAAACTGTCCCTGAGGAGCTTGTTGCCAACCAAAGCATCCTCTTGTCTTTCTGTTCAGTTCCTTTTGTGTGTTTCCTGCCTCTGCCTCGTGGCCAAACTTTTCCTGAAGTGTATGGCATTACAGGGGGTTTCTGCAAGTTGCCTTTTGTGGTACAACAAAGAAGGAGATAAACCCTGGGAAGATTCATCTTCCTGTTCTGTAGGTGTCCCCAGAGCTGGCCTTTTTGGGGGGGTATCCTGTGAGTTTATTCATTTGTAGATTTTGTGAATTAAGGTTGACCATAAAGACTTAACGTCAGTATCTGAAAACTTCCTGCCATCAGTTCTTTTTTCTGAAATGGGTGGGATTCTTGGGTTTGCCTGTGATCAGTGAAACGGGTCTTCAGCAGAATGTGACTGACATCTGTGATTTCTCTCTGGCAACTATTAGGACCAGAGTGTAATGGAACACACGGGCACTGACTCAGGAACCACTAGTATTTTTGACGATGTAGACAAGAGTGATTTTAAGGCAGATTTTGGTTCAGAATTTCCAGTAGTTTTAACTTTGGATTCTCTGCATGCCTTTGATGCCTTCTGCTTGCTGTTGTCCCTGGGTGTCTCTCCGTGCCCCTGTCTCCACCTCTTCCTCCATCAGCAGCCGTGTCCCTTGGCACCCAGACCCCCCTGTGTCAGCTCCCCTGTGCTGCCCGTGCCCCCAGCACCAGCACCCTGCCCTCCCCATGGCCCCTCTGCTCCCAGCCCCCCAGGCTGCTCAGGAGTGCCTGGGTGCCACCCAGGCCTGGGTGAGTGTGCAGATTTGCAGATGTACCCACTTCTTTGACATTGACAGACCCCATGTGGATATCTTTTCCTTTTCAAGTGACTGTTCCATCTCTTGGCTCTGTCTTTCCAAATCTGCTTCCTCCTTTTTTTTTTTTTTTTTTTCTTTACTTTTTTTAACTTCCTCTTAGCCCAATTCTGCATTGCTCCTCAATTTCCTAGTTTCTTTTTTGGGCTGGTGCTTGTTCTGCATCTATGTGGACTCCTGTGCCCAGACCTATCCCTGCAGATCCATGTGCAGGGTGTTGGGGCCCCTGTTTCTGCCTGACATCGGTCTCTCTGGTGGTTCCAAGCACACCCGTGCCTGCCTGCAATGTCTCTTGTCACCTCCCACCTCGCCCTTCTCATTATTTTCCCTCAGTCAATGAATCCCAGTCCCTGTGTCACAGCAGCATAAGAAGCCTGGAGATTGCTCTGCACTGTAATACTTTTCTTCCTGACTGGATACTGCTCCTTTAAAACTTGTCTAATAACAATGGAGATGAGCACAGAGATGCAATGTGTAGATGTCTCTGAAATGTCAGGCTTGATTATGATTGCCCTTGCTTTGTCTATCTTTGAAAAACCTCAGGTGTTTAAAAAGTAACTGTAAGGAGGAATAAAGTGGTATCTTTATATGCAGTTGCTGAATTGCCAGAGCTAGTGGTTACACTTACCTTAAACGTTTGTTTTACATGACTCAGATGTTTTCTCCGATGCCTGGGGAGCCTTGTGAGAATGTGAACTCTTCTTTAGACAGAAGAACCTCAGTGGCCAGCGAGAAGTCAGCCAAGAGGGAAAGGCTGAGAGGAGTGATTTTCCCATCCAACTACGAGCTCCTTCGCCACTTGCAGTACGCGACACGTTTCCCCATCCCCCTGGTGAGTGCCCCGGGTGTGGGAAGGGCTGCCCCGTGGTGCAGCACAGCGTGCCAGGGAGGAGAGGCCTGGGGGAGGCTGGGCAGAGGGGCTGTGCCCGAGGGCTGCCAGGGCCCTGCTGTGCCACCCTAGGGCTTGGCTGGAGCAGCTCGGCAGCGCCGTGAGGGGCGGTGACCTGTGCCAGTACGGGGACGGGCACCCCGTGAACCCACTGGGCTCCAGGCTCTACAACAGTTTGCCAAATAGAAACTTTGGGTTGTAGTTGGCCAGATGGATGAATACCAAAATATCTGAAAGCAGCAGCTCAAAAATGTCAGGGGCAGGAGGGTGTTATTGCCTCCCACCCCCTCCTTGCTCTTTCTAGCGTGGGTGTTTGGCTGCTGTTTGACTCGTGGGAACTGAGAACACCCCATGAGTAACGTCCTCAATCCCAAACCCTCATTCAGGTGACTCTTCATGTCTTCTGCTGTGCTGGAAAAAGAGCCCCAGTAGAGAACAAGCCTTGGTGCAGAATGTGGCAACCTGAGATGACTTCCTTTTCTTTTAAACAGTAGTGATAACTTTTTAGCAACATTACATCTTGTCAATATAGGAAGTTTCACATGAGAGGATGATATGATAACCACGATTGTGTTTGCATTGCATTTCTTACTCCACAAATTTTGGGTTCTGATTTATTGCCAGTGAACTGCTGTGAGGATACTGAGTGAGCTGTATCTGTTCAGGACAGTTTTGAATGCCCCCTGCAAGTCTGGTTTGTGTTTTGCCTATTTTAAGGAATATGACTTGGTTCGGTTTAGTTCCTGAAATGCTTTTGATTTGCAGAGGGAATTAATACAGGTAGCTGGATTTTGCCTATGGAGATTGATTTTTAGAATTTTGGTTATTGACTCTTCTACATATGCATTATTTTATGAAGTATTTTTTATAAATAAAGCAGGCAAAGAGAACTAATTATCTTAATTTTACTATTTCCTTGAACTTTCTGTAATAACATGCTAACTTTTTTCGTACTGTTGGAAGCAGCAGCAAGGAAAGGCAATGGAACTTGGCAAAGACAAGACATTTATTTGTAAAGACTGCGGGTGTGCTGGAAGCAGATACAATAGTTTTTAGCCAGGGCAGCTTAAAATCACTTTTGGGAGTAAATAATGCCCTCTGAAATGCTTTAGCGGTAATTGTATCTGTGAAAACTTTGGAGCTTAGGTACTGCTATTAAGTAATTTCTTCACTTCATTGCACCAAGTTACTTAATGTAGTAAGTATACAGTATTTAACTTACAAAAGGTGAGTTCAGGTGTTTATCATAAATAATTCTAAGGTATGTTTGACTCTGTCTGAACATGTTGTATTCTTAAGTGTCGCTGATCCTTGGTAGGTCGTCGCTGGTACCCTGAGTTATTTCTGGAAGGCATTATCAAGTGTTCTGGGAGGTCAGGCCTACCACGTCCGTGAAGAACAAAGCAATGATATTTATTGTCCAAGTTGTTTCCTTCTGCTCGGGCTTGCTCAGCAGGGCCGTGGTGGCTGCAGCTGCAGCCCTGCGGGTTCCCACCCTTTCCCCTTCCCCTTTAGAATCGCTGCTTTTTGCATCTACTGCTCCCCCCTGCCTTGTGCCCCTTCGTCCCTGGAAGCCTTTCCCTCTTTGGGGGCTGCAAACGCCTCAGAAAACTTCAGTCGGAAGGATTTGGAGAGATGGTAGTAGAGGATGGGGTCGAAACAGAGGTTTGATACGGCAAAGAGCAGGGTGGATTCCTTGGCTTTGAAGAGAGCTTGTTTGAGAGGGCAGCTGGTGATGGTGTCGCTCTGGCTCAGGGTGTAGGGGATGCGGACGATGTGGTAGGGCACGAAGCACAGCAGGTAGGCTGCAGTCACCAGCAGGATGTTGGTCAGGCCTTTCTTCACGTTGGGGTAACGCTCCCTGTGTTTGTTCCGGCACAGCTGCCTGACTACGAGGAAATTGGAGATCAGGATCACAACTGAAAAGTTCAGGAATATTGCTGTGCATATGAAATTAGTGAACACGTGCCAGTCTCTTCCAAATTTAGTTTTGAAACTGATACATCCTGTACCAGGTCTTTCCTCAATCGTTTTTATTGGAATAGCCATGTTGGGCACTGTGATGAGGAGAATCAGCATCCACACGACTGCAGACAACATCTTGGCAAACCCAGGCTCCTGAATGCGGTAAATCTTGGAGCTGTACATTAGCTGAAGGCAACGATCCATGCTTACAAATCCCAAAAATATAATGGATAAATACATGTTTATGTAGATCAAACAGGCTGTAACCTGACAGTGGAATATTGTCAGTTTCCAGGGCGCAACTCCTAGGTCAACAACAATCTTTACTGGCAATGCCAAAGTCAACAAAAAATCCGCCGTTAAGAGGTTAATTAAATAGATGCTCATGCACTTCTGCTTCTCAGCTCTCCGTGTGAATGCCCATAATGCGAAACAGCTTCCAATAAATCCCATCAGAAAAATCAAGGAGTAGAAAAAGGTGAAAGGTTCCATCCCTTCACCGACAAGGCATTGTGAAACATTGCTTGGCATTGTAAGCCTCTTGTGCGAGGTGGTTTTGCTGCTAGGAGACAACAAGAGCCTACAGAAAGAACCAAGAAGTCATCAGTGGCACCAGCTTTTCCTGCACAACAGTGTCATGTTTGCTACTTCTTATTAACTTCATGGAAAGAAACGCAATAGGGAGGAAATATTTTTCTCTCTGTCTGTGCTGCTTCACAGAGATTTGAGGTCTTTGTTCTCGTCTCAGAAGTTTGGGAATGTACTGGGATTTGTTCCTTAAAAGTGTGTAAACTTGTGTTTGGTTCACACACCATCTCACCCCAACCAAGACATCAAAGAAAAAGTTTGAATTTGCTTAAGATTGAGCACCTGGTTAGTAATGGTCCTATTAAAACCTCATAATTTTTGAGCAATGGAAACTATGCCTTAAGAAAGGGTAACATTTGGAGCAGTCTTGTCCTGTAACAACACTTTGGGAGTTCTGCAGTGAATGCTCTGTCAGACCAGTACAGGACATGTCAGATAGATGAGCAAATGCCTCTGATCAGTCCTAAGTCTGCAAACTGCTCTCTTCCTGCTTAACAGAGGAGAAAGTAATCTCACACTTTTATGAAGCCTTTAGAAAAACCACAATCTTTTGAAAGAAGCAGCTATTAAATAATTTTCTCATTTCCTTCACTAGAAATGATAGGGAAGAAGAACATAAGATTTTAGGCTTTTTTTTTTTTAGCTGAATATACTACTCCCTGCCTGAGGAGCTGGTTTGTTTGTGTGCCACACTGTCACCTGCATGGAACGGCGGTGGGGAAGGAGGCACAGCCATTGGAATTTCTTGGAATGAAACCCAATACATTTGTATCTTGAACAACCGCGGCAGCTTTTTATTTCCTTCAACCCCTCCTAATTTTGACATGTAAGAGAACTACCGAACCGGCAGAGTTCTTTTCTGCTGGAGATGTGCATCCAGATGTGCATCCTCTGCAAACCAGGGTGACTGCGGGTCCTGCGTTTGGTGCGGGGCGGGGGGCAGAGCCGGTGGTCTCTGTGCTGCGGGGCCGGGCGGGGCAGTCGCAGCCCCCTCCCCCAGCCCCCCAGGGCCCTGAGCCCCCGGGGCAGCGCGGGCTGAGGGCAAAGCAAGGGCTGCCCCAGGGCCCGGACCTGCCGGTGCGTGTGCCAGGGCAGCGCTCCCGCCGGGCTGGTACCGCGGGCTGGCACGGACACGCAGGGTACAGCGCCTACCTGGCCCGGCGGTCTCTGGGGTCTTCTGAGCATCAGCCCGCGGGGTCTGGTGTCTCTGGGCGGCTGCTCGCGTGTTGATCTTTCCCTCCGGCTGCCTCTGCTGGCTTTTCAAAGCGTGTCTGTGGTTTTTAAATGTGCCGATTGACGCAGTTAAAACCGGCATTCAAACAGCTGAACTACGTGGAAGTTACCGAGAAGAGAGGTGGCAGAGACACGTACGTGTTCGGGGAACAGCCCCAGAGCCTTGTTTCCTCCCCCGGGGCGGGGTCCGTGTCCCGGCACC
>NW_009954535.1:805026-829948 GCF_000747805.2 Chaetura pelagica | reverse complement strand
GAGCAGGCTCCGAGCAGGGTCCGAGCAGGGTCCCAGCAGGGTCGGAGCAGGGTCCCAGCAGGGTCGGAGCAGGGTCCCAGCAGGGTCCCAGCAGGGTCGGAGCAGGGTCCCAGCAGGGTCGGAGCAGGGTCCCAGCAGGGTCGGAGCAGGGTCCCAGCAGGGTCGGAGCAGGGTCCCAGCAGGGTCCCAGCAGGGTCGCAGCCGGCGCTGGCAGGTTCCTCGGTTCCAAGTGCAGTTTCGTAGAGGAGGGATGTTCAGAGGGGCCCGTCCCGTCGGTGTCAGAGCTGGGGCTGAGCGCGCTGATCCCGCGCAGAGCAGCTCTCGCCCTCCCCTCCCGGCCTCAAGCCTGAAGGTTCAGTTTCCATGTTCACCCTGTGCTCACACCTGCGGGTGTGACGGGACACGGGGCTCAGGCCGCTCACAGGAGCTCCGGGTCCTTCCTAAAACAGCACCAGGCTCGTCCCAGGTTCCTGCCCTGGGGCTGTAGATGTGGCACATCAATGGCTGTTTCTTTCGGTTTTAAAAAATCTAAAATTCTCTTCCCTTCCTCATGTGTCTTAAATTGAAAACTCTCTGGATTCCGGGCTTTGCAGTGTGGTTGGCCCTCACTCACCATCATATTCCTGCACGAAATGCCAGGAGTTTTTCTAGAGTTGCAACCTAGTTTCAAGGCACTTGGGGATTCTGGCAGCAATTAAAATTCTAAACCTCGGGACGTTTGCCAAGCACTATTGAAAACAAAAATGGCACATTAGGATATAGGGGAGGAGTGAAGCCCTGGGTGTTCTTTGGGTTGTTGGGGTTTTTTCAGCAGCAGCAGATGCCTGCAAGCAGGCTGGGGCTGAGGCACTGCCCGTGGTACCAGAACCCCGCGGGGTTTGCAGTGTCTTCTAGCTGAGAATCCGCAGGAATTCACAAGTCACGTACCAGGGCTTTGTGAAGAAACAAATTAAGAATGTCTGGGTTTAAGTTCAGCCATAAAGTTCAGACCATATTTGTCGAAATGTTTGCAAAACTTGATCATCTGGAACGATCCCGTGTTCAGTTTTGAGCAACCAGGGACTAGTTCCGTGGTGTTTTGCTCATCATGCAAAGCTGGTATCTCCATGCTTGTGGTTTCCTTTTATTTTTTTGTTTGTTTTTAAACTTGAAATGTCACATTTGGTTTTTCCTGTGTGTGGTTGTGTCTCCCCTTTTCTGTAGAGTCATTTTACAGCTCTAGCTCTTCCAGGTCTAAAAAGACAAGGTGATGGGACTAAACCTCTGCTGAAAAATGGGCCATTTGGAGGAAGGTTTTTTCAAAGGGAACAACAAGCTAGAAACTTACTGTCACTTTTTCAAAAGTGTGTTGGTCAATATCCCCCTGGAGCTTGTGTGTAGACTTTTGTTGTTCTCATGTCAATAATCTGGTGGGGTGAGGAAACAATTTTGCAATATAAATAATTTTTCCAAAGCTTGCAAAGTAGTTAAGAAGTTATGCAAACATATACTGTGGAAGTAGCTTCATCTCTGTGCCACCACAGCTAATGAGATTCATGTAGGCAAATACCAAGCTATGCCGTGTAAGGAACTGAATGTTTTTGCCATAAATGACGAAAAATTTGATCTCCCACAGAGCAGCAGGTTCCCTTCCCTGACAGGCTACTTCCCTTGCTTGGAGGGAAAAGCCTGTGAAGTCTGTTTGACAAGAGTCAGGGAGCTCTGAAAGAACCATATAAATAATCTTTTATGTGTTTTCTTTAAAGTACACAACCAAAAAAGCAACTTTCTCCTGCAGATCCTAAGGGCTGGCTCGGGCTGAGGGTCCCCCAGCCCAGGCAGTCAGAGGAACATCCAGGCTCCCTGGGGGGTTTGTGGGTCTGGGCTGGGGCTGCTCTTCAACCAAGTGGGTAATCAGTGGAGGTAACTGCTCCCCAGAGCTGTCTTAAACTTAGCAGGCAGATCTAAGGGGTGTCCCTTCCTGTAGTTGAATTACAGTCCTGTCCATCGGTACAACACTGTTACAGTAGAACAGTGATCTCAGACCAAGAGAAGTTACCCACAACTTTGGAGAAGGTTCAAAGACCATGTTGGAAAAATCTGTCTCCCCGAGAGATCATCTGTTTCAACTAAAATGAAACATAGAGGCAGAAAGGTGAAGTGGATGTTAATTCTGTTCCCGTATCTTCTTTGCTCAGTAAAATGAAAGTACTGAGCTCCCAGGGCCATTCTCTGAAAGCTTTGGTGGGTGCTTCGTGCACTAGTGTATTTTCCCTCTACAATGATAAAACCAATCAATCAGAGAAAAACAAACAAACAAAAAAGCTGCACTGAAAACATACAGTTAAAAAAGAGATTACATTTATATATAGAAGGGTGGTGCTTTTCAGTTATTACCTTGGTACAAAGAGAGAGGTTTTGTCATCATGCCGAAAGCACAGGAAAACCTGGCAAATAATTCTTTCTGGGTTGAAATATACCCCAGACTTTCTAGACAGCTGCATGTCTGGTTTTTCAAACAGCTCCTTGAATGTTCTTACCTCCTTCTGCAACAACTGAAAGGGGTTAGTGAGATCTCAGTCCGTTTGTGGTGTATACCATGTTATTTCAGACAAGTCTTGAGGAATATGGTGCCATGTAACTGTGCGATTTGCAAGAGGATCCTCTTTAAATAGTTGCTTATACTGAACATCACATTTTACAAAGTTCTCTGGCAGTTGGTGCCTAAGGGTGACAAATAATCATGTTTGATCCTTACTTTTGTGCGATGCTTCCTGTAAGAAACCCTCTGTGTGTGTGTGTATATACATATATTTAAACATATATTACATATACATATATTAAAAATAGAATACATTTCACCAAAGGTATTTTAGGCTCTGTGCAGAAACGTGAAGATTTGATCTGGGCTTTAAAAAATGCTCTTCTCCAGTTGCTGGGTCTGGCTCCTTCCTCGAGCTGCTCAGTCCCTGGCCCTCGAACGGCTGAGCTGGTGGGCGCGCAGCTCCCCCAGGACTCAGCCCCTCTCCTGGCTCTGGGGCTGAGCACAGAGCCCCGTGCTGACCCCCCTGTGCTGCCAGGCTCTGCCCAGCCCTGGCAGGATGGTTTCGTGCCTGGCTTTGGCAGAAGCACAGCAAATCCTGTTGCTTGCTGGGTCGGTTGGATAATCCGCTCAGAGAGCTGCGGCCTGGGGCTCCAGGAAGTTTTGTTCCAGTTATTCCTCTGGTTTTGTTTTGAGATCTGGAAAGGTCGTGTGACACCATAACGCTGTCATTGCATCAGCTGAAATAGTGCCTAGGAAATAGATTGGCAAGAGTGTTTCATACAGAGAAACACCACTTGGTGTCTTAGGCTGAAATCTTTTTCTGTTTGCTGGTTCTCACCTCGTCAGTTTCTTTCAGACCTGATGAGTTCAGTAACTTCCTGAAAGGTGCATTATTTTGCAGACCTGACCCTACACTGTGTTTATACTTTCCCGAAGTGTATTTGATCTTCTGCATTTAGAGATTTCAGCCTCGCTTGCTTTTTTCAGCTTGAGATACACTTTTTGATACAGCTTTTCTTTAAAGGGTAGGCAGAGATAAAAATAAATAATGGGGTCGAGGCACACATTTGCAGCAGACAGTACAAGAGTAAACTCCTTCATGTAGAAGAGAGTTTCTTTTGACTGGCTGTTGAATTTTGAGCTAGTCTGGCTCAGAGTGTAGGGGATCCTGCAGAGGTGATAGGGTACAAAGCAAATGACAAATACAAACATGATACAGAATATATTGCGGCTGGTCTTTCTCTTGGTCGCCTCGGAGTTCCTTCTGAATTTTTTATAAGAGTTATATATTTTTTTTGATATAGAGGTGTAAAAAATTATTAGCAGAAGAAAAACGACCCAGAATATCCCTGTGCAAACATAACTTGACCCTTTGTGCCACACTTTGCCCAGCTCACTTTTCAGACCTATGCATTTGATGGAATAATTCTTGTCAGGGTTTTCGTTAGTTAAAATCATGTTTGGAAAGGATATAAAAATTAACAATAACCATACGATTATGGAGACCACCTTACTGTAGCTAACGGTGTGGACAAAGGAGGTGAATAAAGGCTTTACAATTTTGTAGTATCTGTCAAAACCTATGAGGCCAAAAAATGTTATCCCGATATACATGTTGGTGTAAAAAACAACAGCAGAGTATCTGCACACAAAGGTGTTGAGCTGGGGAGATGCAATTTCTGCATCAGCAAGGATTTTGAAAGGAAAAGTCAAGCTCATCATGAGATCAGCAACAACGATGTTTTTGAGATAGACAATGAAACTCTTATTGCTGGGAACGTACAGAAAGATCCAGGCTGCCACGGCGTTCAGCAAGAGCCCCACGAGGCAGATGAAACAGTAGATCAGGGGAATGACTGTCTTGGTTATTACTGTGCTGTGACTGCAGTTGCTTCCTGAGGAGTTAGTGCTGGAGTTGAACATCTTACAGTGTCTTTGTTCCTAGAAGCAGAGAAACATTATCTCAGTAAGGCAGAACAGGGCTGTGCTTTCCATTGACTAGTATGAGATTGCTCCTCTTACTTCAGAATAATCTGGTCATACTGCTCCAAAATCATCATGTTACCATGTCCAGCAGGGTTGCAGAGCAAGCATTTTCCAAGTGGTGCCATCTCACTCCCTGGTGATGCTCATGGGCATCCTGCTGTTTGGAACAGGGAATCCACTCACTTTTCCTGGCTCTAACCCATTGCCCTCAAGCCCTGCTGCCCCTTTTCTGCAGGTATCAGCCCGGTGCTGCCAGCTGGGAGGGCACTGAGCCAACAGTGATGTTGTGACACTAAATACATGGTATTAACCCTGAAGGACCAGTATGTATTTTCAGCACTGCTCTGTCAGGAAGCACAACAGGGATTTGAACATAGCTCAGGCAAGTGTTCTGTTTTGTACACAGGCAGAGAAAACAGCTCTGTGAGTCAGGCGTGGAAGCATCTAATGTTTGCCAGTTTGTGCTGATGTTCACTTGAAAGCAACCTTCTGTGCTGCTAGCAGAGCTTGCTTTGCTCTGTCAGTAGGATGGCACAGAGGAGTGTGTCTGTGTCAGCATTACAGGAAAGCTAGAGCTGTCCTCTCAAGAAATTCCAATTTAAATTTTAGAGGATCTCCAGGAAGAAGCCACATCTGCTGTCTGCTGCTCTTTGACAGAATATTTATGGGGGTGGATTATCTGCTGTAGGGAGGGCAGAACTGAGATAGATACAATGCTGCTATATTTGGCAAATGGAAACCTAGGCAACTGGAAAACACATGCCAGCTGGGGAAAAGAAATCCACCCTGTCTTGTAGAAAACAAAGCATTTCCCTACTGCCAGAATTCAGAGTTGGTCACTGGTGCCTCCGTAGCAGATTGGAACCTGACTGCAACCTTGCAACAACCAGAAATGGGAGTTTTATTTTAAAGAGGTAAAATTGTTTCCTCTGGGGTATTGCCTTCTGTACCTCCCTAGCAGGCACTGCAAAGGCTGACCAGCTTAGGTGTTTTTCTGGAGCTTGCATGGCTGAGGGGAGAAATGGAACAGGTGAGACCCACGCTCACACCCAAAGCCTGCAGCTAAGCTCTCTGGTAGCTCTCCCATGAGAAGACCTGCCATCCTGTCTTTACATTGAGACTGTAATCACAAGGCTTTTGAGTTTGTTTGGTTGAGTTTTTTAAGGAAAAAGATGGTGTGGAGAGTGGGTATTATAACTGCCATGTGACTAGGTGTGTTAGGGTGAGGAGGTGATGATGGGCAAGGTTGGGGTGGTACTTCTAACATCTCCACTTTTCCCTCTGCATCCTTCAGCCACCCACCCAGCCAGCTGCAAGGCACCAGTGCTGATGGGATCTGTTAGTTAACATGGCAACACACTGTATTTGAGTCACAGCCCAAGCTAGACTCTGTAAATCTTTCAGTGTCAGTGGCCTGTCCTTACCTTTCTTGATTTGACTGCTGTGGTGCTTTCTGCTAAAGGTCTAGAATACTTTCCATTCTTGGGTGCAGGGCCTCTTTTGCTAGGAGACCTATGTGAGAGACAAGAAAGTAACAGTTGTTAGAGCTGTGTATCATAACAGAGCACAGGGCAGTTCTGTGGTGCTGAGGGGCCCCCACAGGCAGTGCCTGTTTGGACTCTGATGACTGGAACAGCCCTGAAGCCTTCGGAACATCCTCCTCTGGTGAGAACATGAGAGCTTGCAGTGGCTTCTGCAAGTGATGGGTGGCTTGAAATGAGCAGAGAAGTTCACCCCTCAGTCCACTTTGGGGCTCATCTGGAAACTGTCAGTGGTCGTCATTTGATATTAAATTGATGAGTCAATTTAGGGCAAAAGCTACTTGAGATGATGACTAACCTTAAGATTTTTTTCTTTTTTTTTTCTTTTTCCCAGTTCTTACAACATTTGCTGTTCTTTTGCCCCTGTGTAAGTGCTGCTGTTTGCTGGCCTGTGTTGGAGGGAGTTCCTCGGCACCCAGAAACTTGTGCTTTGCCTGTGAGAACAGCCTTTCATACCTGAGCAGCACTGGATGGACAAACGCTCGGTCCAGCACGAAGTACACGTGTCCTATGTAAATAAACCCAACCACTTCTGCTAAACCAGCAAACTCGAGTCACCAAATTGACAAGGTTGATTTGCTATTTTGGTAAAATACAGGAAAGTTTTGAACCTTTTCAGTTTACAAGTAGTGTTTTGGCAAAATACACAGAAGGAAAGTTGCACAGACTGTTGAAAATGCTTATTTCCTTCTGTGTTCAAGCTCTCATGCTGTCCTTTGTAACCCTTCCAGTATCATTAAGACATTTCTCTTGACTTCTGGACCTCGGCTGTCAGATGTCAAAGTTCATGGACATTTTACTGAACATAAGAATAATACTTCCAAGCTGCTGGTTTTGGTTTTGTTTGTGGGTTTTGTTTTCTTTTTTCCTGAATATGAGGAAGGTTCTGTAGTACGGGGTGGACATTTTAGCTATTTATGGAAATGCAGCTGCTCAGTAAAGAAATCTGCAGTGTAATGACTGGGTTGTTAGTTGTTGGCAGCGGTCACTGCTCCTAGAAATCTATTTTGAACTGCAAAATGGAGTTTATCAAGGAACAGAATGTTATCTCTGTTATCTCTGGTGTTATGAGAAGTCAAGAGCAGAGGCAGCACAGTGCACAAGGGCAGCAGCTGCCACCCGTGCTGGGCTGAAACAAGAACCTCTCTTTAAAGGTTTCTTTCTAAGCACACAGTGGGGGTCTGACTGTGCAGTCCCAACCAGGAGTGGGAAACCAGCCCCCAGTGTGGAGGTGGGATCCTGCTCCTCTGTTCTGCAGGTGGCTCTGAGGGGCTGGGTGGGGGTGGGATCTGGGGGCTCCCCAGGAGAGCCAGCAGCTCCTGCTGCTGTTCCTCAGCCTGGGGGTGCTCGGGGTGGCCTGCTCCTGTCCCACAGCTCCACAGAGGTGTCCCACCAGGGCCAGCGTGGGCCAGTCAGTGCCAGTGGTGTGGCTGCTGGTCTCCTTTGGAAGGCACTTTTGGCAGTAGCTGTGGAGAGTTGTTGGGGCATTTGACTTCCTGCAATTTTGCCAAGAGACCAGGATTTTGTTATTTTTTGGTGCTTATTATAACATCTGTCATAAGGCAATGTCTGGATTTCAATACTTAAGAGAATAGAGGTATGCAAAACACACTCTCCACTATTTCAGTCCTTTAAAATGGCAAGTTGGTTGGTAGTTGTTCTAGTTTGTCACAGATGCACAGAAGGCAGGGGAGGAAAACAGGACGTGTCGGAGCTGCTGTTGGGTAAGGGGAAGAATGGAAGTGAAAGCATCTCTTTACATCCTAACAGTAATTTTGTCCTTTGATCCAAAAAGAAAATTCAGGTGGTCCATAAACCATGGTTTAAGCTGTGCCATCTTTTGTGACATCTCTTGGTTGAGGTTGGGTTTGCCCCTGGCTGCCTCTCCCTGTGGTTGGCAGTGTGACTCTCGGGGGCGGTGCTGTGAAGACTTCAACTTCTCTGTATAATGCAGCCAATATTCATAAATCCTTATGAACTGATGATTGTATCTGTGTTTTTCATCCCTTCTATCTGCAAAGCCAGTTCCCAAACTGGCAGGTTCCAGCGCTGGGCTGTGAGGAGCCCCATTCTCACCTCCCAGCAGCGCCGGCTGGTGCCGGCACCACCTGCCTCGGGCAGCCCTTCTGTACGTGCGTCCTGAGCAAAGTTGTTGCAGACAATTAGATGTTTTCTTGGCATGTGTGACCAATTTCTGGGGTTCTGAAGGACAGAGTGAGGAGAGCCAGCGGGCAGAGAGCAGCTGCAGATACGATTGTTTATTTCTAGTTCAAGTCTCTGGCTGCTTGAAGGGCAGGGCGGGCTCCTTCGCCTGCAGCGTGAGGACACCCCAAGGGCAGAGTTCTATTTCCATCTTGCAAAGGCCACCAATTTAATTTCTTACTGTCCAGGAGTCCTCATATCACTTTTGATATCTCAAATTTACCAGCCTAATTTTCCTGGTAAGTTAAATTATATTTTTACTTCTGAGTTTTAGACAAGGGTCTAAATTATTCTAAACCCACGGCCTTTTAGCCCGTGAAGTGTCTGTACAAACCCTAATATTCAGGTTGAAACTTGGGCAATGCTTTGAGCTGTTGCTTGTAGGATCATTTTCAGATCTAACCCAAATATTCAGTTTTTTAAAATTAAGCTTCAATAAACCCCACCAAGACCCTTCCCATCTCCCATCAGTTACGATATGGGAATTAGGGAGTAGTGGCTGTAAGAGGAAAAGTGAGGACCAGGGTATTAGCCATGGTCAGTTTGTGATTTGATATTAGAGGTTTAAAGAAACCAACTTTTAGAAGCAACTGTCCTATCAAACTTGGAATTGCTCTGGTATGCATATGTCAGTAAAACATGTTTTATTGCCCTAAAACTGGATATTAAAAAGTAGTATTATGTGGCTCAAATACAGAAATAATTCCCTTTAATATTCTATTTTAATAGTAACAATTGTCATTTAAATACATGTTTTTAAATTATACTTTCTGATATTTTAAAGCATTATTTTTATAAAGTTATGTTTTCAGAGTAATAAATTAAAACAAAAGCAGTTGTTTAAGAAAACCATCTTTTGCTGAGGTGCAGAGCCCCGAGCAGTCCTTACCTGTAGCTCAGCAGTCTCTGGTGGCGAAGCTCGAGGCTGTTCCATCTCTGGCTGACAGGTGAGGGAGTTGCTCTGCTAAGGATTCATACATTCAGTCACACTTAGCACTGCTCCTTTGCGTTCTAAGAAATTTGTTTGTGGTTTGCATAATGTGTGAATTAGTTCCTTTTTCGCCTTGTCAATTGAAATGTATCTGTATCTATAGAGTGGTGGGTCTCTAAAAATCAGCAGCGCTTCCCGGAGAACGTCGGGGAGGTGCAGGAACAAGGCACGGCGAGGCAGAGCCTTCCGTCTGGAAAGCAGGAGAGAGCTGCACGTGTGGTCCCTCTTCAGCCACGAAACAGATTTACGGGATAAACCCTTTCCAGTGTAAAACCGCAGCGAAGCCGGGTGAGCTGGAGCACGCCCCGCAGTTCCTGGCGGTGCAGCCTCAGGGCTCTGGGCAGATGTTCTGCATCCCCCTGGGCAGCCTCAGGGCTCTGGGCAGATGTTCTGCATCCCCCTGGGCAGCCTCAGGGCTCTGGGCAGATGTTCTGCATCCCCCTGGGCAGCCTCAGGGCTCTGGGCAGATGTTCTGCATCCCCCTGGGCAGCCTCAGGGCTCTGCCCGCCGGGAGGGCAGCCGTGGACTGGTTTCGTAGGGCTGGCACAGCAGAACTGATCCTAAATTGAGGGCGGGTGTTCGGTTTTTCTGCCCTCCCTGCGGGGCGGGGAGTGTCCCGGCTGCTGCGGGGCTGGGCAGTGCTCTGGGGATCCGGGATCCATCTGTGGGCTGTGGCTTTTCCTTTTCCTTCTTCTTTTTCTTCTTTTTTTTCATTTTCTCTCAGCCTGACTTACCTGCCTTCCTCTTCCTTCCTGCTCTTCCTTTACTATGAGTGGGAGGCTTTGAAATCAAGCACAAAATCAGTGGAAATAGATAGTAATGGAAAGGCTGGTATCTGTTCTCTGAATACAGGAAAGTGGTATGTTCTGAGAGGCGTCTGAGGTTTGGGGAGAGAAACTGAGGTTTATATGTTTGTTTTAAAAAAGGATGAAATAACGAGTTGTGTATATTAGTGTCAGTAAGTATTAAGTGTGTGGCTTGAGCTCTGCTCTGCAGTGTGTAACCCAGACCCACTGCTCCCTGCATAGTTTCCTCACAGACTTTCCTTCCTCTGCTCCTCTGAGAGTTTATAATTAATTCTAAAAAAGCCCTTTATTTGATTTTTGTTTGTTTGCTGGTTTGTTGTTGTTTTTTTCCTTTACCCAGAAGCAGAAGCCTGAATATCCTTTTTGGGACCAAGGTCAACTTGCAGAGAGTGACCCAAGATGAATTTTTTCCAGTAGCTTTCTCATCAAAGCCTAAAACTATTGTAAGCAATGTTCCATTTGTGTCCAGATGAAGTCCTTGCAGAAGAGGAGGAAAAGTGCAGTCTGCCAAGACACGCATGTTTGAAAGGGAACACAAAATAAAGGATAAGAGGAGCTTCTTGGAAAAGCAAAATTGTCCAACAACCTCAGTTAGATCTGTCTGTCCCAGGGCAGCTCTCACTTTATGTGCAGCACCCAAACTTTCTGTCAAAGGAGGCCACTGTTCAAAGGCCTAGCAAAAGGGAAAATTTGAGCAGTGAAAAAATAGCTTAACCATGGTTTAAGTGACTGATGATTTAGCAGAGAGCTGAATAACGTGGTTTTTGGTTTTTTTTCCAATTAATAGGAACCAACACTGTGGATCAGGCTCCCAGCCTTTGTGTGACAGACTCTGTCTTGCTGCAGGCTAACACAGCGACTTGGCACTGAAGGGCTGGGCTGGGGGGGAGTGAAATGCCCCACCACAGCCCTGAGAGTCTTGTTTGAAGACTGATGGGCTCGAAGTGTGGCACTGAGCACAGCCCAGGCTGCTAGCCAGCTTCTCCTGCTTTCTTTCACCTTTACTTACCCATGCAGAAGAGGCAGCTCTTCCCCTTACTTTTTTCTCCCCCCCCAACCTGCCTGGCTGTTTTCCATAAGCACCGCAGGGAAGCAGGGCTTTCCCCCCGTTTCTTCTTGAACAGAAGCTGAGGGGGTGGTTACAAACATACCTAAGCAGACATGAGGTGGGGCTGTTGCTGCCGCAGGGCTGGGGTGGCTCTTGCACTTCAGCACATCCAGGGCTCGTTAGCGTTATCAGCTGAGTGTGAGAACAGAAGTCTCTCCGGCCACATCTGCATTAGATGTCAGATTGCCTCAGCCCTGCTGCAGGTGTGCTCTGGTCCTGCCAGGAGGTGCAGGCAGAGCTGTGCCTGCTCCTGGGAGCAGAAAGCTTGAGCTAGACCTAGCTCTCTACAGTGCAGAGCAGTTCCTTTTGTGTGTTTTTCTGAAGAATGCTATTCCTTCTTGAGCTGGTTAGCTGTTCTACAGGCCAATTGCAGGCCTCCTGCATGACTCAGTAATATGTTATTTTTAGATCTATGGAGCAGACCTCTCCTAGCTAACTGAGGTGACCTGGAGTGCTGGTGCTGCCCTCACAGTGCCCTGCCTGGGGTAGGAGAGCTCAGGCCTCACCACAGCTCCCTGGTGCTGCAGGGCAGGAACTGCCCTTCTCCTCCACATGGTCCTGGCCCACGTTTTGGTTTCCCGTGCTGTCTCATTGCTCTGGGTAGAGGGAGAAATGCTCCATGCTTCTGTCTTTATCTGAGCATGAAAGAGAGATGGGATGCTGCTGGTGAAGAAGTGCTCCTTGAGGTAATGACCAAGTGACCATGAGGAAACAGACACATCTGAGTGCTGTATGTGGTTGTCTTGTCTTTCTCTTTTGATGGAAACAGCTATGGACACCTTCAGCCATGGGATTCTGTTGTTCTTTTATTATAAATAAGACCAGTAAACTTTCTCCATGATTTGTCCGCAAATTTCTTTTTTTAGAGCTGTAAAATCCACAGACCCAGACTCTACTCTGCAGCATCTTAATGGGAGAGTCCATGAAATGACCTGTTGGCACTCAGGGTTGTTGTGCATTAAGTATCTCCCGCCATCAGGGGGTTGGTTGCCTGTTGGGTTAGCACTTCGCCTTTCTTTACTAACCAGAGGTTTCCTGGAAATGTCACGTCTGGCAATCATTTCAGCAGGGCAGTGTCCTCTTCCCCCATCTGCCCTGCCCTGCCATGCTGGGAGCCTCTGACGCTGTGCAGAACTGAAATCCCCAGTGCCAGGGGGCATGTGGTGCTCTTCCAAGAAGTGCGTTTCTCTCCAGAGAAGAAACTGAACCGAAATCCCCGGTGCCGGGGGGTGTGTCTCGCTCTTCCAAGAAACGTGTTTCATCCCAGAGAGGCCTCCTGGTTCTGTGCTGGTGCCTGGTCTCCTCTGCCCGTGCTGCTGGCGGGGAGGGGAGCGTGGGGACACCTGGAGCCCCGGTGGTCCCGTTGGGACCCGATCTGGGCGGGCGCGGTGGGAGCTGCGGGCGGGATGTGCCGGCCCTGGCCGGGCTGGCTCCAGCCGGGAATGCTGCTGCCGGCCACAAAGGGTCTGACAGCAGGACACAACCTGTGCATGAGGTACATTTGGCTCTTGATGGAAGCAGAGGGTGGCCAAAGTGTACAGCCAGGGCAGGCAGAGACCGGGAGTTGCTCTCCCGTAAGAGGCAGATTATGGGACAGCTCTGATCGCATCCTTGTGGCATGTTTGGGTTTTGAACGCATGTTCATTGTTCCCTGTTTGAAAGGCTCAGTTTGAATTGAGAGTCTGACTTGAAAAAGTTCCAGCTTGCTTAGGAGGGGCTCCCAGTGCTTTCTAACCCTCAGCTCCTTTCCTGGGGTCTCGGATCAGATCATGAGTTGCTCTCATGCAGCTTAGAAATGGTGTTTTGATGTTGTAGTGTAGATATATCACTCAGTTAGGATCATAGTTGTCTGTATATCCTTTCCCATCCCTGCCCTGCTGCTGCACCCTACTCCCCCAGACTAAAACCAGGTAATAATTTGAACTGAAAATGAAGCATCTTGTTCTTCTCAGCCCTGACAAAAGTAAGAGAAAGCTGCCTTGTGTCATGAGCACATGGCAGGGCTGGCTGGTGCTTCTCAGCTGTGTGTAAAGATACAGAGTTCCTGCTGCCTGTCCTTGTTTTCCAGCCCTGGGTACTGGAGTGCTGGCAGTGAGCACTGCTGGGGCTGGGGTCGGGGCTGAACGTTTAACCAACCCTAGTTTTGCTCCAACTTGTTTCTCTGAAGAAAACACTGCTAGCACCAGGCTGGTATGTAAATCATTTCTGCTGAGTGACTCAGAAGAAGTGTCAGCAGATTGCTGCTGCTGCACAGGCATTGCTGGGGTCCAGGTCTGCTCTTGGAGGGCTGATGGGCTTTTTAGTGACCTCCTGAGGAGCAGAGCCCTGTGCTCCAAGGAACATGGCACAGGAAGGCTCTGTGCTAATCCCCAGTCACTGCTCTTACACTGTGACTTTGCAGAGCAAGACCCTCTGAAACATGAGATGCTTTCAGAACAGTTTTTGTTTTGCTGTGCTTAGGTAATGTAATTGCATGCCCAGGATGAGGGCACGGAAAAGCCATTCAGCACAGCCTGCCTTTGAGCTGAATCTGAAATTCTTTCTTTCTAGAGGAGAAGTTTCTTCAGGCTGAAGTCAAAAGTTGCCATTTAGTTCCTGCAAAGTCGAGGGTTGTTTTCTGTGCTTTGCAAAATATTTCTGGGAAGTTGAACCCAAAGTATTTTAAAATACATTGAGTGGGATCTTTGGATGGGCAATGTGACCAGGCTTGAAGCTTGATGCTGTAAATCACTAACTATTCGTTTCTTTAGAAGGAAATAGAGATAGCTGTGAACTCCTTTAGTAGTGAGTGAAGAGCACAATTTTGTATGTGTTAATGTATTGAGATAAAGGAGGAAAAGCTTAAAAACAGCCCTCAAAAATGCCTCTTCATGTGAAGTGTTGAGAGCAGTTCCAGTGTCTTTAAATAGCCATCCCGTGTTCAGGCTGCTTAGGGACATCTCCTTTCTCCCTCTCACTTCCCTTTTAGCTCTTGTATTATTTTTCCACTTTGTTTATTGTTTGGAGCTTCTGATGACTATCACTGTACTGGAAACACAATACAAACTGAACAGAACACTTCTTGTGTTGTCAGGTTTGTGACCTGGGTTGAGCAGAGTTCCCAGGGGACAGCTCTAGCAGTCTGCTGGCAGCAGAGCTTGTCAGAAGCTGTTTGGGAGCACTCTCATATAGATGTAGCAGTCAAATGGACATTTATGTTTCATATACTCACATACTGGTGTTGTCCAAAATCTAGTCTCTTGAATATTTTAAACATTTAAATATTCAATAAGTATTGAAAATATTGAATATTTAAAATATTTAAATATTTTGTGTTTCTGATAGAAACACAAAATTGCTGAACAAACTCAAACCAGCATCTTAAAAACTGATTAACTCAATAATTGGTTTTTATGTGGAGTCATTGCTTATGAGGAAGATAATAAAAAGGAAGGCAGACAGAGTGGTGCCCTCAATGTAAAGCACTCCCTGCTTTATAGACAGAGCTCCAGGCTGTGCATGGAACCAGGATGCTTTATTGCCCTGATATATCCAGGATCTTGTTTGCATATATATTTTTTACAGAACTTGTTAACTTCTTCAAGAGGAAAAAGGAAAACATAAAACAAAACATGCAAGCTGCTGTGCTGATATGTGTACCTTAAAACTGGCTTAGGAATGGAAGGAGTTACCAAGCCTTCAGCTGGGGGTACAGTTTTAGCTTAAAGCAAAGCACAGTGCAGATGGAAGCCCAAGTTAAGGGGATGCTCCCTCCCATTAGTGGGTGCTGGGGAAGGACGTACCTGGTGTGCTGGGAGGAGCTGCTCCCCACTGGAGGCAGCCAGGACTGGGGTGTCACTGGTCTTCCTCTCTGGAGATGGTGACCAGCCCGTGTACACTGGAACAGAAAGTCACTTCTAAGCGGGCAGTGTTATCTCCAACATGAGATGAAGTCTTAAACTGGGCGGGTGCTGCGTGGTTTTCCTCAGAAAGCTGAGCATGTCTCATGTCTCAGTTCCTGCTTCACAGGAATTGGCATGGAATTATTTTTGAAATGGTAACATGCTGAAAGGTAACAGAATCCACAGGTGGGCAACTCTGGGGATGACTTTTTATACCTTTGGGTTTGAAATCATGCCACTGTGGGATTGCCTAATGGCAAGGCTGTGCTGCTGGGTTTGTAGTGTCCCTCTTGGTTAAAACCTGGTGAGAATCATTAGATCAGAGCAGAGGAGGTAACCACAGGGCAGCTCCAGCAGGAGACTGAGTGTGCACATCTCCACGAGTGTGTGAAGCCCCAAAATAAGGAGAAATGCAGTGTTTTCAATGCCAGCTGCTGTTCTGTGATGGATGAAGTGTTGCAGCACAGGTGCTTTTTTGCATGCTCCAGAGGCAAGTGAGCAGTTGTCCAGGGCAGGGGATTAAGAGCTTAAAGGGTGGGTAGGACACCTCAGCTCTCTGTGCAGTTTCACCCACGGGAGTGACTCCAAGCAGAGGGGCAAACTGAAGGGTTGCTTTGTCATGCAAACATGGGTACTTTTCCAAAATGTCAGCCAAATTTAATATTTAAGGATCTAAGGAGATGGGTGCTCCTTCCAAAGGGTTAGGAAGCAAGCAGGGAGCAGGACTGCCAGGAACCCTGCTGTGCACCATCTACTTTTGGTGGCTAAGGAATAAACTGATGATGTGCCACACAAGTCTTTTCCTTCCCCAAAACCCAAGATTCACTTCTACTGGTCTAGCTGTCATTTTATTAAGAAAATAATTTTAATTTTTTGTGTAAGCTCAGTGCCTATGAAAATAAACCTTTTTTTTTTTTATGGTCCTGCTGATGGAATCCTGTGTCAGAACTGCAGAATTCAGATTTAGAGGCAGAGATGGGAGAAAACCAGGGATGTATCAGAGTGTCTGGTGGGTGAAAGGGCAATGGGGGTGGTTTGGTTCTTCCTGTGTCTGCTGACAGAAGTGCAAGCTGGGGAGAAGCCTTTGCTACCAGCAACGGGGCTGAAGGGTTCAGGCTTGTATTTTTCTAAGTGAAGGTTGTTACTCTGCCAAACCATTGCCATATATAAGCAATATCTCTGACTACTAGTCTCCTTATAGGTCTGTGCCCTGTCACCAAAACCTCCTAACAAAGTGGTCAGTGCTCCCAACCCTGCTGAATGTGAAAGCAAATGGATTGTGTGCTATTTGTGGCTAAGCTCTGAGAATTGATAAAAGCAGGATGAACAAGATAAATATTTGTATAGAATCACCCCACTAGAAGATGTGCTAATTGCAAAAGCACTGCAGAACTTGTGGATTTGGGTTTTTTACCCTGCCAAAGCCGCCAGCAAGTACTTCCTGCCTCGCTTTGTTTTGCTGGTGGGTGGGTGTCTGTGCATCACTGTTGAGTGCCTGGGTCTTAGTCATGGCCACAAGCAGATGACAGGGCTGTGGCTCACAGGGAAATATTTTGCCTGATGAGGTGGCCCAGGGTCGAGTGGGGAGAGCTGAGGAATGGGGCTGACGTGCTTCTGCAAAAGCCCAGTCACAGATGCACTAATTAGGCAATAACAGATGCTTAATGCATGAGATTCTGGTGTGTGCCAATACAAAGGTACATTTTTAGAACTTCTGGGGTTTTAGTTTCCTTTTTCAAGATGCCTAGGAAGTGGCAGTGGTGGGAAGCCACAGCAAAGGTTATTGCTAGAGAAACCTGGAAAGTAAAGAGCATAATATATGCAATGACAGAAATGCTGCACAGGGAGCAGGCTGGAGCTGTCCCCAGGTTCGTGCTCAAATAACATTTCTTCCACAGTGACTTGGTGGCATCAAGAGTTCTGGCTGGGCTGCTCAATTATGGCGTCCTGCAAAGATTCCTAAATGAAAACAAGCACAAATTTTCATGAATTTGTGTGCTCCTTGTGTTCTTGGGTCTGATCTGCTGTTGTGCCTCCATCTGAAAAACCATCTTCCACTCACAGCATCCTGTGAGGAATGGGGGTCTCAGGCTGCACAGCCACCTGTAGGTGTCTGCCCTGATGGGCTGCCCTGAACTGACAGTGAGAGATCAGGCCCTGAGGCTTTTCCTGCAAACTTCCTTGTGCCTTTTTCTTTCAAGAATAACTTCTAAGTACCAAAATTCCATGTCAAATCTAGACAAATTAAATGTAGTTATCTGGTATTTGGGGCCTGGGACACTCTTTTATGATTAATTTGTAGCCCTGGGAAAACATTTCACAAAGATCATGTTCAAAGAACTGTTGTGTATGTGAGTGTGTATACACACCAGTGAAAGGGAATTATCTCACATACATCCTGTCAAGATGAAGTAAACTGACCCTGGAGTGATGTTCTAGTGAAGTGTTGTATGTGTGGAAGTGGTCAGGCCTCAGGGCAGGGACTTGTCCTGGCTGGGCTGGGGAGCAGGGCTGCATCTCCCCTTCCCAGTGTGAGATTCCATATGGATGCCCCCCTTCTCCCTTGTGGTACCACAGTTTCCAGAAACTTCTTGCTGCTTTATCTCCTTGGTCCCCCAGAAAGGGTGTCCTTAGGCTGTTTGTTGAAGAGCACCACAATGGGTGCAGTTACTTTGGGTACGAGACTTTTTTGGGATACAGTTCTTACTCAGGAGCAGCAGTGCTGCTTCTCCTAGGAGGAAATCCTACCTAACTGCATCTTTCAGTTAAAAACTAAGTGGGTAGTGAGAAAGCAGAGTATGTGTGTGCAGATCCTGCAAGGAGAATACACAGCATGCCAGGAAGATGTGGGTTCTCAGCCACCGCCAAGCTTTGCCACCTGGTGCTGTGCCAGGGGAGAATCCTGAACCTTGTATGCCTGGTCAGCAGGCTCCTTGCCTGCCTGTTGTGTCCCTGGTTAGGGACAAACAGGAATGTTTCCACTGAAGTAGCTCTTTGGGCTTTGCTAGCATTGGGAGGGAAGGCCACCATCCCCCTGGAGAAAGGTTGTGATTCCGGGGGGTTCAGGCTTTCGTGCTCTGTGTGTAGGTGGTTGATCCCATCAGCTGTGTGCGTGTGTGTGTAGGCTGGACATGGAAATACTCTGCTATGCCATGTATCTAGAATCTTGCCCACCAGTCAGGAGACTGGAATTTGATCTGAGGAGGCAGGTGCCCACCCTGTGACCTGCCTCCCACAGGAGGGGTGGGACAGCGCCAGGTCTGGGGGAGCCTGGATGGAGCCAGGACTCAGGAGCCTGGGTGGAAATGTGGCAGGGAGGAATAGCTGCAGAGACTGGAGTGGGTTTGTATGAGTGTGACACAGAGATTATCCAGCACAATTTAACAAGCCATAAACCCTCCTGGGATTTACTGTTCCTGCATCGTAAAAGGGAGACCAGAAGCACTCGGTCTGGGTTTTCTTTAACCATATAAGACCTAATAAGACAGTCTTTGGTTTTGAATGTCTGTGTGTACATAACTGCTCCTGCAGTCCTAAATATTACCATTTCACAAAAACTACCCTGTCCTCTGTTCCGTTTCATTTGGGGAAGGATTTAAACTCTGCAGCCCTGTCCCAAAGCTGGTTCTTGGTCTGGCTTCAGGTGTGCACAGGGCATAGACCCCAGAGTACAAAGTAGCAAATTTCATCCCAGAACTAGTCTTTGAGGCTGTATGTGAACATGGTTTTCTACAGAACTGACTGGAAAACAGAGTTCATGCTGTGATATTTTGGCCACTTACCATATTTTAATTTGAAGTCAGATAAATATAAAAACAATCCTATCTTCCTTCCCAGAAATGAGCTCCCCTGAGCAATGTAAGTAGTTTCATAGTACTTGAGTAATTTAAATATAATACTTACACTATTTTTTTTTCAGTATGCATTAAACAGAATCTAAGCTTACAGTGTTAAAAAATAAAAAAGAAACCCTTGTTTTAGTAGAAAACTTCATTAAAGGAGTTACCAGGCAGTATCTTACCTTGTTATTTGAATGCTGCATTTTCCAGGTTTCCTTGTCAAGCCATGTTTTTCTGTATGGGGCAGCAAGTCCTTATAAGAATGAGGGACTTGCTGATGGACTGTTGCATCTCCTGCTTGTTCCTTTGTACTACATTGCATAAGATCAGTGTACAAATTAATTGTTCAAAACACATATTCAGCTTCTTACAATCTGCATGTTTTTTTAAGTTGGCTGTTTATTTTTTGTACAAGCAGCTGTTACTCCAACCAACTCAGATTTAATCCCCTGTGAAGGAACAGGAAAATATGGTTAGTGTAAACATTGTTCCCCTTGCAGGATTAAGTACAAAGGTGTTCCTGCAGGCTGGAGTGGCAGAGGATGTCCTGGCTGTGTCTGCAGGGGCTGGAGCTGTGGGGCTGGGCAGTGCACTGTGCCTGCTCAGGTGACTCCTTGGCTGAGCACAGCCATGATGGGCAGAGGAATGGATCCTTCTGCCCCTTCTCACCCCAGTGGTCCCCACATTCCCACACAGGTCCTGGGATGGTGGAGGAGCTGCCTGCCCCGGGGATCCCCAGGTGCAAAACCAGCTCAGGAATGTTTGCACAAGTTGTGACAAGCGGATTTGGTTTCCTCTGCCCTCATTATAAACAAACCCAGAGGACTGCCCACCGTGTGCATGGTGTGCAGCCTGCCAGGATGTCCCTGAAACCACCTGGGCTCTCCCAGGCGCTGCCAGCGCTGGTGGGTCCTCCCCATGACTTGGGTTCTTCTTTTAAATAGGCAGTGGTTAGTCAGCACTTTCTTGTTCAGCAGCTGCTGTGTTGGTCTGTTATTATTCCTTTCTTCTCGCCTTGATTTTGGATGCTGTCCTTAAATACCTGCTCTGCTCTGGTTCTGTGCACCACAGTGTCAAACAACACCCTGAAGGTGTTGCCTGAACTGCTCTCCAAAAATGAATTCCACCTCCCCATCACACACAATTACTGCTTCCAAGAATTGAAAGTGGCCAAAGCTATAAATAATTTTTAACAACAAAATTCCTAATGCTTTAAGTTGTTTTAAGCTGGCACAGAAAATGCTGGGAAACCGGATTTTCCCTGTGATTGTTGGTTGCTCAATCTCATCATACGTGACTCTGTCGAGGGACATTCTTGTTGTGTCCTCAGTTGGAATGAGATTCGTGGAAACGAAAAACCATTTTAAGACTTTTAATTGTTCCTTTTATCTTTTTTTCCTTTTTGGGTTTGGTTGGTTGGTTTCTAGGAAGAGCCTTAAGCCAGGGTTGTAATTGAATTTGGTATGTTTAATGTTTTGCAAGGGTTGGGAAGCATGTTGGTGGGTTTGCTCTGTGCTCAGGATGGTGCTTGGCAGCCCCACAAACATCTGAGGGGAAAAGCCCAAGGCTCTGCTGGCTGATGGTGAAGTGCCAGTGCCTGAGTCCTGTGACCACCCTGCCTGTGGGCACACTGAGGGGTCTCCACCAGAGCATGTCCCACCCCCTCCCCTTTCACCTGCTGCAAGCCCCCAGCAGCCATCCTCTGGACCCTGAAGGTGTTGACTTGTCTCCTTGGATCCCACTCTGAGGCCACAGCTTGTCTGTCTCAGCTACAGCCTCCTGGAGTCTCTAGCTTGCTTTCTAAGCTGAGACATCCTTACCTTTTTTTTTGGCCTTTAGAAAAACCCAACCAACCAACCAAAACAACCCCCAAATCCCCTCTGAAGGGACCCTGACCTCTGTGGATTTCAGCTTTTTGAAGTTTGAGGTGGATGCTAGTCATCTGAAACAGAGAAGCTGCACATGTCTGCACATTCCTTACTGAACTTCCGTGGTCAGATACTCAAAGATAGGTTTTATTTACATGATATACAAACGTTCTCACAAATCAGCAGGAGTCCCTGGGGGTGGCTTCAGACATCAGTGTATTCATGGTAGATGCGCACCTCAGATCTTCTGACGCTCTGCAGCGACCTGATGCTCTCACTCCTGGTTCTCATATTTGATTTCCTGAACAGCCTGCGTGAGAATGATCTACACATGAAGAAGTAGATGATTGGGTCCAGGCAGACATTGCATGCAGAAAGGAACAGTGTCATTTCCTTGCAGTAGTACAAGATTTTATGTGCAGAGTCATCTAAAATTTTATCTAGGTGGCTAAAAGTGAAGGGTATCCTGCACAAATGGTAGGGCAGAAAGCACGTGAAAAACACAGCCACGACCACCCGGATGCTCTGGTTGTGCTTTCGCTTTCTGCTCGACGAGCTAATGAACTGTTTGCTCGACTTATAAATGTACCTGGAGATGGCGATGTAGCACCCGATCAGCACCACCAGCACCACCACGAACGTGCAGGTGTTGATGTAGGTGACAGCCGTGTGCCACTGCACTCCCAACGGGGACTTCAGCTTCAGGCAGTCGTCGATGTTCCTCCTCGTCGGGTAGCCGTTGGTGAGGACCAGGTTGGGCACGGCCAGGAACGCCATCACCACCCAGACGCAGGCCGACAGCACCTTGGTGAAGGTGATGCTGTACATCCTGGAGTCTCCGAAGGGCTTGACCACCTTCAGGTAGCGGTCGATGCTGATGAGCCCCAGGAAGACGATGGTGGTGTACATGTTGGTGTAGAACAGCACCGTGGTGTAGCGGCACAGGAAGGAGTTGAAGTGCCAGGGGCCCAGCTGCGAGTCCTGGATTATCTTGAACGGGAAGGTCAGGGTCATGAGGAGGTCTGCAACCACGATGTTCTTGAGGTAAAATATGAAGCTCGTTTTATTCCTGATGTGGAAGAATATCCAGACCGCCAGGCCGTTCAGCAAGAGGCTCGCCAGGAAGATGATGAGGTAAAGCACAGGCAGGACGATGGTGGTGAATTCGTTGTGCGTGGAGTTCCCGGGGGAGCCCGCGGTGGAGTTGGCTGAGGTGCTGTTGTCTTGGCTCAGGGGATCCTCTGCAGGCAGGAGGGAACACAACACGGTTAAAGGGTGTTTCTGGTGTTTTACAAACGCGGCAGGCTTAGAGCTGTCCTCTAGAAAGTGACCCTATCTTTGGGAATTCCAGAGGCTGCTCGGATGACTCAACCAGGAACCCCTGGGTTAAAAGCAGCGCTCCCAAGTGCTGCACGTGTTGGAATGGATGGGCCTGGGTCTTGCTGTGCTTCCTGCACAGAGGCAGGGGCTGGGAGGTGCCAGTGACTTTGAGAAGATAAATAGCCTGGAAATTCTCTGCAGAGAGGGCCAGGGAGCACGGTCACTGAGAGGTGGGGGGACCTGAGCTCCCTGCATCGCCTGCTGTCCCAGGGGAGCTGTGGGCTGGGAACACGGGGTGTGTGGGGCTGTGGGTGGGTGCAGCTGCCAGGCAGTGGCTGAGTGACAGGTACCAGCTCGTGGCTGCACAGAGCACAGCGTGTGAGCAGAGAGGAGCTGCTTGTCAGGAGAAAGGGCTCTGGAGAGACTCTTCGGGCTTGTTCTAAACACTTGTGTAAAACTTAGCTTACTTAAATGTATATAAAAGCCACAGTCGCTGGGGATTTTAAGATTTCATGTGTAAATGTTTGTGGGAAAGCGTAAAACTTGCAAAGTTTCCCATAAAGCTGTTGCACATTTTATTTCATGCTGTTTAGACTGTGAAGTTGGCTGGTGACCCAGGGCTGGCACCCCAGGGCAGCACTTGGCAGTGTTCAGCAGCCTCTGCTGAAGTGACTGATTTCTTTAGAGGGTTGGTAGGAACAGACAGTAAAACAATAAACACTGCTCAGCCACTGACATTTCCAGTGGTGTTTTACCTGGCAGCTTTCCATAAGACAAGTTGTACCCCATCATTTGTGTTGCTGTAGGTGTTCAGCTGAAGTGCTTCTCAGGAGTCCCACTGGCAGCTGGAGATCCAGGAGGTGGCATGGGCTGTGCCAGCATTATGTTCTGTGAAAAATAAACTGGAATTAAACCCAAAACAGAGCAAGAGACCTCACCTTCATCTTCCTGGCATGGAGGGAAGCTTTGGGAAGTAAGTGTCCTCCAGAATTCCCTTCCACTGAGGACATCACTGGTGGCTCTGGACACTGCTCAGCTGTTCTGCTCTCCGCTGGCAGCTGGGTGTGCACTGTGCTGGTGCAGGCAATCCTGCCACCTTAGCTTCTGTCAGCCTGCCCTTCTCACTGCTACAGCTGTTTCCCTTTCTCCTGCTCACTAACAAAGCTGTGCTGGAGCCTCACTGCTAGCATTCTAGCAACATTATTCTGATTTCCAGCCTGAGTGTCTCTGTGGCCACTTCTGTCTTCTACAGGTGCCCTTCCTTTCAAGAACCCATCTCCCTCTGACTTTCTTTCTCTAATGTGGCTTCACTTGCTGTAATGAAGCAAGCCCAGACCCTTCTCGTGTTTCTGTAAGAGTGGAAGATACCAGCCCTTCTCTGTACCTGCTCCAGGGAACATCTTCTCTGAATCCCATTCACAAATATCATGTGCTCTTTTACACGTGAGGTTTAAGGAAAGCTTGTTTCGTGGTGCTTGGGTTCCTTGTCTCCACTGAAAAGCCTCATCTGGCATTCCCTGGAATCTCGCTTCCTCAGTCCCTCCTCATGCCTGCACCAGGTAGGTGGCAAATGGCTGTGCTGGCATCAGCTCTGACACACTTGGTGCCCTCGGTGCTTCACAGGGATGGGTGCCAGTGTGTAGCCAGCTTTTTGATTGTCCTGAGCTGCACAATCTTGCAGTTTTTTGTCCCTGCAAACTTCAGTTCAAGTTCGTCAAGTTCTGTACAACTTGTTGGATTTCAACTTTTTAAAACTTGTTTTCCTTATCTTTCAAAAATCTGGACTAAACCTTTGCAAAAACCTGAACTGTGACTAGTCAGCCTCTAACAGCCTGGCCAGGAATGTTCTTTTCTGAAGTTGGTACTGGATTTGATACTCTCTGGGTGGGAATTTCTACACCACCTTTCTCAGCTTTCAAAACAGGTTCATGTATAAGTGTATGTAAACATACCATCCAGGTACTGCAGTAGGTAAAGTTTGTCTCTTAACTGCCAGAACGTGCTGGTTTAATTGCTTCTTTATGCCTTGGTGATGATCTGCCACTACAGCTGGTTTCTTTCTCCTCTTGCTTGGACGTCATGGAATCAGTGGATGGTTTGGGTTGGAAAGGGCCTCTAAAGCTCATCCAGTCCAACCCCTGCAGTGAGCAGGGACACCTGCAACCAGATCAGGTTGCTCAGAGTCCCATGCAACCTGACCTGGAATGTGTCCAGGGATGGGGCATCTACCACCTCTCTGGGCAACCTGGGCCAGGGTCTCACCACCCTCAGTGTAAACCATTTCTTTCTAACAGTTAGTCTAAATGCCCCCTCTTTCAATTTAAACCCATTACCCTTGTCCTGTCATGACAGGCCCTGCTGAAATGTTTGTCCCCATCGTTCTTACTGGCCCCTGTAAGTGTTGAAGGGACGTGGTTTGCAGGCTTGGGCACTTCAGTGAGGGATCCCTGAAAGTGGGTTTTCTCCTAAGTTTGTTGTCTCTGGAAGTTAAAAAGCTTCAGATGTAATGATGAGCTCTGTGTGTGGCCACACCGTGCCCGGCAGGTTGGAGCGGCCGTGCTCAGCTCCTGAGCCCTTCCCCTGGCCTGGAGCAGGGGGAACAGCCCGCAGGGAGTGCTGAGCAGTGCGGGGCACGGCGGGGCTCTGCGGGCCGGGGGGCTGGGGAGCTGCCCGGGGAAACGGGACGCAGCCCCGCTCCCCCCTCCCACCGGGCCGGGCCTTTCTCCGTGCTTCACTGTCTGCTTGCAGGTTTGGATGGGAACGCAGCAGAGCAGCTCGGAGCACAGCTCGGACCCGCCTGCCCCTCCCGCGGGAGGGGGTGATGGGGGTCCCGCGGCCGGGTCCGGTGCCCAAACC
>NW_009954535.1:802517-804991 GCF_000747805.2 Chaetura pelagica | reverse complement strand
AACCCTAAACCTAACCCTAACCCTAACCCTAACCAACCCTAACCCTAACCCTAACCCTAACCTAGTTAGTTATAGTTAACCCTAACCCTAGCCCTAGCACTAACCCTAAGTCTAACCATAAACCCTGACTCTAACCAAAAACCCTAACCCTAACCATAACCCTAACACTAACCCTAACCCCTAAACCCTAACCCTAACCATAACCCCTAACCCTAACCCGTAAACCCTACCCTAAACCCTAAGCCTAACCCTCGCGGCCGGTTCCGGTGCCTAAGCCTAACCCTAACCCCTAACCCTAACCCCTAACCCTAACCCCTAACCCTAACCCCTAACCCTAACCCTAACCCTAACCCTACCCTTAACCCAACCCGCGCTCCGGGCCGCCCCGACCCGGCACTAGATGGCACTGAAGGAGACCGGGACGGAACGAAGCGGCAGGAAAAATTCTAATTCTTATAATTTCAGCTTTTTTTTTTTGGTCGCTTTGGCTCCTTGTCTGGCGTTCTCTGCTCCCCTGACCGCTGGGTCCCCGATGAGGTTTGAGCTGTTCTGTTCTCCCCCGGTGTGAGCAGCAGGAACCTGCTGCTTTGTGCTGCTGTGGGGAACCCGCAGCTTTCCCTTCTTGCCCGGGGGGCACCGAGATCAAAAGAATACGTGATTTCAGGAAAAGATACATATCTAGCTACTTAGGCAAATAAGACGCTTATTTCCCTGCTTTTCGGAGTCCCTTTTAAGTCTGTGTAATTCCCGGTCGTGGTCCCTGGAAGCTCCTGCTCTGCCGGGCGCGGGTGCGGAGCGGGCGGTGGGAGCACAGCCTGCCCTGCCCGGCCTTGGAGGCAGCTCCACCGCCTCCCACGGCCCCTGGGAAACGCTGCAGGGTTCCATGGAGCTGGGATCAGGCCTGTGCTAACCAGGCTTCTCATGCGCCGTCGGTTACTCCAGGACACAAAAGGATTTGCTCCAGTTCCTGCCAAAAAAATAGGCTCCTTGCTTTTCCCAGCTCTGCGGCCGCCCTCTTAGGTGGATGTTGTTGCTGAGACCACAACGCTCCAGCAGCAGGTGGTACCTGTGAACGCTTCCTCATGGACAGACAGCCTTGTGCTCCCAAGGCTCCGTCTCTTGTTTTACCTCAGGCAAGAGGTGGATGTTTCTGAGCCAGGTGAGAAGCCCCCTTGCTGCAGGGATCCCTGCCCAGGGCCCCCGGGCTCTCCGCACGCTCACAGTGTTCCCGTCTGGATCCCGTGTTGTGCTGCCAGCAGAGATGGGCCATCCACATCAGCCTGGAGGCTCTCAAGGCCCATTTCAGTGCAGATCCAAATCCAGTTTCCTTCCTCCTGTGGGTACTTGATTTTTGGGTACTTCTACGTGAATCCACAGGGCTGTTAGTCTGAGTCTTGGGATTTAGCCCCTTGTTCTAGAGCTGAAAACTGGTGCAGGGGATGGACAGCGACCACGTGGACCAGAAGTGTCTTGGTCACTGTCACAGAAGGCTCTGCCTGGACAGGAGTGTTTCTTACCCCCCAAGGAGTGTATTACAGCCCCCAGGCTCTGAAGGGCTCACTGTGCCTCTTGGGTTTGACAGTGTGGGCACTGCTCCATGCCCAGCTCCCTGGGAAGCCTGTGCTCCTGGGAAGCCTGGCTTCTCAGCTCTTGTCCCTGCCAGAGCAGCACGGGGTGACAGGAGCTGCAGCTCCCCATCTCCTGTGCTTTTAAAGTCAGCTCCTCTTGCTTTTAGTGACTCCCAAACAGGCTTGCTGCTTCCTGCCCAGAGAACCCCCTGCCACGTGCATCTTCTTGGCCAGTGAAGATGTCACCACGCTCTGATTACCCAGGGAAATCCGGGTCACCTGGAAATCATACTGGAACCAGTTAGGATCAAGCCTCGGAAGAGATAGCTCTGTGTCATCTTATTCCTGATGGTTTTAATGTAAAACATGTTCCAAAAATATTCCAACCAAGTATGGGTTGGAAAGAGAGCAGCAAACTCTCCAGAAGGGCAGGTAACCTCCCTTAGTGCTGTGTCCTGCCCTGCTGGCCCAGCACAGCTCAGCACAGGCTCTGCTGCCTGCCTGGGTGGGGCTGGAGCCAACACCTACTGCCTGCCCTAATTAGGCACCAAGACTTTCCCTTCTGCTGCTGAAGCAGGGAGCTCTAAAGTCGTAAACAAATAGGTTTGTGCACAGCAGCCAAGAGGTGCAGGCAGAATTTTGGGATACCCAGAGATGATCCTGCTTTAAAGTGTTTCTGTAGTTTCCTATGTAATTCTGTCAGGCTGAGGGCACCGTGGGAGCCAGAGCACTTGGAGAAACGTGGCTTCTGTCTTCAGGTGTGAGAGTGGGTGAGCAGGGCTCAGCTGAGTCAAATCTGGTGTATCCCTGTGCTTCAGGAGCTGCATTTTTTTCTGATAAAGTCCATTATACTGCAGACTCTTGGAGAAGGATGAACGTTACCACGTGTGGAGAATTCACTCTTTC
>NW_009954535.1:800817-802503 GCF_000747805.2 Chaetura pelagica | reverse complement strand
GAAAAGCCTTCTCTGCAGAGCATTGTGAAGTGTTTTGTGATTGTTCCCTGCCTGTGCACTCTGGCATTGGCTTTTTCACTTGTTTGTGTTTCTGTGCTGGGCAAGGTTGGTTTTCCACTGTTTGTCCAGTTCTCCAAAAACTTTTCCGCTGACCAATTTCATCCCAATCAGCTGTCTGGTTCTTCTGCATAGATACATTCTGCTTGGATGGTTTTGGGGGTGCACTGGAAGCTGCTCCTTTATTCAGGTAGCTGAATCTGTTCCACAGATGAGGTAATCTGTTGCTGCTAATGTTGATAGACTGGTTTATATGCATGTCTGACATAACCTCAGATGAGAAATTAAATAAAAGGCTGCATGGCAGACTTGAGTGGCATGGGCAGGGAATGACTGTATAGTTTTTCTAATGACTAAGGCTTTAAGTTGCCTCACTGTTTAAACAAATTCTGTATCCTCAAATCCAATTGCTCTTTTTTCATCTTATTTACAACTTTTTAAAAATTAGAAGGTTCACTTTGGGAACTAGGCTAAATATTCTAGGTCACAAACCTGCAGAGTTTTACATTATATTTTCTTCAGTTGAGCACGTAAATTTTTGATGTGCCAGTCAGATTCCTTTAATCACCACAAAGTCTGGTAAATGACAGAATGAATGTGAACAACAGAAGCATGAGGCAATGTATAAAATTTGCTGTTGGCTGGCTACGCTGGTGTTATTTTCTGTTGCCCACTAGAACCAAAACTCTGAGTTAATTGTGTCATTTCAGTCCACTCCTGTACTGCATCACCTGAGCCAGCCTGAATGTGCTGATTGTCCCTGCTTGCATCTGTTTATCTTTTTAGTGCTTTTCCTTGTTGACTGAAAGAGAGCCCAGTCCCAGTAACTAGGACACAACCACCTTCTCCTTCCTTGGAGGCCTCTTATAAATTGTCCATCTCCCTTTTGGTAAAAGTGTATGTTAATGTACAGTTAATGCATAGTGGAATAACTTGATATTCCTGTTGGAGTTGCCCTACAGCAGGTGAGTATTTGCCTCTTGCTCTCTTTGCTTTGCATGCCACCTTATTTGTTGCATTTTTCTAGCTGTCACATCCTTGTCCTTGGAGCTGTGCTCCTGTGCCAGTTGTGCCAAGAGGTGCCAAGCTGCTGGCAGCTGCACAAGTGGTGACAAGAGTGGGGTAGTGCTGGGGTTTGTGTTAGACTCCTGGGTGCTGCAGGACCTCGGCCACCTGTGGACCAAAACCCACCTGGACACGTTCCTGTGTGATGTGCTCTGGGTGACCCTGCTCTGGCAGGGGGGTTGGACTAGATGATCTTTCCAGGTCCCTCTGTGAAAACCTTCACCCTGTTCTGCCCTTTCTGTCTCTGTGTGGAAAAACTCGGGCTGTAACAGCTACAGAGACTGTTCCGTTTGGTTCTGTTCTGCCATCAGTCTCCTCACACAGCTCATTGCTGCATGGTGCTGGCCTTGGAGCTGGGGGCTGAGCACTGGAGCTACATCTGTAATACCTGGTCCTTCAAATCAGACACCACGTGTAGGGCCTGTGGTCTGCCCAGGGACTGGGGGCTCCTGGAGAGGGGAGCCTGGCTGCTCCTGCTCGGTGGCACCCACTGATGGGACAGGAGGCAGTGTCCCAGAGTGCCCCCTCCCACGTGCCTGCCCAGGGCTGGGGCAGTGGCAGCGC
>NW_009954535.1:792439-800768 GCF_000747805.2 Chaetura pelagica | reverse complement strand
GCTGTATCTTTTTCAGAGACTCTTCTGTTTGGGTCTGTTCTGCCTTCAGTCTCCTCACACAGCTCATTGCTGCATGGTGCTGGCCTTGGAGCTGGGGGCTGAGCACTGGAGCTACATCTGTAATACCTGGTCCTTCAAATCAGACACCACGTGTAGGGCCTGTGGTCTGCCAAGGGACTGGGGGCTCCTGCAGGTTCCTGGAGGGGGGAGCCTGGCTGCTCCTACTCGGTGGCACCCACTGATGGGACAGGAGGCAGTGTCCCAGAGTGCCCCCTCCCACGTGCCTGCCCAGGGCTGGGGCAGTGCCCACCTGCCTCAGCTGGCACATGTTGGCTGCTCAGAACGGGGACTGCTTCAGTGTGGGGTGGCTGGGGAGAGGGCAGAAGTAGCCCTCCGTGGGGCTTTGGGCTCTTGGCTCTTTGTGCCCCCCTTTTCCTAGGAGTCTGGTGGCCAAGGGGCATGGAGATGGCTTATGCAAGTTCCCTGTAACACCGTAACTGCCCGGCTTAATCCACTGGATTGCAGAGAGGCTGAAAAATAAGAACTGGGCTGTAACTGTCCTCAGCTGTGGCTTAGTGCTCGTCAGCTTAGTCATATCCAGAAACAGGAACCACTGCCTCTGCTCAGAAAGCTTCTCCTCTGCTTCGGTGTCTGGTGCAAAACCCCCTTCTTGGTTTTCAGGTTCCTCCTTGCACTTCCCCCTCAATTCCAGTCTAACTTTCCTCTCACACGTCTCTGACCAGCGCAGCATCCTGGCCCTGGGCAAGCCATGGTGCAACCTGCTGCCACGTGCCTGCAGCTGGTGGGGCTTCTTTTGTCCCCAGGACCCTGTCCAGCCCCTGCCCTGTCCCTCTGTTCCCACAGCACTGTCGTGGGCCGGAGGACACCTCCCACCTGTGCCCACGTCAGGGTGAGCCCGTGGGAGCTGCTGCCCCTCTGTGCCTGCACCATGACCTGCTGCTGATGGGCACTTCCTTCCCCACTGCTGCTCTGCCTGGGAGGTGTCTGAGAAAAATCATCTGTGAACTATTCCCATAACCTAGAAGGCTTCCCACATGCAGTCTCATACTGAAACCTAGGGTTTAGTCTTTCTTGGTCCTTTGTATATGACAGCTAAAAATACCATGTGTGTTGCCAGCGCCTGGGCTAGATGTACCTTGCATCTGGGTAACCAGCACAATGGGAGCCTTTCCACTTCCTGCATCAGCCTCTGCCTGTGCTTTACTGCAGGCATTGCCTGGACTCTCACATTCAGTTTGCATCTCGATTATTTCCCCCTGTGTGGGGTATCTCTGACACGGGACCTTCTTGGGACTCTGCCTGAGCTATCAGGTTCTTTATTTTTTTCTGGCTTTTGAACTATTCCTTATTAAAAGTTCATGGATTAATATTACTTACTTTGAATCAGATTTTCTATGCTGAGGTTACAAAATCTAGTGAATGTTGTTCATCATAACTGTAAGACTCCTGATTTTTTGAGCTTGTTTTCCAAGCCTAAAGATGCATGAATTCTCTCGAGCAGGCATCGCGGTTGCTAAGTGCTGTTGCAGAAATGCTTTCCAGTCGTTGCATTAATGACAAGCATTCCCATGTCTATGTTGGGTCCTGCCCTGGGTTGTGCTGGGCACTGGGCTGCCTGCAGCAGCTGGTTGCTCTTCCTGAGGCAGAGCACAGCCAGTCGGCTGCTGTTTCTGAGCAGGGTGGTGTGAAGTGCAGGGACTGCATCCCCTTGAGGCTACAGGGGCTTGCATGTAGGGAGCCAGGGGAGAACGGCCAACAGGAGTGGTATTCATTGGGCAGCAGGTATCTGGCTGCTGTTGGGGGAAGAGGAGCCATGTGGTGCAATCACTTGTGGGTTCTTTTTTTTTTATTAACAACCCCAAAAAGCGAGTGCAATGCAATGGTTGGCAGAGTTGGGATAATTAATGTTTTCTTAGTATGGCACCCTCTAATTAGACAGGAGGAAAGGATTTACTCTGGATTTTTTTTACTTTGCTTCTGTCTAGAAGATGCTGCTGGTGGTTGTTTCTGGTTGCACAAAACCTACTGGTAGTGGAAGGTGTCCTGTGACCCTGTAGGGCTGCTTTCTTTGAACCCCCATGAAGAACATGCCATGCAGGATGCCCCTTCCTGCGAGGTCTGGTGTAGGTGCCATTCCAAGGCTGTGAGCAGTGGAGTCCTGGCCTGTCCCCCAGCACCACTGCCCATCCAGCCCCCCACCATCTGCCCAGCTCCCTCCTGACCTGGTCTTTTTCAGCTGCTCATCAGTGCCCACTCCCTGCTCAGAGCAGCACCAGCTGCAGCTGGTGGATCAGGACTCTATCTGGTTAGGCAGTATCTTCAAGGATAGAGACAATGTCTGTGAGAAACCTGTTCCAGGGCCTGACCACCTGCACAGTACTTAAAACCCCCAACCAAACCAAACCAGTGTGCCCAGCAAGCCCTGCTGTGTTCAGAGGAGCCTCCCGGGGGGTCTGTGTGCGCTGCCTCCTCTCCCCACGCTGGGCTCTGCTGGCAGGAGCCTGGCTCATCCTCCCTGCACCCTCCCTGCAGGTATTTGTGCACGCTGAGAAGATGCCCCTGAGCTGCCCCTTTTCCAGGCTGGACAGTTCTGGGTCTCTCAGCCCGCCAGTACTTCAGATGCTCCAGGATGTTTGTCACCTTGGTCGCCCTGTGCTGAGCTCCAGTGCACCCGTGTCCCTCCTGTGCAGGGATGTCCTGGCCGTGCTTCTCCAGCTTGCCCACCAGGCCCTTCCCTGCAGAGCTGCTCTCCAGCCAAGGGCCCAGCGTGGCCTGGGGCAGGGGGCTGTTCTCCCTGGGGACAGGGCTTTGCCCTTCTGCTGGCTGAACTGCACCAGGTTCCTGTCAGCCCGTTTCTCCAGCCTGTCGAGGTCCCTGGGGGTGGCAGCAGCACCCCGGGTGTATCAGCTGCTCCCCCAGTTTGGTGTCCTTTGCAAACTTCATCCCATTTCCATCCCACTGGAATACAGTTCTTCTGCTGCTTGGAAGACACTTTCAATCTCTCACCAAGTCACGTTTCTAGTCTTCCATCCCAAGGGGAAGGCCAGGAGCAGGTTCACATTTGCATGTATTTCTCCAGAATAACTTATCCCTTTTTTAGCCTCTTCACAAGCTTCTCTCGCAGCTTTTCTGTTCCTGTTCTGCTTGTCTTTTTGAGGGCTCTGTTCTTGGCACAACAGCAGCATAGAAATCTGTCAAAGATTTCCCTCCAATTCCATAGGCTGCTCCGTCCTAATCCAATGACTTTGACAATTTTACAAATGCAGTCGTTTGGGAGAAAAGCAAAACCTGGGTATTAAGTTTCAACGTGTGGTGCTTGGGTGGTCCTGCAAGGCAAAGGCTCCCCTGGGTGTCAGGCTGCAGCTGTTGGGGCTTTTTGCTGCAAATATTAGCTTTTAGGTTTGATTATCGGTATTATGCAATTAAAAATATTAAGTTAAAAAGCTCATGATGAAACTTGAAAAGGAGTCAGGATGTCTGGATCCCAAACAAACCCATAAAATGTGATGTGATGGATCACATGGCACTTCACCCACTGCTGCTCTGGCCCGTTGTGCCTCTGTCACGTCTCTCAGATGCTGTAGGGGATATTGTGAAAAGTATCTTGTGGGGAAGAAATTATTATTGGTACATGCACGTAGGCAGTGCCATTTAAACTTGAAGTCATTTGAGTCTCACTTTTAGGTGTTTTACTTTGCATGGAAACAATTGGTATTGATTTTTAAAATACAATTTAACTCACACTGCAGAAGGGCAAAAGGCTGTTTCCTGCTGTTGTCAGCAGTTACTTTGTGCCTCGGTGTGTCTGGCTGTGCCCCAGCTCCCTGTGTGGGCTACTTGCAGCAGCACCACTATTGCAAAGAGGAAGGAAAAGGACGTGGGGATTTTGAGAGTACAACTGGGAGAAGTTCAGCCTGGTGAAACCCCAATTCCTCCTGAGCAGCCTGGGGAGCCCCTGCTCTGCTGGCAGTTCCTAGGGACACGGGCTGCCATTCCTGGGCAGGGCTTCAGGCTGCTGCTGCTGCCAAGAGCTGCTGCTCTTCCTTCCTCCAGCCCAGCTGCTCTGCCAGCTCCTGCCTGTTCCCTGTGTAGTGCCAGGAGCTGCTGCTGTGGAGGTGGTACCAGCCTGGTCTGTGCTGCTCATCATCAGTTGTCACTGTGAGATGTCACTCACGTTTTCCCAAGGGAAAACAAGAAGCTGTGGTTTTTGCAGTGTCTCATGTGAGGTTCAGTGCTGGTCAGAGGTGGCAGCCTGCTTTTGATGAGTGATGGTGCAAGGAGGGTGTTTTGCTTTGTTTCCTTGTGGTGTTTGGTGGTTTTTTTTAAGAAGATGCTGTAATTTTGTTTATGTTGGGAAGCGTTAAGACCACTGAAAAGTGACAATTAACACACCTGGCTTCCTTTCTCAGCCCTGCTGGGGTTGGTGTCTCCTGCAGAGCCCTGAGAGCAGGACGGTGGGTCTGTAGCTCTTGGTTCACGTCAGGCACATTTTCACTCGGTTCCAAACTTTTAATGAGTATTGCACCCTTCAGGTTTGATGCTGCAGCCCTGCAGCAGATGTCTGGGCTGGCTTTTCCTAGTGCTCCCTTGGTCAAAGAGGAGGCTCCAGGCTGTGACTTGGTGCCCGTTCCCTGTCGGGCCGCCTTGCCCGGCGGTTCCCGGGGGCTCCGGAGCTGGGGCAGGACGGGTGCGGGTGCTGGGAGAGCTGGTGTCCCCGCTCCGCCCTGCCCCGGGGAGCCGGCAGGGCTGGGCAGCGCGGGGAGGGACCCGCGGCTGCTGCTGAGAACCCGCTGCCTTTTCCTCACCCCCAAATGCCAACAGACGCCTCCTGTTTCCGAGGTCCCTGCAGGCCCTCGGCCTCACTCCCCTACTCTGGCTTCTGCCATAGCTGCAGCACATCCTGCAGCCCCAGGTGCTGCCAGGTCGTCCTGTCCGAAGGGGGGGAGGCAGGAGAGGGGCTGCAGGTGCCCCCGAGCTGCCTGTGCCCCCAAGGAGCGCGGTGCCCACCGGGGCGGGCTCCTAACTGGAGCCATACTGGTGGCTTTCCTGGGATCCGGGGCCTGCAGTGAATCAGTGGCATCAGCCGAATGATGCCTGAGTTTCCCGGGTTCCCTTTTTAAAGGAAGATTGCAGAATCTTCTTTAAAAAGATGGGGGAAAGTGAGAAATGCTGCCCGAGCTCACAGGCCGAGCAGGTGTCCTGTGGTCCCTGCAGAGCACGAATGGCAAGTCCTTGTCTAGCAGGCAGAACCTTAATGCACTGCTGCTTCCAGTTCTTTGTAACTAAGAACCTTTCCCATCTAAAATACTGCTTAAATGACACAGGTTTTTGGAAGAGCCCTACGCACTCCCCAGCCTTTGAGACTGAGCAGACGTGCAGTTGGTAAGTTGCTTGTTCAGAGCTATGTGGTTTTTCCAGTGAACCCGACAAGTTTTGACATGATCCGAGCGAGGTATGAAGGAAGAGAATCTTTATTCTGTATAATATAATTAAGAGAATTCAAATATGCTTTCCTTCACTGAAAGAGGTGAAAAGGAATACAGGTACAGACCTTTGATACCAAACTCAGAGGTTACAGTTACTGAATCTGACTTGCTGTGAGTTAAGCTCTTTCAGGAAGCAAGTTTCTGAAGCCATGAGCCCTCCTGCATTTCCATTCCTGTCTCAGGAGGAATGATTAGTAGAAAACAATATTATTAATTTTTTTTTTTTTGCCATTGTGAAAAATATATGAGTAATGTTGAATGTTGAATCCATAAAAGGTTAGCAAAGTCTCACTATTTCGAGAACTTTTCACACTTTTAATGAATTTGGTACTCAATTCATGCTTCCAAGTCTGGTTTTCAGCACCTGTGCCTTCATTCCTCTTTCTTTTGCACTAGAGGGTGATTAAGAGCCGGGAGATTCACAGAAGGAGTTATCAGAGGCTTTTCAGATGCCCAGAGATCACTTACCTGTCACCACGGCCGCCTTCCTCTTGTCTCTGAGCTGCATCTCGAGCTGCTCCGGCTCCTCAGCACATCCCGGAGCTGCAGCGGGGGGAGCGCGGCCCTTGCCTTATGGAACCCACCATACCTGGAAGGCAGCCGTTCGGCTTCCGATGGCTTTTTTCGCGATACCCGGTCAGAGAGTCAAAATTCCCCTGGCCAGGAGCGACTGGAGCGACTGGCTTTCTCATTCCTGGGAATGACTCACATGGCCGGGCAGGCGGGCGCGCTCCCGCTTGGCTTCCTGGCTCCGCAGCAGCTGGGGCGCCCGGGACGCGGGCGGTGATTCACCTGGGAGGGGGTTCCTGCCTCCTGCAGCCACCAGGAGAGGCGCTCAGAGCAGCCCGGCCTTGCTTCCCAGTGCTCCCAGCTTGCTTCCCAGCGCTCCCAGGTCGCTTCCCAGCGCTCCCAAGTCGCTTCCCAGCGCTCTCAAGTCGCTTCCCAGCACTCTGAGGTCGCTTCCCAGCGCTCCCAGGTTGCTTCCCAGCGCTCTGAGGTTGCTTCCCAGCGCTCCCAAGCCGCTTCCCAGCGCTCCCAGGTCGCTTCCCAGCTCTCCCAGGTCGCTCCCCAGCTGCCCGTGCAGCCCTGCCCGCACCGGGCGGCTTTGCCCGCCCGTCTGTGGGGTGAGTGGGGATTCCATGTGATGCTGAAAGGTCTCCTGCTGGAGAGATGCAAATATCTGCTCATCGAGCTCGTCATGTCATTTATTATTTGACTATATTTAGGCATCTTTAATGTTGTGCTTTCAACAGCTCCTCGCTCCTAAATAGCATGTGGGATGAAAGCAAAACCAGAAGCCTGTAACTAAAAATTTCAGCCAAGTTGCCTGGGCTGTCTGTTCCTGCCTCTGTTCCTGCCCCTGTTCCCTGTCCTGCAGCTCTGCCAGACTCTGACCATCAGCCCTGCTGCCAGTGGCCCTGGGCCTGCACACTTTGAGAGTAAAATCAGTGAGTGCATTAAGAGCATTTAAAAAAAACCCCATGGCAGTAGTTATATCAAGATAAAATTTTGCTTTGTGTCAGTAGATGAAGTGGTTAATTTCCCATTTTTGCTGCCCTCTCAGAGCAAATGCATAGCTCCCTCACTGAATCTTCAGGAGAGACAAACCCATGTTAGGAGAGCCAGGGCTGCTGAGTCCCTTTTCTTGGGCTGTGCTGCCTGCTCTGCCTGCACCTTTCCACACGTTTTCCTTTTTTCCTCAAAGGTCTGAGGGCCTGGATCCCCAGCCCCCTTTGAGACTGAGCCTCCTGCACAGGTGCCCTTGGCAGCACGGGGAGCCCTGCGGGAGCCGGGGCAGGAGCAGGTCCTACCTGCCTGCCCGTGCTGCTGAACAGCTGCTCTGGGTCCAGGGGGGCCCTGGGCTCATTTCCACATTTCTGCTAGTGGGCAAACTGTAAGATTCCCACTTGCCTCAGGAGCTCTCCCTTGGATCAGGTGCAGTCCCTGATCATAGGAGACTTCTGACAGGGCTCATCTTTCAAGACCAGCTTTTGCAAGGCAAAACAGATCATGCAAATGCCAGGAGTGTGTTGTGCTACTGTCGTGTTTTTAGCTGAGTTACTGCAAGCTGCAGAGCTGATCTCAGGAGCTGGATGTTCTGACATGAAGTGATGGTCCCTGTGCACATCATGGAGTGCACACATGGCAGCACCTGAGGATGGAGAGGGAGTTAGGGAGAGGAGACTTGGCAAAGTCTCTGCCTCTCTCAGAGCCTGTACGTGGCTGTGTAGGACAGTGTGCCAGCCACCATTTCACCTTTCAGCTGTCCCTTATGCTCCAGTGTTCAGCAGCTGTTTGTTTGCTCCCCTCTCAGCTGCATGTCCTGTTTCTAAGCTAATGCTGCACTGTTTTGCCTTCCAAGCTTTGGTTGACATTCTCAGTGGCTTTAAGTCTGTTTCCCCCTAATGTTACCTGTGGTGATCCAGTTGCATCCAGAGTATCTAGATGGGCCTGGTATGTTGAAGAGGAAGAAACTGGAAGTGAAAACTGAAATGTTGAAAAAGTATAGTTTGATTTCTTACAGAGACCCAAGCATTTAGTAGTTGGCCCTCTCTGAGCTGAGTCCACAAGCCAGTTTTCCTGTTAATAGTGGCCACGTAATAATAATAATAGGTTCATAAAGTCTACCTGAGAATGGGGGGGTTTGTTTGGTTTTGAATGTGATGCAATGGCACGTTAACTTTTCTTTTAAATCTGTCTGGTTTTGTGTGTTAGTAAAATGTAATGCAGTGTCCCAGCATCCCAGCAGGCATTTGGTTGAGCTCCCAGGCTGGAGCGTGTCAGGACTGGCTGGCACAGCAGCAGGGAACGGCGGGAGACTG
>NW_009954535.1:792044-792422 GCF_000747805.2 Chaetura pelagica | reverse complement strand
GAAGAAACGGGGAGCTCTGCTTTAAAGAGGAGCTGGAAGCTATTTGTGACTTCACTGTTGTTCACATAATTTAAAGGCTGGATGTCCCTTCTTGTGCTCTGGTGATCAGAGAGCGATTCTCAGATTTCGTAAGTCTCAACGATGCTATTACACCAATTACTGTCTTGCTTCATTCTAAAACTCCTTTACTATCATGTTTAGCAATACCAACTGCAGGGTTCTTTTGAAAGCAGGTTAGACACCTGGATAATATATGAGACTGGCTATTTTTTAAACATAGAAAGGTGGTAGCAGGATCAGATCTTGCAACACGGGGAGGATTCCTCCAGCATGACTCCTTCAGATGGGTGAGATGAAGGTGCTTTTCCCAGGGCAAGT
>NW_009954535.1:778529-791971 GCF_000747805.2 Chaetura pelagica | reverse complement strand
TTTTGAAAATGTAATTTCTTTTATCCCCTCTGTCCTCGAGTTCCTCATGTGGTGTTGATGGGTGGCCTGAGCTCCATGCCTTGGCTGGCTCATCCTGGCTGGAGATATGGGGCTGCTCCAGGGCCTTTCATTTCCAGATGTGCCCTGCTGGCTTTGTGCCTTTCTGTGTCGTCCTGTGGGTAATACCTTGGCTGTCCTAGATCTTGTTTATGATGCAAACCGTTGTTTTGCATTTCTAATTAATGGAAGTACTGCTGTATCTGTGTGAGTTTTCTCAGTGCTCAGAGTTGTTCAGAGAATCCCTTGATGGAGGGATGTCCCAACTGTGCTTGAGCTGGGACTTGAATGAAGTGTGGGATGTGTCTTTAGGCACTCAGGAATGAACTTGCTGTCCCTCTGAGGACAGGCAGGCTGACACAGGAGCTGGAAGGCTGGATGGGGCAGGCATTAGGCACGGGTACAGCACACTGCCTTCTTCTTAAATGCAAGTAAAATAAAAAAATGCAAAGAAATATACGTGAGCCTCTGTGTACTCAAGTTGGTTTCCTACAAAACTTGATTGCCTAGGGCTTTATCATTGCCCTTTTGGGAACCAAACAACCCATAACAATGTTTAGAATAAGTGTCAGTATTTTCTGTGTGACTCCTGGACTGTAGGAACCTGGAAAAAAGTTCATTTTTCTGGACAAGTTAAGGCCTGGTACCAGATTTCCAGTTTCTAGTCTGGAGTGTAGGTGAACGAAGGAAATGAACACTGGGATGTGGGAAGGGAAGCCCTGCTGCTGCCTCACGGTGGTGGTGGTGGACTGAAGTAAACACACGTGAGGAGGAAACCTTGCAAGCATTTGCTCTGTCTTGTACAGCTGCTGAATCCAGCAAAAGCAAAGGCTTCCCTGGGCAGCTCCTGCATGCCAGTGCCAGCCTTTTCAAGTTGGCTTGGGAGTCAAATCAGATTTGGAGAAATGGTGTCTGCAGTATTGAATATGCTGGTAAGCTCTACTGATTGACAGAAACTTCTGGGTGCACTCAAGAAAGCTGGTGGGCCCAGCAGGGCAGCTGGCATGCTGCTGGCAGGCTCTGCTGGGGTCTGGGCTGGTGCTTCTTCATCTCTGCAGAAGTCTGCCCACTAAACTTGTCTTCTTTTCAGTCAGGTGTGAAATATAAAATACTGTCTTAGTTGTTTCATTGAGCCTTAAAAAGCAGAGAGATAAACTTAGGTGTGTTTTAGCTGTTATGATTCTTCTGGGAGCACGGATCTAAAAATTTGCAGGAAAAAAAAAAAAAAAAAGAGTAAAATCCCACAAGCCAGAGTTCAGGGGACTTCCTGGCTGGCAGTGGAACAACCAGATGCCCTGTCCTTACAGTCACCTTGCATTTCTCTGCTGCAGTTTGGTGGCTCTGGTTCCCTTTTACTTACCTAAGAAACAGCAGCTGAAAAACAGATGATTAAGACTCCTCTGAAGCCTTTGGCACACCCCTTCTTTAGGGAGCAACTCAGCCCATTTTGTGGTTACACCCACCCTTACAGCAGGCTCTGGGTGCTCAGCTGTGGGTGCTGCAGGAGTGGTTGTGCACAGTGTTAAATGAGCAGTGTTTTATAGGGAGTAGATGTGAGAAAATTAAAAAAAAACCACCACCTTCCACTGTGAAATGAGTTTCCTGTTGTCAGCATTTTCATAGTTTATTACCACCACATTTCTCAATTTATTTTACTGTCTTTCTCTCTAATAACCACAAAACAGGGCTGGAGTTCCCCTTTTGAATCCAGAGCTGGATGTGTCTGCAGGGAGTCCTGGGACCTCTGTACTAGCTGTGCTGCTGGGATTCATTTGCAAGAGGGAGGACTGAGCTGCAAAGTTTCGTGCTGAATTCTTCCCCACAGCTCAGGAGCACAGGATTCCACGGGTGCCTGCCTGGTGGAAGAGCCCAGCTGAGATACCAACCTTCCCCTGATGTTTGGCTCTGCTCACTGCACTAATTGGGCTCCTGTGTCAACAGGCTTAGAGAAACATTTCCAGGCTCCTTGTATGTTTCTTTAAGCAGTTGCTAAGGTGGTGACTATTTTATCAGCTGAGAATTTAATATATTTCCTTTTACTGAAGTAGCTAAATTAATCCTCTTAAACACTGTATGTGTGTGGGGAGGGAGGAATTAGTTCCTGAAGAGCATTTAATCCTGAGAGGAAGACACTGTTTGAGATAAAGTTGATTTATAGGGAAGTTTGGAACCAACTGGAAGCTGCTTGGAGATTAGTTCAGTTTCCAGCTGTAAAAGGGTGTTACAGTTCTGGTAAGTATGTGACATGCCTAGTGGAGAAGATCTAGTGAGGAGAAATTGCTCAGTAAGACACAATCTACCTGTGTGGCAGAGGCTGGGGAATCCCAACAGCAGATGTAATTAATGCACAGTAATCTGAAAACAGCTTTGAAAAAATCAGGCTGCATGGAGCAACCTGCAGGATTGTGTTAGACTGCTGTAAATATTTAATTCCTAAAAATAGCAGTCAGGTGGTGATCAAAGCATCTGGCACGTGTGAGAAGGCATGAGGCTGGTAGGAGAGCTTGGGAGGGGTGAGGGCTGTGGCTGAGGGAGGTGCTGGTTCTCACGGGTGCCCTTCAGCTCCACCGGGTCCCAGGGCAGCAGGAGATGAGGGTCTGGGCAGGGAGGGGGTGGTGGAGAAGAGTCCATGGTGTGTGTTCCCAGAGCTCTGCCGTGGCCTCGGGGGACCAGTGCCAGGAGAAGCCTGTGTTGGAGAAGCAAGGAAGCCTTGTGGAGGGATAAGGCAAGGTTAACAGTTTTTTGAAATATACTTTATAGAGTTGGAATCAATACATGGCTGGTATCTGTTTCATGTCTTAAAATCAGTGTCAGGGTTTGGATTAGGAAGCCGTTTCTCCTTAGGCACAGACTGTTTGGCTGCCCCTGAGGGAGAGCAGATAGGAGCTCTGCAGGTGGAGAGGGGCTGTCTGGGTGGGGAGGGTCAGGCAGTGTCACTTGGGACTGGGAAGGGTGAATCTGCCACCAAGAGGGATGTTTCTGGGTGCTTCCTTCTGGCTGGTGGCAGGGTGGGGGTGCCTGCATGGCTCTGGGGTCCCTTTGCAGGGGATGCAGTCCAGGGTCTGCTGTGGGCCTGGATGAGGAGTGAGCTCTGGGGAGACTGGGGTATCACCGACTGCATCCCCCACCAGAGCCCCTGCTGGGAGTGGAGAAGGAGGATGGAAACAGTGTAGAAGGTAGGAAAGTAATTAGGTGTGTAGAAAGAGGTGGGGAGGGACTGTGTCCTCCTTCCTCAGTCATGTACTCTTCCTCCTCTTCCCTGCCCTGTGACGTGCAGCCGAGCTGACACCCAGTGTAAGAACTACTGACACACAGTCAGCAGCTCTGGGCTTGAGTCCCAAATAAAGCTAAATCTTAAAGGTCCTTTTCAACTAAAACGATTCTATGATTCTAAATTGTCCTTAGTAGCAGCCACAGTCAGTAAGCTGCCTAAGTGTAAACAAGGTGGGTTTTGTTGTGTTTTGTTTTTTTTTAAAACAGATAGAATTGTTCTGTAGATTGTCTTAAGTTCTATGAAGGTATCCCAGTCATTGGTTGTGGTTTGTTCTGTCAGGCTGTGGGACAGGATTTAGTGACCAAATCAGAAAAACCTCTGCTCCTGTGGGCTTTGCAGGGCAGCACGGGCTGCAGAGCACCCTGCTGGGGTGCTGGGCCAGCCCTGCTGGGGTGCTGGGCAGCAGGGGTGGCCCTGGCTGCGGAGGCAGCGTGGGGCTGGGCAGGCACAGCAGCGCTTGGGGGGCTCGGGGGGCTGGGGTCCCCCAGAGAGCCCGGCTCGGGGCACAGCCCTGGCAGGCCAGGAGTGGCAGCTGAGGTGGCAGCTTCTGGTGTTTAAGGCCAAGCAGTGAGCAGCAGTACAGAAATCCATTTTGCTGTTTTTATTAACCACTAGTATTCCACTACAAGCACCCTTCCATTTCCTACAGTGCCAGTAAAACAAATCATTGTTCAGCTTCCCTAGGGCAGAGCAGAGACTGTGGCACGTGAAGCTGCGGGGTCAGGAGACGTTTGTGTGTCCAGTTCGGTTTTTGGGTGCGTGTGAACCATTTTCTGAAGTGCCTTCACTCTCCTGCACAGCACTTTTTCCACGAAGGGCTTGCACAAGAACATGTATATGAGGGGGTCCATGCAGACGTTGGTGGCAGCCAGCCAGAGGGTGCTCTCCTTGGCCACAAAGAGCTGGTTCTGCAGGCGGCAGTCCATGCGGGCGGTCGTCTGGCTCAGGGTGTAGGGAACCCTGCTGAAGTGAAAGGGGGCAAAGCATAAGAAAAACACAGTAAAAATGATGAACACTTTCCCCTTGATCCTTTTTTCACTTTTGTTGTTTTTCTTCTGCGTTTTCACATATGACTCATATACCTTCTTGGCAATGACGACATAAAACAGAAACATGAGGATGAGAACAGTCCAGAAGATGAACTGGCAGATGTAATTGACGGCTTCGTGCCATCTGAGTCCCAGGTAATTCTTCAGCAAGGCACACTTCTTCACAGACTGGGGTGTTGCTTTCTTGTTTGATAAGATCATGTTGGGCAGAGAGAGAACAAGGAAGAAGAGCCAGACCAGACCCGCAAGGATCTTTGCTGAGCTCAGGTTTTGCACCCAGAACTTCCCAAAAGGTCTCACGATCTTGAGAAATCTGTCAAAAGCGATGAGACCAAGTAGCACGATGCTGATGTACATGGTGTCATAAAACACCACGGCTGAGAAGCGACACACAAAGGCTTTGAGTTGCCACGGTCCCAGGCCAGAGTCCGTCAGGATTTTCAGAGGAAGCATCAAGGTCATTACAAAATCGGAAATTACGATGTTTTTCAGGTAGACAATGAAAGTTGATGTGCTTGGGATGTGGAAGAAGGCCCAGAAAGCCAGGCTGTTCAGTACAAGTCCCAGGAGGAAGATAAGTGTGTAGAGTGCTGGGAAGAGCAGGTGGGTGAGCGTGGTGTCTCGCGGGCACGGTGCCGAGGGGGCTGTGCTGGAGTTGCTGGCAGTGCTCTCGTTTGCAGAGTCTCCCATGGTTTGAAACGGGCCTGGGTGAAAGGGAGAGAAAAAACACAAACCACTGCATTCTGGGTTTAAAATTGCATGTTCCTTGCAGTGACCAGCAGGTTTACACAAATAAACACACAACCTGAGCGTGCGTTATACAGACCAACTGTTCTCTAGTCCCCAGCAAATCTGAATCATTGCCTGAGCTTAAGTTTACAAACCAATGTCTAAAGAAAAGTTACACTGGTATACGTTCATTGTGGAGGTCTGAGATAACAGAACAGTAAGGTGTAACAGCAGATGGCCTACAGCCCCATTTGTCTTCACATGGAAATATATTTTAACATGGAATAGAAAGTTTACAGTTGTGGCCCAAAAGCAAAGTGCTTCCGGGAAAGCAACTTCTGGTATTTCTTACCAAGCACACACCATTTTTCCTGTCTCAGCACAGATATAAAGAACGGTCTCAAGATAAGCTGCCCACTGGTCACTAGCCTCTTACATCTGAAAGCCAGATGAGCGAGTGCCCCATCACACCACATGAATGCTCCCATCCTGCAGGTACCTGAGCAAAGCTGGCAGCAGGACTTGGAGAGAGGGTCTCTGGCTGTCTCTGCTTCACACACTGGTCCTCTCCTAACAGAAGCCTCCAGCAAAGTATCAAGAATGGGGAAATGTGTGGAAGGATGGGACTTTTTCTGTTGATCTCGTGTGTTGTTTCCTTCCTCATTTTCCTGTGTCGCCTGAGTTAGTTAGTTGTGTTGCTGTTGCTTTTCTCTCTTCCTTTTTCTCTCTGTCTGAAACCACACTACCTTCTCCTGTACTAGGAAAGAAAAAAGTGACCATGCCCATCAAGACAGACACGTTTTCTGGCTTTTTGTTGGTGTGGGGCAGACTCGATAGCTCCTCCATGGTGCCATTATAATCTGGCATCTTTGAGACATGAGATCATCAAACACAGAGCATTTCCTGACAGTTTTTCAGGATAATCCCCAGATGTAGCTCTGAGTTCTTGTGTGTGTGTGTGAATTCCCCTGCTCTGGGCAGCACTAGTTGTTGTCAAAGGAGTGACCAGAAGGTCTGCTCAGAGCCACCCTTGCAGTGTGTTACTCAGCTGCAGATTTCTGTGCAGGGACAGGCTCAGACCTGCCCCTTCCCCCCTGAGCCTGGTGATACCAGGACTCTAAGCCTGCCCTCTGGTCTCCAGAGCAGGGTTCTGCTCTGTTTTGGTGTCAATGCAGCCAGGAGATGCTGTGTGCTTGTTCCAGCCTTTCCTGGTTCTGCATTGGGGTGCTTTGTAGTCATCATGTGTTTAGTATGTGTAAGGTTGGAATCCAGAGCATTTCTCTGTAAGCAGAACGTTTTGGGTAAGCTTAGCTCAGTCATGGGGTCTGTCTTGTATTTTCCTGTCACCTGATGTGGCTGAGGCTGCTGTCTCCTTGATGGTTGCCAGGTGGGCAATGTTCAAGCCACCCTCTGCAGGCAGGCATGGATTGCTTTCTGGGGTTCTCAGGCTGTAGCTGTGTCACCAGTGGGTTTGTGCATTGGTATCTGGGCTTGGTTAATGAAGGTGTGTGTGCTGATGCCTGTGTTGGATGGCCAGCAGAGAGCAAAGAGCCCTGAGGGCGATGGGAACCAGGGGCACCCTCACCATTGCCATCAGTGTGACATGTCTGTAGCTGCCTGGCCCCACTTCTGTTCCTTCAACACAGACTGTGTGAAGCTGAGACAGTCCATTGCAGTTCCCCAGGACTGACATCCCGGGCAGCATCTGCCACGTTTCCTTCCCAGCCCACCCAGAGTCACTGCTCCCTGCTGGGGGAGGCTCTGCTCCCCGGGGGCACAGGCTGTGGCCTCTGGTGTCTGAACTGCTCCTCGGGTCAGGAAAAGCACCTGCTGGATAATTGCCAGGCACAGGGACAGACCTGGGCAGGGGGAGGCAGGCACTGTTTGTTGGCAGGACTGAGCTCTGGTGTGATGGTGAAACACATTTCTCAACTGGAGCTGTTTTGCAGTGGTGATAGTGAACTGTAATTTATTACAGTGGCTGAGGATCTTTTTCATGTGTGGTTGTTTTGGTACCTGAAAATGTTACACACCTGAAAATACTTCCCTGTTGTTTCTTTTTGTTTGGGTTTGGGTTTTTGTTTTCAACTTTTCCAAATGAAAATGGGGAAGTGGTTAAATTTTTTGTGTAGTGCAAAAAAGCTGTCCTTAATAATCATGAGGGGTTTTACCATGAGTCTTTCTTTCCTTAGTTTCTAAGTATCCAGGAAATTGAGTCTTTGTATATTTTCTGATATAATATATTGTTCTCTACAGAAGTGTACATTTTGTTCATACTTATAGTAACGTGAAATATTTGAAGATTTGATTTACATGAAGGTGAATCTGATTATGAAATAACATCTCTGACATGCATCTATTAATTATTGGTCAATGGATTAATCATTACAAGCATATTAATGAGACAAGCACAAGGTTACTGTTACCAAAATCTGCACAACTAGATAGCTTCTCTACATATGTCTTCTATTTCTGTCTGCCAGTTGCATACGAGGTGGCAACTATTTGTATTTAAAAATCTCATTTACTCTGGCTTTTATTTGCATTTTCCAGATCTTGTGTTGTCATGGACTTTACTCTGGCCCAAGTGAAGCTATTTCTTAAAAATTTTTGCAGTTCATCATCTCATCTGTAGCATTTCTTGTCTCTGCTTTAGCTGCTTCCTTACAGCTCCAGCTAAAAGGTCGAACTTCTTCCTGGGAAATCTGACGAGGTTCTGATCATTCAAGCTTTCTAGTTTCACCAACGTTGCACCCAGTGATGTTGGTTCCAGGGTGCTTCTGCTTCATCTGTAGGACCATCTCCAAAAGAGCTGGTGAAATTCTAGATGTTCTTCCTTTGGATTTGTGCTGCTTCCACCCACCTGTAAACAAAATGTGGCCAAGAAGGAGCACGGGTGGTTCTGGGCTCTAGAGCTGTGTCTCGTCTGTGTCATCTGCTTCATTCTGATCCTTCATCCGTGCCCTGAGCTCTGACGTTGCTGTCTGCTTGCACAGCATGTCTAGCAGGGACTTCCTGAAGGATTTGCAAAGGAAAAAGTAGATGAAGGGATCTAGGCAAGCATTGAGTGATGTCAGCCACAGCGTGCTCTCCTTCAGGTTAAACAAGGTGTTCTGAGCAGAGCACTGAAAAACGTCCCGTGTTTGGCTCAACGTGTAGGGGATCCTAGTAAAGTGGAATGGCACAAAACAAATAAAGAACACTGCAATAATGATAAAAACCTTCAGATTTACAGTCTTTTTGGATGCCTTTCCTGTGCATCTTGTCCTTTTGTAGGATTTGTACAGTTCTTTACTTATGAGTAAGTAGCATACAACTATGACTGCTAAGTTCACCCAGAAGATGAGCTGACAAATGTAGTTTACGATTTCGTGCCAGACTAAGCCAAACTCAGATTTCAGGAGAGCACATTTTTTCACGTTCTTAGGCATTTTCTTCTTGTTTGTTAGGATCATGTTGGGTAATGAAAGAGCAAACATGGATATCCAGATTGCTGTGGACAGGATCTTGGCCCCTAAAAGGCTCCTTGGTGTTGAGGTTCTGAAGGGCGAAGTGGCTTTCTGGTAGCGGTCGATGGTTATCAGGCCAAGGAACAAAATGCTAATGTACATGGTGAAGTAAAACACAACCTGGGTGACCTGGCACACAAACCCTCTCAGTATCCATGATACCAGCTTTGCGTCGCTAAGGATTTTAAATGGAAAAGTTAAGATCATGAAGAAGTCAGAAATGACTGTGTTCTTGAGGAAGATGATGAAGTTGGACTTACTGGATATTTTAAAAAAGACCCACATTGCCAGGCTGTTCATGGTGATACCCACCAGGAACAGAACTGTATAAAGCACAGGAAAAATGACTTGGCTGATTCTGTTATCGCTGGTGCAGTTGCTGTCATTCCTAGGGTAGCTGAAGTTGCTTGTGGCTTTCATTGGTGCTTGGTCTTTTCCCTCCTTCCTGGAAAAAAAAAGAAAAAAAAGGGAAAAAAAGTAACAGTGAGTTCTATCTGTCTTAAGACTTTGGCATTTTTCATCTGCTTGTAATGTTGGGAGCAATTCCTTTGGGTATTTTGACTGCTGTAAGTTGTGTTTTGTTTTCCCTTGGGTGCCAGGTTTCTACAGAAGGGCACTAATGCAGCGGCACTTGTCGGGTGGCTCGGTTTGATCTTCCCTGACTGAAACGCTGAGGTGACCACCCATCCATCCCACCCTCCTGGGCTTCCCACACAGCTTCCCCGAGGCCCTGCTGCAGGGGTGGGCAAGGGGCCAGCATGGCAGGAGGGTGTGGGGGTGTCCCCATCCCCTCATGTCCCCAAGGGGCGGCTGTGGGACCCCCCAGAGTCACCGTTGCTGCCAAGGGTAAGAGCGTGAGGCAGGAGCTCCTGCTCCAACCCTGCAGCCCAGCACCCCGGGGGCTGCTCCTGCACTGCTCACATGTTTCAGCAAAGTCAGAAGTTGTTTGCAGCCCCAGCGCCCCGACACCCCCCGCGGGGCTGCCCCACGGACACAGAGACGTGGGTTCCTGGTTTGCAGCAGGCTCAGCTGCGCAGCCCGGCCCTGACTCGCCCGGCATTCCCAAGGCAGGGACCTCTTACCGCAGCGTGCGGAGCAGCGCGGTGCTGCTGGCGGATCCCGCGCGGCTCCGCTGGCTCCTCACCGTGGGAGTGGGCAGGAGCGCGGCTCTGGTGAAGCCCACGGAGCAAGGGGGGGGCTGGAGGAGCAGCTCAGAGCATCCCAGCTCGGAGACCTGGACCTTCCTCTGCCTTGGAACTGCCTTCTCAGCCAGAGACGGCTCCAAATTCCAAGTGCTGCTCTCAGAGCTTCTGCTTCTCTTTCCTCCAGAACAGAGAAAGAAATAGAAAATTTAAAAATAATTAGAGGTTTACTTCCTGCTTTTGTCTTACTAAGAGTCCCTATTTTTAAAAGAGACGATGTGTTTTGTAAGACTGTGCAACTTTCCTGAGCGCCGAGTTGCGCCCCTGGCTGCTGCCTCTGCCTTGTGATCCTCTGGGGTTATTTTCGTGCACAGACTTACTGCTAAAAACACTTTTGAAGCAGTTGAGAGCAGTGGTGGTTGGTTACTTTGGAGCTGGTAGGTATATACTGAACAGAATGTTTATACCTTGTATGCCTTGCAGAGCAGTTCTGCCAGTGTTCCAGTTCTGCACAGCACGTGATGCATCTTATTACAAGACCAAGGATAACCACAATTTAGGTAAACTAGAAATGTTTCCATTTCTTTGGGAAGAACAAAACTGTATTTTACGAGTTGGGCTGCATCTTTTTTTCAATGGATTTGTACATAAGAAGGGAAGCTTCTTGACATCTGTCTTCTATTTACTGATCTGCTACTGAATACCAGTCCCGGGGACAGCAGGGAGGGCTGCCCATCCCTGTCCTCTGACTGCCCATACCGAATTCATAACATCAGATTGCATTCTTCCCCCTTCTCATTACTGATTTCATCTGCTCTTTCCTCCACGCTGCTAAGCTCAGGAAATGCATTTAGTGAGAGCTGGTTTGGTACCGGCACCACAGCCTGGGCTGCCCGGGCCGGGTTTCTGCAGGTGGTGACAAAAGAGATTTCACTCGTATCTGGTCTTTCCAGGATGAATCTTCAAGCCATGAGTGCAACCAGCGCATGATTCTCCTGTTTGGCGTTGGGAAGGAGCGTGACGAAGCGAGGCACCAGCTGAAGATCACCAAAGACATCCTCAAAATCCTGAACAAGAAGAGCACGACCGAGCTGGGCGGTAAGTGGTGTCACGCTGTGGTGAGGGAGCCCTTGGCCGCGGGGGCTGAGAGCTGCTCAGCAGGTTTTCTGGAGCCACGCATGTTGCTGATGGAACTTGGCTTCTTTGCAGTCCCTGGGTGAAGTCCTGGCCAGAGCCCCACACTCGGACCAGAACGGCCAGGGAGCACTGGCTCTAGAAATCCCTGGTTCCCATCACAGCAACTGGGCTGCAAACACTTTCTTTTTTTTAGGCTAAAGCCTGGACTGTGAGAGACAGGCCAGCGACTCAAACACGTTCCTTTCCCTCCCAATAAAACTCTGGGGAGTTTTCAGTTTTTCTGGGGTGCCACCTTTTTCACTGGAGCAACCTCCAATAGTTCTGGTCCCGTGACGTGCTGTGCTGTGTTTGTCCCGGGTACAAGGGAGCACGGAGGCCAGGAGGGCTTTATGGAGTCATGAGTAAAGCTTACTAAGACTTTGATTGCCTTTTAAGTCAATAATAATGCAAAACTAGAAGGACTCCATAAAATATTAAATTTCCAACTTTTTTTTTTTGTTTTTCTTTTTTTCTGTTGAGTGGGGGCTGAAGGGCAGCAAGGCAGGAAGACCAAGCAAGGAGCATTGCCAACCCTAGGGACCGTGTTCACAAAACTGCAGCAGCTGTCCTATTTTGATCAACACCAGGTGACATCTCAGGTACTTGCCTTGAAAAAAATCGTGGCCCTTTGCTTTCTGCTGTAGAGGTGCTAAATAGGAAGCAAACTTAGGTTTTTAGAAGTGATTTGTATATACGAAGAATTTTCAGTGCACTTCAAAGGCAGCAGAAAAAATCCTGCCTTGGTATTGTAAAATACCCACCTCGGTGGGTATTTGGGGGTTTGTTTGGATTTTTCTGATTGTTTTGCAAGAAGCTTTCTGGATTACTATAGATGTCATGACTTTTAACGGAAAATTTGAAATAAATTTTACATAAATGTCCATCAGCAGCATTGCTGGGGGCTCGTTAGCACTACTTACTAATCAGTCTCTTGCAGATGTGTAAGGCCCGTTCCTGTGTCTGTGTTCAGGAAGGACAGAGACTGTGTTTGTGTGCAGGAAACCGGGCACATCTCTGAGGAGCTGCTGGATGACACAGCTTGTGCTTTTCTGGATATTAGAATTTATAGCCAACCCTTCCTGTTCAAAAGCTGCATCAGTGGCTGTTTGGAGAACATAAAGAATGTGTTTCAAATGACAAGCCTGGTTTTCCTGCTTTATATTAGGACTTGTAAGTGTGCAAATGCTTTAGCATAGGATTTAATGACTGTCAGGTGTTAGTGTTCTGAAGAGTATTTTAATAACCAGAGGCTAACACAGAAACAAAGTAAAAGAGGTATGCATTTGCTACTTAATTTAGAAGACATTTGAGTGAATTTATTACATGTTTTGTTTGCAGGATTAAGTGTTATAAATTATCTGAAAACCGTAAATAATCACAATTCAGTAAGACGAAACAAGAAATTACTTTTGCCTCTTCTTTAAAGCAAAATACCCCACAGAATTAAAAGTGGTGTTGTAGATGTTAAGAACAGCTTGACTCTCAGCTGTAAAGCAGCAGATCATCCTTTTCTGTGCTGTCAGTTTTGAAAATAAAATGGCATTGGGACTGACTTGCAGTCAGTAGAGTAACAGATAAACCCATGTGTGATGTGCTGGTGCTTTTAACTGCAAATTGCTGTCACCTGCTGTTACCACTTACAAAAGAGCCTATTTTGAGCCCTGGTGTGTCTGGGAAGCCCTCAGTCACCTTACAACTTTGATATTTATGTTCCTAGATCTCCAGTAACGTTCTGGAACAGATAACTAGTTTTGCCTCAGGAACATCTTCCCTTGGCTCACCACATACAGCTCATCTTTGATCTCATGGAGCCAGCACTGAACATCAACGGACTTAGAGACTTTGCAGTACAGGTAAACAGAGTCCATGTGGGGGGGTTATGTCAGGATAAAGCTCTGATACGTTTTCTGCAAAGCCAGGCAAACACCAGGAGCTGCACTGCAGCTTCTCCTGATTCGCTGCCGTGCCCTTCAGTCTCCTTGGGTTTCCTGACCTCTCACAGCCCCTGATGCTTCCCCTGCTGGCTTCCTTGGAAATTATGGAGAATCAGTAGATGGGTTTTTTTTTATTTCCAAACCTGTCGAAATTAATAAAATTCTGGATTTTTTAAATATTTGTTTTTAGCACAAAGTGTTTTGGGATGGGCTTCGCTGTTTCAGGCTGAGCATCCTACCGCCCAGCCAGGCGTCTGGGTGCCAGAGCTGCCATGTGTGCAGAAATGCCTCTGCAGGGACACCTCTCACACTTGAGCAGTTTATTTTGCTCCCTCTTGCCCTCGCTCTGTCGCGGATCAAGGAATTCCGTTTGGGTTTGCCACGCGGTTGATCCCTAAAGACGTTTCTCTCGCTTGTTTGTTCGCGTTGCGCCTGTTTTACGCGCGCCGTGGGAAGCTGTTCCGAGTTGACCCGCCTGCCTGTGCCTTTGCAGCTGCTGAACGAGCTGAGCGAGGTGGAGGCCGAGCTGCTGCTGAAGTGCTCCAGGCTGGCGGGGCGCTGCACCGCGGGGG
>NW_009954535.1:768001-778211 GCF_000747805.2 Chaetura pelagica | reverse complement strand
GCATCTCCCAGCTGGGGGGGGTCCTGTGACGGCAAGAGGCACCTTTCTGGGGTGCGCGGGGACAGGCTCAGAGAGGTGTTACCTCTGCAGGCTGTGCGGGGTGGTGAAACACGTCGCTAACCCCTCGGAGTGCTCCTCCTCAGAAAGGGGTATTTTGTGTCCTGTAGTCACCTGAGAAGCAGGTTTGGAGACCTCTTCAGGTGGGTGGAAAAATCACCGCAGCCCGTAGAGGGGTGTCTGCTGCTGTGGTTTCAGCGTGGTGTCCTCTCTGTGGGAAACGTGCCGTGTCCTTTGCTGCTCTTCACGGGTGGGACCCTCTCGCTGCTGCTGAGCAGTCCTGGCCCGGAAGGTGCCGGGGCTGTGCCTGTTCTGTGCCTGTTCTGTGCCTGTGCCTGTTCTGTGCCTGTGCCTGTTCTGTGCCTGTGCCTGTTCTGTGCCTGTGCCTGTTCTGTGCCTGTGCCTGTTCTGTGCCTGTGCCTGTTCTGTGCCTGTGCCTGTTCTGTGCCTGTGCCTGTTCTGTGCCTGTGCCTGTTCTGTGCCTGTGCCTGTTCTGTGCCTGTGCCTGTTCTGTGCCTGTGCCTGTTCTGTGCCTGTGCCTGTTCTGTGCCTGTGCCTGTTCTGTGCCTGTGCCTGTTCTGTGCCTGTGCCTGTTCTGTGCCTGTGCCTGTTCTGTGCCTGTGCCTGTTCTGTGCCTGTGCCTGTTCTGTGCCTGTGCCTGTTCTGTGCCTGTGCCTGTTCTGTGCCTGTGCCTGTTCTGTGCCTGTGCCTGTTCTGTGCCTGTGCCTGTTCTGTGCCTGTGCCTGTTCTGTGCCTGTGCCTGTTCTGTGCCTGTGCCTGTTCTGTGCCTGTGCCTGTTCTGTGCCTGTGCCTGTTCTGTGCCTGTTCTGTGCCTGTGCTGTGCCTGTTCTGTGCCGGTGCTGTGCCCTCCCGGCAGCCCCACGGGCGGGCAGGGACACGGGCACCCGCAGCCCTCTGCGTGGGCTGGGCAGGGCAGACGGGCTGTGACACCCACGTTCCTGGGTGGGAAATGGGCACAGCTCCCCTGGCACGGCTCGGTGGTCTGGGAAACACCGCCTTTGATACGGGGAGAGGCACAAACCTGGCTGAGTTTGCCAAGTTTCATGCTCTGATGTTCAACTCCTTGATTTTTAAATTAAAAAAAAAAAAAAAAAAAGGCCAAACCAGGTACCCACACGCTGGTTTTGTCCCTCTTTTTTTTTTTTGAAGGGGGAGTGGAAACTTTTCATATGCAAATATGCACCTAGTGAGAGTAAAAAACCACTTCGGTTACTTTTTCCCTTTCTAGTTTGTAAACCTGGTTTTGGTTTGCATATTTCAGCTTTGTGGTTTTCATTTTATAGGGAGCAGGAAGAGAGTTCTCAGTAATAGTGCTTTGACAGGTTTGCAAAGACATGGGAATGTCTTTGGGAGCAGCATTTAATATGAGAGATGCTAAGAATAAGAAACACGAAATATCTAAGAGCTACAGGAGTGCCCTGGCTGGGTGCTCGTTTTTCTACTCAAAATCTAAATTAGTACAATAAAAAAGAATATTTTTATTAGTACTAACCTACAGTAGCAAAACAAACCATTATCTGGTAGTACAGAGATATTTAGATCACTAAATTACATATTAATTATGTGAGATTCAGCACTTGGTTTGAAGCCCCTTTTTTCAGACGAGTTAGAAATTCTGTGAAAACTGGCAATAAAATGTAGGAATACATTTTTGAACAGTTGAGTATAAATTAGTACCACACTCATTTTCTTCTTAGAATCATGGAGCTGTTTGGGTTGGAAAAGACCTTTAAGGTCACTGATTCCAGCCGTTAACCCAGTGATGCCAAGTCCACCTTGACCTCCTCGCTGCCATTAGAACAAACCCAACCCCGGGGTCTGTACCTGGCAAGCGTTTTAGCTCCTTTATAGCACACTGCCCCTCCACCTGTTTCTCTCTCTAAGTCGCTTGGAAGCAGCAGTGAAGCACAGTCCATAAATGTTCAGATTTAGAGACTCACCCTCTGGATGTTGCAGCGCTCGGGCAGTGGCTTCGGAGGTTCCCGGCAGGGTTTCTCATGGCTGGGTTTTGTGAGCCGGCTGCATGGCTGCCCCCAGCCTGCCTTCCCCCAGCCTGCCTTCCCCCAGCCTGCCTTCCCCCAGCCTGCCTTCCCCCAGCCTGCCTTCCCCCAGCCTGCCTTCCCCCAGCCTGCCTTCCCCCAGCCTGCCTTCCCCCAGCCTGCCTTCCCCCAGCCTGCCTTCCCCCAGCCTGCCTTCCCCCAGCCTGCCTTCCCCCAGCCTGCCTTCCCCCAGCCTGCCTTCCCCCAGCCTGCCTTCCCCCAGCCTGCCTTCCCCCAGCCTGCCTTCCCCCAGCCTGCCTGCCCCCAGCCTGCCTGCCCTGCTTCTAGTCACTGAACTTCCGTTTTTTAGATCATTCCTTCACTTTTCAAAACTCTTATCTCCTGACCACTCCCCCAGTGCTGCTCCTGGTGCCCGGGCAGAGCCAGAGCCCGCGCTGCTCACACGCTGCACCTGGGCCTGGGGACAGCCCAGGGACACAGGCTGGGCTGGGGGCTCTTGGGTTTCTCTGCTGTCAGAGCAAAGGGTTAAGGTCGGGTTGTTGTGCTGCTTCTAAATTAATTCTCCTGCTTGTGGCCTCTCCCTCCTTCCCGGAGCACCCAGGGGAGCAGAGTGCGGTGACAGGGGTGGCAGGGGGTCCCCAGGGTGCCTGAGCAGCACAGGGGTTCCTCTGCCTTCATTCTGGGGCCAGTGGAGCTCTAAGAAAATTCCAAAAGTTTAATATATTTTAATTCAATTTCAGTTAATAGATTTTTCTCAGTAATGACAAAAATCTTCCCAGTTGGGACAATGAGTGAAGTTTGTCCACACGGATGATGTTTCCAGCTGTGGTGTAAAACCCAGTGACTGAGACAAATGCTCCTTAGAGCGTTTAGTGTGGGAAATCTGCTTTCTTCAGAACCACCTTTTTTCCCCCAAAGAAAACCAATTCACATGTAGGTGTTCCTGGAACACCTCTTGATCTTCTGGCATAAATGTTAATGTCAAAATATGACCTTTAATATCTTTTCTCTGTTTACTGATTTCATCTTTCAAAAAGTTGTCCCTTGTGTCACTTTATTACCAAATACAGTTTTTAATTTAGATTTATTTATTTATTTATTTATTTTAATTGGCTCCTTCCTGCCAGCACTGCATTCCCTGTGCCACAGCACACGGAGAGGGGGGCAGTGCTGTGAGGCACAGCTGTGGGGCATCTGATGCTCCAGGGAGGTGGGACCGTGTGCTCCTCATCCAGCCACTCACAGGTTCAGTCACAGAAACATCAGAGGAGGAACTTGGAAACTTGCGACTTTACTTGCAGGAAAACTCAAATGGAATGGATGTTTCAGCCTTATTTTCTGGTAGATGCTGCTTATCAAAACCAAGTGTGAAAACACGTACAGAATCCCAGAGGGAGGTTCTGCCCCGCTCGGTATGTTCAGTGCTATTTCTGCAATGCTCTCTCTTTTTGGCCCTCAGTAGTGCCTGTTCTAAGGTGAAGCAAACCATATACAGCAATGTTCAGCCTTCAAATTCCAACCTGCTGTGGGACCCGGAGTTCATGCTAGATTTTATTGAGAATCCTTCAGCTCACAGCATCAACTACTGGATGCTGGGCAAGATCCTGAGCGACAGCGCAGGCAACCGCTGCAGCCTCGTGTGCAACGCGCTGCTGAACGTCTGCATGGGCCACCAGGATGCAGGCAGGTGAGAGTGGAACGGCATGGGATGGATGTTTACAGAGTACAGATGAGGCTTCCTTCCACCTTTTTGGTTTTGTGTCTTTTTTTTTTGCTGTTGTTTTCATTCATTGCTCCTTCTAGTTGCTGCAAACGCGTTACGTTTCCTCAGAGTTGCTTCATTAAGTCAATCTGCAGGATTCTGCAGGAGGCAGCTCCAGGTGGAGGGCACTCCCTGTAGGATGGTCACTGAGCTCTTGTATTGGCCCCTCTGCTGTTTCAGACACCACAGCTCAGCACAACCTTTCATGGAATCATATCAGAGAAGCCTGTAAAAGAGGGCAGGTTCTGCATTAGGTCATTTCCTTCTTATGATGCAACTGGTGTTGAATGTATTAAATGTGTAATTTATTCACTATGGAATCCATCTCCATAGCTAATATGTAGACTAAACATTCTTTCTAAAACTTTAAAGAGTTTTGTTGGATATAAACTACTGGATTTATAACAGCTGTGAGTTGTAGCTTGGACCTCATGGTGCACAGTTCAAGTTGATCACCAATGAGTAGATTCCAGGATGGGACCTGCACTTCAGCAGATTGTCCACTGTCCTGCTGTGATTGTCTTCTGACTCCAGCAGGTACTGGCTCCTGTCCCAGTTGGGTGGAGCTTTGCTCTGATCCAGTGTAACACTTCTTGGGTCTTATGCCCATGTGAGACCTTTCTAGGTGGTCTCAAGGTACTGACAAAAAATATGGTGAAGAGCCCTAGCAGTGAAAGAACATCAGTGCCAGGGTTTTACACTGATAGTCTGTTTTCTTTCATAATTCAGAGTAGCTTCTCTCTGTTGCTTCACCCTTCCAGGGTGTGCCCAAATTCCCTTGGCCATCTCTTGCAGATGTGGCACTGCAGTGTTGAACCTGGTTTTCCATTCTGCAGTGTCTGCCCCATCCCTGAAGTGTTCAAGGGCAGGTTGGATGGAGCTTGGAGCAACTTGGTGGAAGGTGTCCCTGCCCTGTCCCATGTCCCCCATGGCAGGGGGGGTTGGGATTAGATGGTCGTTAAGGTCCCTTCCAACCCAAGCCAGTCTGGGATTCTGTGAAAAAGTGGAGTGTCCTGGGCAGAGCAGCTGAGAGGAAGCAGTTTTGTAAGATCAACAAAGGGGAACAGCTACATGTGGCCAAACAAGTTTCACTGTGGAACAGAGAAAAAATAACTTCCACTGGGATGAGTCACCTGTGCTGGTTTTCAAAGCATTAGATAACTGTGAATCACCCTGTGATCCCTCGTTAGGCCAAGTGCCCTCTAAGGGCAGCTCCTGCCCCCCAGCTGAGGTGTGGCTGCTCCTCCCCTGGGGCAGGAGTGCTGGCCTGGCATGGGATGGGTGTCCCTGCTGGGCTGGGGACACGTGCAAACACCCACTCCTCCATGGGATGGTTTTGCATGGCAGAGGATGGAGCTGGTGCAGGTGCAGCTGCAGAAGGGGGTTCAGGCAGGAGCCCAGGGCCCACAGAGTAGGGGTCAAGGCTTTTGACACTGTTTCCCATAAGGTCCTCATGAGCAAGCTCAGGAGGTGTGGGGTAGAAGAGCAGACAGTGAGATGGATCAAGAACTGGCTAAATAGTAGAGCCCAGGGGGTGGTGGTCAATGGTGCAGAGTCCATTTGGAGACTTGTGACTAGTGGTGTTCCCCAGGGATCAGTGCTGAGTCCAGTCCTGTTCAACATCCTCATTGATGACCTGGATGAGAGGACAGAGTGTCAGCAAATTTGCTGATGACACGAAGCTGGGAGGAGTGGCTGATTCACCAGAGGCTGTGCAGCCATTCAGTGAGAGCTGGACAGGCTGGGGAGCTGGGTGGAGGGGAACCCCATGAGGTTCAACAAGGATGAGTGTAGAGTCCTGCACTTGGGGAGGAACAACAACATGCACCAGTACCAATTAGGAGCTGACAGATTAGAAAGCAGCTCTGTGGAGAAGGACCTTGGAGTCCTGGTGGACAACAATTTATCCATGGGGCAGCAATGTGCCCTTGTGGCAGAGAAGGCCAATGGTATCCTGGGGTGCATTAAAAGCAGTGCAGCCAGCAGGTCAAGGGAGGTTCTCCTCCCCCTCTGCTCTGCCCTAGTGAGACCACATCTGGAGTATTGTGTCCAGTTCTGGGCTCCCCACTTCAACAGAGACAGGGATTAACTTGAGAGAGTCCAACGGAAGCTACAAGGATGATGAAAGGACTGGAACATCTGTCTGATTGAGGAATGGCAGAGAGACCTGGGGCTGTTCAGTCTGGAGAAGAGAAGGCTGAGAGGGGATCTTATTGATGTCTATAAATATATCTGAGGGATGGGTGTCAAGACGAAGGGGCCAGTCTTTTTTCAGTGGTTCCCTGTGATAGGATGAGGGACAATGGATGCAAACTGGAACACGGGAGGTTCCATCTTGACATGAGGAAAAAATTCTCTCCTGTGAGGGTGACAGAGCCCTGGGACTGGCTGCCCAGAGACGCTGTGGAGACTCCTTCTCTGGAGACTTTCAAGACCCATCTGGGTGTGTTTCTATGTGACCTGCCCTAGGTTCTGTGGTGGTCCTGCTCTGACAGGGGGGTTGGACTCAGCAATCTCCAGAGGTCTCTTCCAAGCCCTACCATTCTGGGGTGGCACAAAGCCAAGGCTCTGTGCTGCTGTAGGCTGGGGGGATGGCATCTGGAGGGGGATGATCACCTACTGGTTGTGACCCAGATGCTCCATTTGTCCCCAGCTGAATAACACCAGGTTACACGTACAGTAGCATAATCACATTTGGACACAAACCCCCCAGCCTAAGTAGAAAACCACCAGTTCCTCTGCCAAGCACTGATCTGATTTGACCTAAATCCTGACTGTCCCCAGAATGTCCTGCTGCTGTGCCCGTTTCCCTGTCCCTCCCCAGGCTGAAGGAGCTGGCGGCGAGTTGCACCCTGCTCAGCTCCCAGTGGCTGGGGGTGCTGAAGGCTCTTTGCTGCTCTTCCAACCATGTCTGGGGGTTCAATGGTCTGCTCTGCAGCGTGGATGTGAGTTCTGTATCTTCTGAAGTACCTGTCAGACCTCTTGTCCTTGGGTGCACTTAGAGGCACTGGAAGGTTCCCATTCAGTACGAAATGCTGAGCACAAATTTAGTTCTGTATCCATTTCAGTTTGCAAGGCTTTGAATGAGATTCCTGATCGATTTTTATCCTTTCCTACATCCTCAGGGTTAATGTAGATTTTGAGCACTGCTTAGATTTTTCTCTTTGTAATGTATTTTTTTCTTTAGAATGGAGTGGTGTGGAATATCAGAGGTACCCTGGAGGGGCAGGCATGAGCATGCACTGTTTCTGAAATGCTCCTGGGTGTGCAAATAACTATCCCTGTTGTAAAGACCCTGTTTTGATGTTGGCTCTTGGGTTGTAGAAGGGGTGGTACACCTTGCTCGTCCTTACTCACCTGGTGTCAGTTACTGTAGTCCTGTTGAAGTCAGCAGGATTGTGGTGACTAATGTATCTATTCAGTCTGTTTATCTCCAGTTGGATGACATGGGCCTGTAGGAACAGACTGAAGCTGCTACTCTGGGGACATGTTCTTGGAAGTCCCGAAGGTAAGGAATGAGTACTGCTGTTAGCAAGTTTTCATAGAATGACAACATTTTCTTGAGTTTTTATAAGACTAATGCTTTTCATTTCAGAATTTGTGGTGTTTGAAAGAGAGGTCTGTTCAGGTGAATTGCTACAAGTATTTGCCATAAAATGTTTGAGAGACGCGTTAAAATGCAGAGACAAGTGCGTGTGTGTAAACATTTTACCTTTTATTCTTCTAGTGAATTCCTTAGTGACCCTGGCAGTGGGTGTGCCCTGTGTGTGAAGCCCTGCAATGCTTTCCCTTCCAGGTGAGCGACCTGTCGTTCCGTGACTCCCTGGCCACTTTCATTGCTATCCTGATTGCCCGGCAGCGCTTTTCTCTGGAAGATGTGGTTCAGCATGTTGCTCTGCCTTCCCTTCTTGCAGCTGGTAAGAAAACACCAAGAGAGAAACTTCAGATGAAAACTTAAGGCTTCTTGAGAAGTCTCTGTGGACTGAACGAGTGGTGTGTTCTCAGCTGTGCTCCTGTATGGAATGCCACTTGGTGTGCATTGCAGCACACATGTCCCTGCAGCTCCCAAAGGAGCCAGGTCAGAGCAGAGAACCCATAGGCGACAAGGGGTGTCAGTTAGGGGCAGCACACTGTCCCCTTCTCTCGGGCAGCCCCACCTTCTGCTCTCAGCTCTCCTGCCCTGTGCTCGGTGCTCCAGTGCCTGCCAGGTCTGCTCAGGGTGTGCATTCCCTCCTGGCCTCATTGCCTTCGCCTCCAGCCCTGGGGTGCTGTAGCTGTGGTCCTCTTTGTTGGCCACTTCACACATTTCTTTTCACTTTCTGCTTGCATTTGTGTTTCTTATTTCTGCTTTGATGGTCAAAAGCCCTTTCAACTCTATATTCTTTTCTGCCATTATTTAGGTCTCTTGCTTATCAAGAATCACACTGTTCTCTCCTGGTTTTAATCACTCAATGCCATAAATACTGACTCCTGTTAATGAAATTATTGTATTCCCATTTAAAATGGGGCTGTGAGGTAGAACATTTCCAGGCCTGCCACTGGGACTTGTGAGCTCCTGGGCAGATGCTTTACGTCCCCATCCCATCTTCCGTAGCCTGTGGAGATCCAGATGCTGAGCCTGGGGCCAGGATGACCTGCCGGCTACTCCTGCACCTCTTCAGGACCCCCCAGGTCTACCTCTTTCCCCAGGGAACAGGTAAGTTCAGCTCTGTGGTCTTTTCATTTCAAAAAGTGAGCCCATATGGGTTTTGATGGCTTCAGATGTCGTGTGTGAGAGCATCCAAAGAGCAGGCAGAAATGAGAGCCTGTTCGCAGCTGCAGGGGCTTCAGGAGTGAAAAGCTGATGCACAGTGTTCTTGCCTGCTTGGGAAATGGTTCCTGTGCATGCAAGACTATACAGGTTTCCTGAAACTTGCTCATGATCAACGCCTGCCCACCCTGATGTGGCATAATGTTGACATAAACCCCAGCCATAATAATATCACGTCTTAAAAAAGAAAATTGAGTTTTAAAGCAGCATCTGTGTACACTTCAGCAAAGAGGAAGACATCTAGAAGAACTGTGCTGTCCTGGTAGTTCTGTCTTTCTTTTGGAATTCCACTGAAGCAGTCCTGTGGGCCTGGGACCTGTGAACACTGGGTTTGTGCTGGTGCTGCTGTTGGCAGTGGTGGAACTTAACACAGTTCCCACCTTCCTTTATGCAAAGGACTGTCAGGGCAGCGGCAGCTCCTGTGGGGGCTCCTCTCTCAGTGACACACAAAGTACCAGGGATACACATTGTGCAGTTTGGTGGCTTCATATGGACACTGCAGTGAGATGGGATTTTAAATTGGGTGTAAGAAGTGCGTCATCCACCAGGAGAAACCTGAGGAGGTTAGTTCTCAGAATGTAGTAATGTAGTTCTTTTTCCTTTAAATTTGAATATTCTGTGGGCTGACCTGTGTGTTTGCCACAAACCCAAAGAGGAAGGAAAAGGACAAGGAACCAACACCTAACAATGAAAAGGAAACAAGCCTGGAAAGAACCTGCGTGTTGACATAGAAGTGTTTCCGCAAATGGGATGACAAGACTATTTCTGTGCGAAAGTGAAATTGAAAGAAAGAACATTTCCAGCTCTGAAGTGGTGCCATATTGTTCTATCTAGAAGTTATGGTCAGTCTTCTTTTGAGCAGGAGGGAGCGAACTTTTGCTGCACGTTTCAGCAGAACATGGGGAAGCCATGAAGAACACTGAGTAACAGAAACATGGGACATGGTCCTTGGATTCCTTAGGAATGAAAGTAGATTGGAACGGATAGGAAACCTCCTGTGTGAACTCTACAAATCAAACTGTGACCACGCTGCAGTCTTTGCTTACACATGGCTCAGTTAACTGCCTCAGAAGGTTCATCCTTCCTTTCTCCCTCCCTCCCTGGCTTTCAGCCTGCTTATCTTCTCCTTGAAGTTAGCAAAAGCACTCACTGCCTTCTTCTGCAGTCTGACTCTGGGCTGCAGGATTAGGCTTCACTGGGCACCAGGCATTTATATTAATTAATTTTGCTTCATTTGTTTTAAAGACGAGGCGAGGGAAGTAATTTCCTAAATCTGAGGAGTCAAAACCAAAATACATTTCAATGCCTTCTTGTGGCTCAATTTGCCATTTACAAGGACACAGTGTGATGACAGGCTCCTTTTATCCAAGTGATCCTAGCTTATTTTGATCCATCATAACCATGCATCCCAGTGGATTCAAGACCAACAGGTAAGTCGTTAAAGTTTCAGAAAACTCAGTTCTCCATTCAGTTATTGTGCTTCTGTAGCTATTTGAGTTGAAAAGGGTATTTTAGTTGGTAAATAACAACCATTATCTACAAGATTTACTCCTCTTTCCC
>NW_009954535.1:755926-767773 GCF_000747805.2 Chaetura pelagica | reverse complement strand
TTTCCCTAGGGAAATTATTTCCTGGAATTCGTTCCTCTTGCGACCGTCACCTCTTGGCTGCTGCTCACAACAGCACAGAAGTGGGAGCTGTATTTGCAGTCTTGAAAGCAATTTTGATGCTTGGTAAGATTATACAGAGTCACGTGTAATGGTTTTGTCTTTGTGTTCGGGCAAAAATCAGATCGTGCTGCTTCACTTCCCTGGGAATGCTCCTGGGAAAGGAAAACCTGATGATAGGGAAAAAGTGTGGCTGCTCCATGCCTCTGTAGCATGTGAGTAGCAACCCCCCCACGGGTCAGGAAAGAGTTTTCCCTGGTAAGTCATCCCCAGCAGAGGAGCCTTGGAGCAGATGTGACTTTTTCCTGTTTTGACCCTTACCCCCACCACCAAATCTCAGGATGCTTCAAATTCAAGTCCCTCTCAAATACAGGGAGGAAATATGGTCCCAGATAGTGTTTTCCCCACTTTTTTCTGTGTTTTACCACAAGTCCTGTGTGTCTGTCCTTGTGGAAGTTACAGAAGAACCCCTGCTCAGCAGCTTTCTGTGAGAGACAAGTTTGTTTTCCCAAGCAAGTAACTGCCTCACAGCCTTGTTGGCTTAAGTTCAGCCAAAGCTCTTGTGACCTGTGGTGTATTTTTGGAGCTAAGTAAATGTCTGGTTAAACAAACAAGATCTTCCAGATGTGGACATACTCACAGAGGTACATATACCTCCAGCTATTTATATCCCCATTGGCCTTTATTGACCCATGTGTCAGAACTGTCTCAAAAACCCTGTGATCCTCAATGATGTGGCTATATTGGGAGAGATGTTCAAGGCGTAGCTATGGGATGGACTCATGGATTTGAGAGGGAGTTTGAAATATGTTTAGGGGCCTTGTCTATGCTCTCTTACTCTTCAGAGTGCTGAGATTTGCTATTTTTCTTCATTAATGGTGTGTATTGTGGATGTTTGTTGTTTCATCTCTGTGCAGGAATGTGCTTTGGGTGGGGTCTGGTGCAGGGTGGTAGGAAGGAAAGTCCAGGCACACAGTTTATTTGTACCTTTGATGAAGCACATCTCCTCTTGTACCTAAGATGTTATGTTTGGAAATGTCACTTTTTGGCACCCTGCATAAATTATTTTCAAATTGTGCTGTGTGATGTGGAGCTGTGCCAGCACCTTGCAGAGCAGAGGGGCTCCCTGGTGTCAGCCAGGCTCCCTCTGCCTGCTCTGCCCTTCTTCATGGAAGAGCAGTCCCTCTTCCTCAGAAGTTCATAGCAAGGTGGGCTAAGGGGGCACTGCTCAAAACTTGTCTCTTAATCCATGGGCTGTTAATAAATCAAAGTAAGGGTGATGATTTGGCAAGGGACACCTTAGAAGAGCAAGCAACCCAACCCTTCCTTAGCTGCCAAAGCAATCCCACCCACTCATGTTCCTCTTCCTGTCGAGCACACGGGAATTCTGTTTCTGCTGGATTTGTATAAACCCTCTCCTGCTTCTGTGCAAAGTGGAGCAAGGGGAGCTTTGGCCACGGTGACGTCCAGTCCCAGGGCTGCCCTCCTGGCAGCAGCTGCCTCCCAGAGATGTCCCCCGGGGGTGGCCCTGGGGACAGGGGCCGGGGCGAAGCTCAACCCCTGCTCCTGTGCTTCTGCTGTGCAGGTGACGCCGAGATGGGCAGCAGCTCCTTGAAGAGTGAAGACTTCCAGAGGAGAGGCTTGTGAGATGGGTGCAGTGAGGATGAAATCTGGGGTTCCTCTCACACTTGGAAGTCCTGTGGAAAAGCTGTTTCCATGGAAACCGCGAGTTTAAGTGAGTATGCGAGATACGTGCTCAGAACAATCTGCCAGCAGGTAACCTGGAACTCTGCTCTGTCTTTGTGTGGAGAAGCAGTGGTGGTGTGTTTGGAAAGGGGAACATACCTTCTGGTGCAAAATGGCTGTTGAGATAACTCAGGGTCCGAGCTCTGACCGGGTTTCCTGGTTTGGGCAATTGCTGCACTGAGCAGCGCCCTACTGGGGGGGAAATGGCTTTGGTTGGTTATTAGCATTTCACCTTGTCAGAATGGGTGAGATTTTCCTTGAGAAAACTTTGAGAAGACAGCAGGACCTGCTCCATCAGCTGTCTGCTCAGAGTGCTTTTGTAGCAGCTTTTGGTTTATTGCAAAGTTGCTTTCAAAGTATAGAAGAAATGAACTTTGGAAGACCTGCTAACAGTCTTACACTTTCAGGTGGTACTGAATGACAGAAGACATTTCTGATCTCACATATTCTATGAACTATATAGTTCACTTCAGGTTTTGCATGTGGAAAAATCCCTTTTCTGTTTAGCTCACCAGAAGTTACTATTGCCTTGACACTCCTGGTGAGCCTGTTACGTGATCACTTACAGGAGTGGGTTGGAGAGCACTGCTTAAAAGAACCCAAGAGGCTGTGCACAGACAAAGATCTTATTTTGGATCCTGTTCTTTCAAACAAGCAAGCACAGAAGCTCCTTCACCTGATCTGCTACCCGCACGGTGTCAAGGAGTGCAGCGAGGGTGACAGCCCTCACAGGCAGCGCGTCAAGCACATCCTGCAGGTAACTCAGCACCACGCAGGGACCCGGCGGGCCCGTCCTGCTGCAGTCAGACACTGCCCGGTCCTGCTGCAGTCAGACACTGCCCTCTCCTTTAAAGATGGGGTGTGCTCGGGTCCCCAGCCTCGGCGGTGAAGCTTTTAGAGTGTGACATCTGGAGTCTCCTGGCTCCGCAGCTGGGGAGGCAGCAGGCGGGTGCAGCAGGCTCAGCACTGCTGGCATTGCTGCCAGCCCTGAGGGAGCCCCTGGCAAGGGAGCTGCTCTTGGCTCCTTGGGTGCAGGTGCCAACTGCTGCAGCAGGGCTCTGTGGTGAAGGACACTCCTGCTCCCTGGGAAAGGCTCAGATGCCTTCATGGATGGTTCCAAACTGATCATTTCTTCAAATTCAGCAGCATTAGGACACTTCCTTTCTTAATGTACAATGTTTTTTTAGTAGATCTGTGAAGAATCAAGTCAGAAGTATCTGGACCAGGACAAATAGGGATCAGAGTCCTGCAAAATAACAATCTTGGCTGCTGCCTTCACTTCAGTTGTGTCAAGATGGCCTTGTGCTAAATGCAAACACGGCAATGTCTGTGTTGAGCACGGCCACTGCGGCGATGCCGTGGGTTAATGTCACTGCCTAGGAAAAAGCAAATTACATTTTCAGTGTTCACATTTAACTAAACTCACATTATGCAGAGACTAAGATTTTTATCCTGGAGAGTTGCACAGTTAGAAGTATTGAGTAACAATGTCAGCTGCAAACATGTGGAAGTTAACAAACATTCTTTAACGGGTCAGATACTTTGGGATGTCATTAGCCTGCTGAAAAGAGCCGTGTCTGTGATGATCTGCTTGTAAGAGGGGCTTGTGCCTGTACAGTATTCAACGATGAGACTGACTTTCTCCTCCAGACTTGTAAAGTGCTGACCCTGTGTTTTAATGTTGCTTCTCACCTAGAACTTGGATCAGTGGACTCTCAGTCAGTCTTGGTTGGAGCTGCAGCTGATGATCAAACAGTGCACGAAGGAGCCTGTGAGTGTCTTAAAACTTTCCTCTCTAAATACTGAATGCAAAAAAGAATGTTAAATTTTAACGTAGTCGGTGAGCAAACATACCACAAATGTGCTAGTTTACTTATGTTTTACTGTAGGGTTCTGGGTCTGTGGCTGAAATGAACAGCTTGTTGGATAATATTGCAAAGGCGACAATAGAGGTGTTGCAGCAATCCGCTGAGCTGAACAATAACTCCTCTAACTCTGCTATAGGCCTCTTCAGCCCAAACTCTGTTGGAAATGCTGACACAAGTAATACAAGACAGAATGGTAAAAAGCCATTCCTAAGGTATTTTTTTTTTTGTAGCACCTTTTAAATTATTTTAGCCAACGTGATGCTTAATTATGTGTAGATTGCCTAGACTCTTGCACGTGAAACAGGAGTGCACAGAAAGGAGTGACCTGAAGGTCGCTTCAATTTACCTTCATGTAACAGTAAATATTGTTGATATTCTTGTGTTTTTCTGGAAACAGAAGTTGTGACTGCTCAGTCCACAGTAGTTATTCCAGATGCATTGTGTCAACTGCTTTATTGAAGCAGTTCAGTCTTATAACAGCTAATACTGGTTGCAGAGCTACAGGGATGTTTTGGCTGAAGCACGTTTGTTCTACTTGCAGCTCCTCTGAGCAGAGAGGAGTGTGGCTGGTGCCCCCCTGATTGCAAAACTGCCCACCTCTGTGCAAGGTAGGATCTTGAAAGCTGCGGGAGAGGAGCTGGAGAAAGGGCAGCATTTGGGGTCATCTTCTAAGAAGGAAAGAGATAGACAGAAACAAAAAAGGTATGGCCTTGGGGGATCCCTGTGCACAGAGCTGAAAGGTGCTTTTGAAGGAGGAGCAGACCAGGGCCTGGATCTCAGCCACTATACCTCAGTGGTTCACTTCTGTGCAGCAAAAAAGTTATCCAGCCCAGACAGGGTTCAGGTTTCATTTAGTTTGAAGAAATATAATTGGTTTCAGAGGAGTAAATGTGAAACCTTTGTAATAAACCTTCCAGTGGCTGTTCTGCAGCTTGGTGGTGGGAAACGTTACAGACTGAGGAACAGTTGGAGCACCTGGTGTCTCCTCCCTTCTGTGGCAGTAGAAAAAGTAGCATTTTTCTTGCCATTCAGATCCCATAGCTGGCATGTCACTGTTCCTGGCATGGGAATCTCTACCTTTCCAAGTGCATGAGAATTTTGATGACTTAATGATTATTGATTTTCTTTTAGTAAAATGTTCTTTCACAGTGTCTATAATTTATTTTTTTTTTGGTTGTACTTTCTTACAGTTAGGCTAGAAATGACACTGAATATTACACACAACAGGGTCTCCTTGCTTCACATACCAACGAGCTTTCTTTTTGTGGAGCTCTTCCAATGTACAGTTTGAGAAAACAAATCGCTTCTTAAAGGCTGATGATGTTTGGTTGTTGTATATGGTCCCACCATGAGTTTCTTGCCCTTGCATCTTGCTGCTCACCCTTGGTTGGTGCCTGGAGCTTTCCCTGACTGTGGGACCAATAACTGGGCTTCACCAATTTGTGGCACTCCCGTAAACCTGGGTTGCATGTATTGATATTGACTTAAATTTTATGGAGCCTTTTAAATCTACTGCTATTTCTCAGCCTCTTCCACCTGTCTTATTCTTCCTGTAAGGCTGGAAGTTTTCTTTTTTGTCTTTCCATCACAGCTGCAGCCTGCCCCTGCCTGGCTGCTGTGCTGGACCCTCCCAGTTCATCTGGGACTTTTCTTTGTGTCGTTCTTTCACTTTGTCTTAACATTATGTTTACAATGGATACACATTAACCTAAAAAAACCCCACAATGAAGCAGTCTGTAAGCCCTTGCCCTGGCATGGCCCATCTCCAGGCTCAGCTGCCCCTCGAGGGACTGGCACTCGGCTGGAATTGTCCCGGAATCCCGGCAGCTGTCATTCTCATCTGTGCCTGGGGAGGAAATTTGGGATTTGCTTCAGATCACTAACATGGATTAGAACCTTCAGCTGCCTAATCTCCATTAAAATTATATCCCTGGTTAATCAAAGTACCCTTAAAATAACAGGTTCTGTTTGAATGAGGCCTTCAAGCATCCCTGGGACGCTTGGTCATTCCGTGCCCGGAGCAGTCGTGATGTGCATCGTCGGTGTGTTTATCCTGGCTGGTGCTCTGATGTGCTGTGTCCTTTTAATTCCTCTGGCAGGGCTTTAATTTGCTAAAACAGCAAGAGATACATATGCAGGCAATGCCACTTCCAGGAAAAAAGAGTAGACAAAACAAGGAAGGGAGTGAGGATGGGCAGAACCAACGCACCTTTCCTAATTGCCTGGTGCTGTGTGCCTCTCTTGCAGCATGTCCCTCCTGAGTCAGCAGCCTTTCCTCTCATTGGTGCTCACTTGCCTTAAGGGACAGGATGAGCAGCGGGAAGGGCTTCTAACATCACTGCAGAATCAGGTTAATCAGGTAAAACAAGCACATAACCGTGGGTACCCTTTGTTAGATGTTTTATGTGTCATCAGTTTTATGTGTGTACGATGGTGTAAAACCTGGAAAAATACAGTGCGATGGGATGGCAAAAGGAAGAGTCCAAGGAAGGGAGGAGGGGGAGGTGTTTGTTCCTATTTGATAGGGAATACATCTTTTTTTCTAGAACTGTCACAGGGATGTATCATGAACTTGAGTTTGTTTTCAGTTCTGTCTGGGAAAAACAAGAAAATATGTTTGTCCTGACAAGAACAATCTTCTCAGTGTCCAGCTTGATCATAAACAGTTTTTATAAATTTGCAACTTTTCTTCTTTAGGAAAGCCCTTCATCTCCTCCAGTTGGCACAGATAAAGAGGTTTTCATATTTTAAAAAGTGATATTGCTACTCCCAAACAGCCCACTGCCTCCAGCTCTTCCTTTGGATGCCTTGTGCTCACTCACAGCCTCTGTTGATTCTGCTCCAGGCTTCCTGCTCCCCTTTGGATCATATTCTAGCCCACAACTGCCCCTTAAGATTGTCTTCCAAATGAACATGCACCGTGCCCAGGGTAGAGGCTGCATGTTTCCATTTTTCTGTCTCCAGTTCCTCTGAATTCCTGTGACAGTGGGAATTGATACTTGTAGGGACCCTATTTTCTCACACTGCCTCTCAGCTCAGGTCCAGGCTGTGATGTGGGTCCACATCCTAGTTAAACTCATTCCTTTGATGGTTTTTACCCTGATGTTACTCCTGCTTGGCCTTTCCTTTTGCTGGATGGCTTCTCCCCTGAAGTGCAGCTGGTCCAGGTTCCCCACTAGTTTGCTTGGTCTCCTCTAAACCTTAAACAGGCATGAGGATAAAAAGGTTAACAAGCCTTTTTGATTCCTTATAGGTAATGGTCACAAATACTTTAACTTCAAAGGGAGAACATTTCTTCGCAGGAAGAAAACAACCTTAATCAAATGCTTTTTCTTAGATCCTTAGCAACTGGAGGGAGGGGCGGTACCAGGACGATGTCAAAGCTTGGCCAGTGACGCACGGAGCCCTACAACTTCATCTCAACTTGGTAAGAGAGACTGGTTGGTTTTCCTGATGTTACAAAAATTACAAGCAGAGCCTGATGCTGCTCCTGGTCCAGGCCAAGGGGACCTGAGCCAGCTGTGACAAGCTCTGGGGTTGCTGTGACTGCACTTAGAGTGAAGCAGCTGTGACCTGCCGCTGCCTGGCATGGAGACATGCACTTTGTTGTGGGTGGGGAAACTCCTGACGTGGGAAACATTTGGTTTATTATGAAAGCAGGGAGGTTTTATCCTTTTGTAAACCATAAACCTCGTATGGAGTTCAGGGAGGAATCTTATATGAACTCAGCAAGGCTTGGGAGCCGAAAGCAGGTACTGAGAATTGAAACAGTCTCTGTATTTACTGAGCAAGATGAAACCCTGAAATAAGCTTTAAGCATTTTCTGCAGCTGCTTCTTAGGAGGAGCTTTTTGCTGGGATCATGGGATGGGGAGGAAAAGGGATTTAAAGTCAGCATTGGAGGTGGCATTCAGCACACAAGAGCTCGTGGGACTGGACAGCAGTTGTGTTTAGCAGCAGCCTGTGTGCTGAGCCTTCCATCTGCTGTGCTGCAGGTGGGTGGCATGTTTGACACCATGCAGAGGAGTACCCAGGGGACCACGGACTGGGCACTGCTGCTCCTCCAGATCATCACTTCAGGAACTGTTGATACGCAGACCAACAAGTACGTCTGTGCCATTTCAGGGGTCTGATTCATGCCCTTCATGCTTTTGAGTTCAGGCTGCACGTATGCTATTGTTACGTTTGTTTTACTATCACCCTGTTACTGCATGTGCTTGGTGATGGCCTTGTCTGGGAGCTCCTGGTGTGGGAAGCTCTGGAGCTGCTGCTGACACTGCTCCCACCAGCACGGACCTTAGCCTGGGATTCCCAGGGACTGTCACAGCCTGTGCTGGCTGTGGCTCTGAGCTGGGGCTCTAATGCAGGGGGTGCAGGAGCTCACCTGCCCACCTGCAGCTTCACACTGGGCTTAGGCAGGCAAGCTGGGCGGTGTGGGGGGTGCAGGGTGCCCTGAGAACCTGGCTGGTCTGCAGAGCCACTTCCGGGGCCTTTGCCATCAGTCCCTGTCCTGGCATCTCTTGGCGATGGGCTGTTCCTCAGGCACCTCTTGTCTTTGCTCCCAGCGAGCTGTTCACAACCGTGCTGGATATGCTGGGTGTCCTCATCAACGGGACACTGGCCTGCGACCTGTCCAACATGTCCCAGGGAGGGCCTGAGGAGAACAAAAGGGCTTACATGAACTTAGTGAATAAGCTAAAAGTAAGTTCAGTCTGTCTTTTGAATGGTGTTCTGTGCTCGTCTTTGCTCCTGTCATTTCTAGTGTCTGGGGAGGCCTCTTGGAGAAACAGGATAGACTGAAACAGCACGAGTGGTAACAAGGAGGAAAAAAAGAAATAAAAATACAGGAATGTGGGGGTGGGAAGAGAGACTTCTGGTATTTTCTTGATAGTATATTAACATCAGGGACCCTGCAAGAGAGTTCCTTTTGTTCATGTTTGAGATGCTAAATTTGTATGACATGTTCTCTACTATCTGTTGGAACAAGAGTTGGAAAGATAACGTACGTTCTGAGGGAAAGAAAACAAAAAAACCTGGCAAAGCCACTGCTTTAAATTTAGTAAAAGTACAAGGAAATGATTCATCCAGAGACTGGACGTTTTCTAATAGTGAAAGCAGTGCAATGTTTCTCTTCCTTTTTCCCCCCTCTCTGATGGATCCATGTCCTTATTCTGCAGGAGCTGGGGGACAAGTGCTCTGAAAGCATCGACAGGGTCCGAGCTGCTGCCACTGCCCAAGCAGGCATGTGAGATCATCACCTGTGAGCCCATGGGATCCCTGAGCGACACCAAGGGCAACAAAATTGCAGGATTTGACTCCATTGATAAGAAACAGGCAAGAGTAAATGTTTGCTCTCACCTCAGCTTTCCGCATGGTTTTTGAAGCACAGGAAGTTCAAGCCAGCAGGTCCAGCACGTGCCTTCACGTGCAGCACCGAGTGTTGTGCTGCCCTCCAGCTTTCTGAGGTGCTCCCAGTCACTCCTGGAGCTCCAGCCACAGCAGTGCAGTCCCTTTGGAACAGGTACAGGCTTTCTGGGAGCAGGGATGCCCAAGGTGAGGAACGTTGGGCTGGTCCAGTAATACCGTCTAAGCCAGTTACAAATTACCAGTTTTTGGTGTCAAATCTATTTCTGCTCCAAATATTGTGCAGTTGCTGTTTGCATGATCCATGTGAAGGGCCTCAGGCTGGGGTGGGTTTCAAGGGGCAGGCAGGAGGTGCTGAAGCCTGGCCCATGGGCTCCAGCAGAACCTGGGACAGGGGCCAGGCACCAGCAGCACCCATGGGAGCCCACCATCCCCACCCTCACCCTGCTCTGGTACTTGCAGATGGTCTCAGAGCTTTAGGTAGATGTGCAGCTTTGATGGAAACAGTTCTATGCCACTTGTACAAATTCAGGAGTCTGGGTAACCTTTCCCTTTCTGCTTGTCTGCAGTTCACTCTCTGTGTTTGCCAACTGCCCTTCCTGTTAGATCCATAGTCCACGGGCAGCAGGGGCTGCTGAAGGCATGGATGTTGACCTGGGCTCCCTCAGTTGTGCAGTGTAGGCTCTTGGCTGGTGTCAGCCAACTCTGCAGAAGGTGCCAAAATGGAAATTACTTGTGACTTCGAGTTGAAGAGCAGAAGCTCTTACAAAAGTAATTGCTTTCCATGCAGAATCCTGCATTTGAGAGCTTGTGTGACCTGGGAACCTTCTGACCTGGTGGTTCCTGGAAGGAGGCTGGAGAGTGATCCTGCTGACAAAAGACAGAGGAGAAGAGGCAGAGGGAGGAAGTGTATTAGTTGCTTTGAATTTTGGGGGAATATGAAGGGATGTGTTTTGTTGTTTTAATTGAAAAGAGAAGGATAGAGCTTTTTATTCTGCAGACTGGACAGGCATTTTGTGTGGTTTGACTGTGAACTTTTAGCAAAGGTATTCTCAGATTGCCAATGCTTGGTTTTCCTCAAAAATATGATAGGTGAAACTTGATGTTTTTATTGTAACTAAAAGCAAATAGTACAAAAAATAACTTATTTCATCTAGTGGCAGCCTTAGATGTTAAAATCCCACCAGTGCATTTGGTGTGTTTTGTGGAGAGATAAAAATCCTTCCTGGATTTTTCAGACTCAAACGATGATGTACAAAGGCAGGTAGTCTGCTCTAGTGCTCAGCTTTCTGAAAATACTAACTTCACTTTAATTCTGAAACAGGGTCTTCAGGTTTCATCAAAACAAAAGGTGTCCCCTTGGGATTTATTTGAAGGTCACACAAATCCTGCTCCTCTCTCCTGGGCATGGTTTGGGACCGTTCGTGTCGACAGGAAAGTGATCAAGTATGAGGAGCAGCAGCATCTCCTCCTGCACCACACACACACCAAACCCAAGCCACGGAGTTACTACCTTGAGCCCTTGCCCCTTCCTCCAGAGGAGGAGGAGGAGGAAGAGCCCACCACTCCTGTCTCTCAGGAACCAGAAAGAAAGCCAAGAGAGCTCTCAGATCAGGGAAAACTTGCCACAGATGATGAGAAGAAGACAAAGAGCAGGAAGCGAAAGTCAAAATCAAGCTCAAGGTCTGATGTAAGTAATTGGTGTCCCCTACAGAGTTTGAAATATCTCATCAAAGCATCTGATGGTGCATGGGGTGGCTCAGCTGCCTTCAGCAACTGTTCTGCACCTGGAGGTGTTAATGCAGGGAGTGAATGGAGATGGAGGAGGGTGGATTTCTGTCAAATAGAGCTCAGTGTGGAGGAATGTACTGTGCTTAGGGCCTTGTATGTGATGTAAAATACACTAGACTGGATCTTACTAAGTATTATTCAGGTTCTGTATATGCTTTCAGTTGCTGGATGTAGAGGACAGCTGTTGCTCTTTGTATCTCTTTCTAAAATTCCTCCTGTTCAAATGCTGTTGAGAGCAAACTTGTTGGTTCAAACCCAGGTCTTGTTCAGATGGAACCTGGTTTGAAGGAAGCTCATGCATGTAGATAAACTGTTTCACTGTGCAGTTTGTTCTGGTTCCTGAGACACTTTTCCTTCTGGATTTAATGTTTTTTGAGATGTGGGTCCCTAAGGTGTGAGCAGCGTGCCCTGGTAACAACATGCCTTTCCCACAGCAGCATTCCCTGTGTTCTCATCCCCCCCCTGCTGCCAGTCTGCCGGGGCACACTGCAGCCGTGCTGCTGCCCTGCCTGCACCCAGCAGGGCTGTCAGTGCCTTCTCTTGTTTCCTCAATTTTAAAGATCTTTCTCTGGCCTTTTGTTGTTTCAGTGACGTTCCTGCTGTTACATACGGATACAGTAAACTGTCCTTGTGCTTTACCTCCTTAGAGCCAGCAGGAAAAAACCTGCTAAGCAGGTAAAAATGCCTGGTGTGTCTGTGAAGTTGTTAGTGTTAATTACTGCGGGGCAGCTCGAGACTTCACCTGCTCTTTGCATCATTGCAAACAACAGCGGGAGCTGTCTCTGCCCTTCAATAATTCAGTAGGAAAAGTGGCATTATTTATGAGTTAGTAGGGTATGAGTGTCCGTAATGCTCACTTTCCCCGTGCCCTTTCAGGACCACCCCCCGCACAGGGTGCCCCCCGCTCCCCCCCGCTCTGATGCAGCCCCCCCCGCCTGCCCTGTGGGGCTGCAGCGTCCTGGGGCAGCCGCAGCCCCCCGGCTTCGTCCTGCAGAGCCAGCCCCCGCCCGCAGGTACGTGCC
>NW_009954535.1:747270-755020 GCF_000747805.2 Chaetura pelagica | reverse complement strand
GCAGCCCCCCGGCTTCGTCCTGCAGAGCCAGCCCCTGCCCGCAGGTACGTGCCGGGTCCTGCTGCCCGAGGGGGGAACAACTGCCCAAGTGCTCCGGGTCCCGCCGGAGCTGGCGGAGGGGCTGCCGGGGTGTCTGGGCTTGGCCCGGTCCCTCTGGGCGCTGCGGGTCTGTCTCTGCTGAGCTGTTCGGTGGGTTTGGTGGGCAACCAAACTGGCCTTCCCTGGGACGTGTGGGGACAGCGTCGGGAGGCTGGCGGGAGTTTAATGAGGAGTTCACTAAGAGAGGGGTGATTCAAAGAAGCAAATGACCTTTGTGTTATTTCTTCTGTGGTTCATAGCAAGAACCGTGCTGGGTAAGTTCATATCTGCTAGATGGAATCAATAAATCCACGGGGTCCCTGCTGCCAGTGTTGGTGATGTGTGCTGCATTTAACAGCAGCCTTGGACTTGCTCTAGAGGGCAGCAGGTGATGGTGTTTTGGGAAAGTCCTCACACGTGGAAGAGAAATGTACAAGTTGGGTTCCAGTTATAAATGTTGATGTTTTTGGTTTTTTTTTTCTGAAGCTCCAAATACAACCAGATCTGTGTTTCAAGTGTGCAAAAGTCTTCAGGATCTACCAAACGGCGGCAAAAATATTAAAGGAAATGCTGATTTTTACAAACAAATGTGTAAGATTAACTTCATAAATCTGCCGTAGAGATACATGTTTATCAGATAGCAGGGAGTGCACAGATTTCTGCCATCACCCGATTGAAACTGGCGTGACATAATAAGCTGCTCATGTGCTGCTTCTGCTCTGACGTGCAGCTTCAGCTCCTCAGCAGCAGCCTTGTGTTGTGTTGTGTTGTGTTGTTGTGTTGTTGTGTTGTTGTGTTGTTGTGTTGTTGTGTTGTTGTGTTGTTGTGTTGTTGTGTTGTTGTGTTGTTGTGTTGTTGTGTTGTTGTGTTGTTGTGTTGTTGTGTTGTTGTGTTGTTGTGTTGTTGTGTTGTTGTGTTGTTGTGTTGTTGTGTTGTTGTGTTGTTGTGTTGTTGTGTTGTTGTGTTGTTGTGTTGTGTTGTTGTGTTGTGTTGTTGTGTTGTGTTGTTGTGTTGTGTTGTTGTGTTGTGTTGTTGTGTTGTGTTGTGTTGTGCTGTGTTGTGTTGTGTTGTGCTGTGTTGTGTTGTGTGACACAGGACACACAGCAGCCCCGTAGCCTTTTCACTTCAAAGTTAGTTTGCCCATCAGTTTTTCAGGCCAGTAACGTGGGTCAGTGCAGGTCCCTGCCTGCCTTGGCAGAGTTCACCTTCCTTATCGCAGGGCTAACGAGGCAGGAGCTGCTGCCGCAGCGCTCACCTCTGCCAGCAGGCTGGTGCGGCAGGCAGAGAGGGCATTTGTGCTCTGGGTGGATTGCAGGAGGCTCCAGGCTGGATCCGACAGGCCCCTTTGTGCCGGCGACCACCAAGCGGGCGCTGTCCCAGCTGCTGCCGCCCCCCGCGCTGCCGCCGCAGCACCCGCTGCTCCGCATGAAACTCCTGCAGCAAGAGCAGCAGCAGCAGCAGCGGCTCCTCAGGCACCAAGCACAGACACGGGCTCTCCAACAGGTTTGTCCAACCCCCGAGTCCGAAGGGCCAGGCGGCGGCTCTGCCTGCCCGACGTTCGCAGCCGCAGGAGCCCCCAGCGCTGCTCGCAGCCGGGCCTTCTGCTTTTCAGCTTCCCTTGTCCTTTGGGCTCTTAGCCCCTTCTGTTTTTCCTGTGTTTCATGAAGTCGGGTTTTGCTTCTGCTACTTGATGATGTTCCTCTCCCCTCTTGTGTCACGGGGGCCCTGGCAGGACCCTGGAGGGCTCTGCCCCCTCGAGCTGTGCTCCACACTCCCAAAAACCGTGGGGCAGGTGAAGAGCTGAGACTTGTCAGTAACATTCTGAGTGTTATGTATGGAATGAATAGGCTCCCGTGGACGGTACTGAGCCCTTTCCACATTTAGAGTTCATAAATGTCATAAAAATATTGAGGCTCATTAGCATGAAACCCACATAAGCTTGTTAACATCCCTAAGTAGGAGGGTCCTTGCGTATGCACAGGTGAGCTCTGTAAAGGTGCTGTGCTGCTCCACTAACACACCCAGCCTGATCCCGCATATCCCTTATATCGTTTGCTATTCTCTTGCCTTTCCTTTTCCTTCAGGATGTCTGTAGCACTGCTGTGTCCCTTCAGGATGGCTTTGACAACAGAACGGTACCCACTCTGAGACCATGAACTTCCCTTGATTTTTCCCTTTGCACAAACATGCATTTCTTTCAACGCCCAGGCTGCACACTTTGCTTTTGATGAGAATGAGCTGCTTGGCCCTCCTCTTGCCCAGGGGCTGCATGTGGGAAGGCTGTGAATACGTTTGCACACACAGGGGATTTTTTTTCTTGCAAACATTTCCAGTAACTGCATCATTGATTAACTGTTCTCTCTCTTGTTGTGTCTCTGCACTGGGCCTGTGCCTGCTGATGGTCTGTCCTGAGCTATCCCAGGATGTGCAGTTACTGGAATGACCATATTTTGTTACTTCTTAAACAAGTAACAGCTAACACCTCCCTGCTAAATGAATGAATGGCATAGAATTCACTTGTTTCTAGGGAAAAGCAATGCTGGCATGGAGTTTCATCCCTAACACCTGGGTTGGAAAGCTTTCCAGATGTTAGCTAGAAAAGCTGTTTCAGAGTTAGTTTGCAGGACTTACGTCCTGTCTTGTGGAAGCGGCAGCGTTGCTGGAAGCACTAGCTGGAAAGGCAAAGCAAAATGTGTTTTGAAAAGGCTTTGCTGCTTCCCCTGCTGCCCACACTTCACACGTGCCATCCCTGCAGTTACCCCTGGCAGCACAGGGTGTACAGGGGCAGTGCCCTGTGCGTCCCTCTCAGGGTGGGAGCAGAGGGAGGAGAGTTCCAGCGGTGCTGCAGTTTTATCCCATGTGAGATTTTCTTTTTCACTGTGATGTTGCTGCTTGCAGTGTGTTGTCACAGTCACTTTTAGCCCTAAAGGAAAGTGCATCTCTGCAAGGATCTCCTGCTGATTGAAGATGGGAAAGGCTTGGTCAGCCCACTAAGACTTGTTTTGTTTCTTTTGTGGTGAGCTGGGCAGGAGCATCCCTGCTGCCAGCTCGTGTCTGAGCTTTTGCAGTGGAATGCAGTTGAAAATGGTCAGGTGCAGCTGTGCAGCATCCCTGTGGTACTGAACACACAGAGCTGCTTGTGTCCCTGGCAAATTCTCATTGCTGGACTTTTACAGTCTTGGTCCTGAGATTAAGCCTACCTTTTTTTCCCCCCCTCTTTCCTGGTGCTTCCAAACATACTGTGCAGTTTTAGGTGAAATCTGAAATTATTTGCCATCAGTTAGGCACAAATACTGAAGCACTTTGAACTCAGTGAACTTGGCTGCCTGTGGATCACACATATGGAGTTTCCCAGCTGTGCTGGTAGGGAGCAGGAGGTGCTTGTGTTACCCACTCATCACACTGGTATTTGGTGTGTCATCATGAAATTTGCTGCTCAGCATTTTGCCTGCTTCATCTGGAGGGGGGGGGGTAGCCTGAGAAAGAGATCATTGGTGTGTTTATAGTAGAGATTGCCTTTCACTCTGGGCTTCCTGGACACCTTCATGCACTGTCTTCAAGACAGCTAGAATATTTTTTTCCTAATCCTTTGCAAAGCCCCATTTTACAGGGTGTCTGCAAGACCTCTGTTGAGTCAATGGCTGTTTCTTCACTGCTGCTGTGTTACAGTAATGTCAGAAATCAAACAAAAGTCAATTTTTCCTCCTCCCTGTGAGTAAATACAGTTCAGCAGTTTGGCACTGAGAAGCTGCCTTGAAGGAAGTGGCCAGGAACTCTTTAGAACACAACTCGGTGGGGTTTGTGTCCAGGACTGGACTTGTTTGGGGTGTGGAGGCTGTGTCTGATGGGTGATGTGTCTTTCAGGGTCAGCCGATGGACCAAGCTGCTATTTTTGCTCCTCAGGTTGGCCCGGTGTCTCAGCTCCCACAGCACCCAGGGTTGCAGCAAGCACAGGTACTGCTCTGCTGCCACCAGCCCTCGATCCCCAGCTCCCTCACCCCCAGCCCCCACCTCTGTGCTTGGGACCTGCCTCGTGGGGGGTTTAGGGGGATGTCGAGCCTCCTGCCCAGACTCTGTGGGGTCTGTGCATGCCAGGGCTCATAAACGTGTTTAATGTGGCCACTTCCCAGACTGTGTTCCCGGTCAAGTCAAACGTGTAGCTCAGCGCTGAGCCTGGAAGTTGGCCAGTGTTTGGTGGGGCAGTGAAACCAGTCACTGTCTCGTGGTCATCCTGGTCCTGGGGATGCTGGGGGGACACAAAGCAAGGGGAGCGGTGGAGCTGGGAGCAGAGCCCTGCTGCTGCTCCCTGGAGCCCCCTGCCCTGCGTGGCACCGGCCGGAGCCCCGGGGGGGTTCCAGCCAGCGTGGGCAGCCCGGGGCGCTCCCTGGGGACAGCACTGCCCTTGGTCCGAGCCCAGCTCTGCCTCCCCCAGCTCGGGAACCCCGGCTGCTGCTGTTCCGTGCCCCGGGGGACCGCGCTGTCCTGTCTCCCCGCAGGGAGTGCCCCACGGATACACCACGTTCGGCGGCCCCCCCGGGGGTACCCCAGCCCCTCGCTGATGGAGCGGCCCCCCCAGCCCGGGGGAGCCCTGCCCTGCCTGCAGCCCCCCCGGGACCTGCTCGTGTCTCTGCCACCTAACAGCTCATGCGGGGGCAGCTGCGGGATCCCGGTCCCCTGCACGCACAGGCGCCGTGTCCGCGTTGTGTAAACACCGCGGCGTTGGGCAGCAAACATTCCAGGTTTACCGGTCTCTAGTCAGGAAAACACAGGGCCAGCTTGGTAGTTTAACTAGCAAGAGACAAGTGAATTTCGGTTACGCCTGAGCAGGCTGCGCTGACTTCCCCGGGGAAGCACCGCTGAGTTGCAGCGCCTGTGAGAGGGGGGAGGAACTCGTGGGTAAAGACATGGGGTGAAACAGAAGGCAGGTGAGCAGGAAAGAGATCTGTAAACAGTGTCACTGTGTTAAAAAGTGTTACAGAGTAGAGTAGGGTGGAAAACTGGAGTTTCTAATGATGGCCTTCAATTATTTATCTTTGGGGTCTGGCACAGTCCAGCTCTGCTCCCAGCTGAATCAGGAATTTTGCCACTCTTATTTCTATGAAAACCTACAGGGCTGTGTTAGGAATGAAGCTGCTAACCTGAATCACCTTGTCTTTACTGGGTTTTAAACAGCTAAGCTGAGTTATGAGCTAACTAACATGTTTTGCCCATGTACATCTTTCTGCTTTGTCAGTGCTAATTACTCCCATAACAGCCTAAGAAAGTATTTCTGGCTTGATGTGTTTTTTCATTATTTTAGAAAGTTAGGAGTCTTTATAATCAGTTTAAATCCATGGAAATGTAACTATGAGATGCTGTGCCCTGGGGAACACTTTAGTGTAGCTCAGGTGGAATTCCTGCTAGAAGTGTGGGAACTCTTCTCTATTCCTAGTAAAGCAAGGGTTGAATGCCTGGGTCTGTTCTTGTTTAGAGGAACCCCTTGTTGCCTACATCAGCTACGGGGCACTAGTGTGGAATGTTTTTCAAAGTATTTATATTTGGCAACATATTCTTCCTCTAAAATGCAATGTCTGTGGAGCCTGGAAGCCTCCTGTGGCAGCTTGTGGCCCAGCGCTCCTAGGCTGGCCTGTGCCCTGTCTGTAAGTGGAGTCTCACTGTCTCTTTTTCCCCCACCAGACTGAGCCATCAGGCTCTGCAGCCCAGTCCCCTGCTCGGGGGGGCACTGTGACGTGCGGAATAACGACTTTAGAACCAATAAGGTTATAAAGAAGGTGTGTTTATTCAGCGCTGGGTGCACGGGGGATCGCTCCTCCGCAAGCGTGCACACCCTAGGACTATTGGCAAGGTCATTATATGCCACAAAGTAATACATATTCATCTATACTGCTGCATATACATTAGGTGTCCGAGGATAGGGAGGGGTTATTACAATTAATTATTAGCATAGTTGCCCCCCGAGCTCCTCCTTGTTGCACTTGCGCAGTATCTTCTGGTGGTCGTGGGCAGGGGTCTTTGGGATGAAGGCCGTATGTCTTCCTCGCTGTGCACTTTTCACCTCTTGGCATTCCTTTCTGGGGTCTGCACCAGGTTCTTGTCTTCTCTGCAAGTTTCTGTCTTCCTCGCTGTGCACTTTTCACCTCTTGGCATTCCTTCCTGGGGTCTGCACCAGGGTCTTGTCTTCTCTGCAAGTTTCTGTGGGAGCATCCTCCCACACAATACCTTCCCTCACAATTCAGGCCTTATCTATACAGTCCAAGCCTTATCTATGCTAAGCAGTGCCGTCCTGTTTACTCCTTATGTGTTAGTCCTTTCTACCAAGGGAGGCCATCTGGCTTTCCTCAGATCAACTGGACGGTGCCTCGGCCGCTCCTGCCCCGGTGCCGCTGCCCCCGGAGCTACTGAGGCAGCAGGTGCAGCAGCAGAGGCTCTTCCAGGTGAGGGACACGGGGCTGGAGGGGCTGGGAGGGTCCCTGCAGGGAGCTGTGAGGGCGCTGGCATTGCTCGCTCACTTGCAGGGGCTGCTATAAACCCAGGCTGCTTTCCCCGGGTGCAATAATTCACTGTTTACACTTGGGACTTCCAAAAGGGACCTCTGGACGTACATGTAGAATTCAGTACTTCTATTTTTCAAGCTGGTGAAACAGCCCTGGAGAGGGTAAATTTGACACCTGGCAGAAGTGCTGAGACAGAAGCAGTGGCTGTGCTCTCCCCTGTCTGGTTTCACAATGTGTACCACAATTAAATGGAAGGGTTAGCTGCCTGTCTGGTCTGTTTCCTATATTCTGATTTGATGAGATGTTTTTAATTTGGGGATAAATATCAGTTTATCAGGTAAATATGTAGGGCTTGGCACAGGGGCAGTAAATTACATTAAAAATCCTTCCCGTGGCCCTTTGAAGGCTGGAGTTATTTTAATGTTTTCCTTCTAATGCCATGGCTGTCAAGGCTGGTTCTCTTTGAATGAGAGTGTATTTTATCTAACTGGCTTGATGTTGTAGTAAAGTAAACATACCAGCTTCTTAGTATCTGTGTGTCTATTCCCAATGCTCCTGGTCAGCCCGGGTGTAGGTGGGGATGGCAGGGCAGAGCTGGAGGCTTCTTTCCTGAAGGGGAGCCCTGCTCCCCCATTGGCCCTCAGGCACCAGAAGCCACCCTGTGTGGCTGGCAGCTGCCCCCCGGTGCTATCCTGTCCCCTCTCTCAGTGTCCCTCTCCTCTCAGTTGCAGTGCACAGTAAGCGGGGGCGACAGCGACAGCCTCTGGTAAGCGAATGGCCCCGCTCTGAGTGTGGAGCAGCAATCAGTGTGAGCCCACAGAGAAGTGCAGAGGCGGTGCTTTTAAGTGCAAGAGCAAGGATAAAGGAAAGGTGTTTATCTGATAGCTATTGAAAGGTCATTTTTATCCATTTTTTACTTTTTCTTAATAGTGCTGATCTTTTGAACAACCTTCCAGTGAGAGGCTGCCTGGCTGCAGGCTCCCCTTTGGGCACGGAGCAGAGCAGAAATTCCCTGTGTCCCAGGAAACCCTGCGGGGGTTAATGCTTTTCACTGACCTCAGCAGTTACTGGAGACTGGTAGTCAGGAGGTTACATGAGGTATTTGAAGAGAAGGATTTGCTTTCAGAAAGGGAGAAGCTGCAGAAGTCTTGTAAAACACTGAACCTCCATTCAGCAGG
>NW_009954535.1:746612-747240 GCF_000747805.2 Chaetura pelagica | reverse complement strand
ATTGTTAGTGTGGAGTAGCTCTGGTTTTATTCAGCACAGCAGGTTCCCAAGTTGGTCGGGTGTATTTGGTACCCCTGTGCAGAAGCACAAAAAGATCACTTCATCAGGTGCACAGGCATTTTCACCAGACCAAATGGGAGGAAAACCCTGGGTATTTTTGAAGAAGCTTCTTGGGCTATTACGCTTCAACCACACGTACTTGTTCTAAAACGCTCCAAAGGCTGTTAATCTTGATTTCTGGTTTTGATTTCCTTTTTGAACAATGCAGCTGGGAAAGCTGCTTGGGGTGACTTGCAAACAAGAGACAGAGACTGACTCTGTCCCTTGTGTCCGGCTGGACATGTGTAATAGCCGTGACACACCTGGACATTCCAGGGAACGAAGAGAACAAAGCTCTGTGAGTTCTCCACGTGTCCTTTCTGCGCTGGCCCATCGGGTCAGGACCTGCTGTGGGGCACACATCTGCTGTCCCTCTGTCACATGGGGCTGCCCAGACCCCTGCTGCTGCCGCGGCCCCGCCGTGGCCTGCTGCTCTCTCTCCCTCACCCTTCCTGTCTCCGTTGCAGTTCCCCAGGCCAGGCTTGCAGCAGACGCAGCAGCAGCAGCCACACAAACAGCAGCCGCAGGC
>NW_009954535.1:745035-746357 GCF_000747805.2 Chaetura pelagica | reverse complement strand
CAGGCACAGCAGCAGCAGCAGGCACAGCAGCAGACCGCTGCGCTGGTCAGGCAGCTCCAGAAGCAGCTCTCCAGTAAGTCTGTGTGTGCAGGGCTCCACACCAAGGTGCATATGCTGGAACATGGAATTATCTTTGTGGGGTGTTCTGCCTCTTCCTGGGCTGCCCCACACCCCTGGAAGTGACTTCCTGCTGGCAGCTGGGTATCCTGGTGGGAAGGTGATACCAGAATTCTGGGGCTAGTGCCTCCCCTGGTCTCTGCAGAACCAAGTCCCTGGGCTGGTGCCCCATCACCTGCCTGTTCCTCCCCTCTCTTCTCTAGTCCCTCCACAGGCAAAGACCCCAGCAAAAGTGGCAGCTCTTGGTGGTTTAGAGGTGTGGGAGGGGATGTGTGGACTGTTGATTGCTGCTGCTGCATGACACACAGGAGTGTTCTGTGTTCCTGTGGGACAGAGTAATGGGGTGCAAACTCTCCCCTCTTCTTTCTCACCCAGGCAACCAGCCCCAGCAGGGAGGGACCCAGCTCGGGCATCCTCCCCAGTGCTGAGCCCGGCCGGCGCGATCCCTCTGCCCTGCGGAGCAGAACGTTCGCGACCCAATGTTACTGCTAGAGCACAGACCTGAGTTCTCTTATTATTTCAGTAATAATTTATTTGTGCTGCAGTTGGTGTGAATGTGTAACACTGTGGATTTTTTGGGGGGGTCGGGTTTTTTTTTTTTTGTGTTTAACTGGATTTAAATGTGTGGAATTCTGGGCGTTTGAAGAATGTTATTGCAGACTTCATGATTTTGGTGCTTTTCAGGTCCCGTTACTTTTAAAGAGGACAAAGAATGCTGGGTTTATTTATTTGTGGGAAACACTCTTGTTTTTTTGGTTCTTCTTGTTGATTTTTTTTTTATTATTTTATTTTTTTAATGAACTGCACTGGACCAAACTACTGAACTGAAAGGCACTTCCAGTTTTGGTATAGAAGTTAATTTGTTCATTAAGACATTCACCTCTTTCTTTGTTGGCAGAACAAGTATCAATTTAAATTGTGTTTACTTGACTGTAATTTTCATATGCACTTTACAAAGTTCCTTGTTTAGAGTACTGCTTTTTTCTTGCTCTCATTGTGGTAAGAAGGTGCTGAAGTGTTTATTGCTTGTATTAGAACTTCTTAAAGTTTATATTCAAAGCCACAATGTAATGTAAATAAACCTACTAGAAGTAGCATTGCTTCATATTTGGTCTTTTTAATACAGAGCTCACCAGGGATCAGTTCCTAAAGGAGTGCAGGATGTAGTCACAAGGATTGAACACTCAGACAGGTTTTGCTCCACT
>NW_009954535.1:739902-745009 GCF_000747805.2 Chaetura pelagica | reverse complement strand
TCCAGGGCTGAGTCTTGATTGTCGGGACAGTTTCAGTGGAGGGAGCAACGTGGATTATCAGCTGAGTGCAAAAAAACAGGTAAATCCTACACCAGAATTACTACAAACCTTTATTATTCAAACCTGTTCAAATATGTCCAAATTTTGTTCGTATCAGAGTTGAACAAAACAGAATAATTTTATTACTATTTGATGTCAGAATTAGTTCAGGTTTTTTGGGTTTTTTTTTTAATGCATTCCTTTAGAAAGAGGAACATGCAGGGCACTTGAAATAGACATAGGAATAGTTTTTCCCTGTTTTGTATTAACTCGGTTTGTTTAATGTACCTTACAGAGAATTTAGAGCTGGTGTCACTGCCAGGTGTCCTGTGGGGAGGGCAAGGCTGCCCTGCCCAAGCTGCAGGGGACTGTGGAGACCATGCAGCCAGCTCATGAACCAGCACTCACTGCTCAGCAGCCTGGAGACAAATGTTGATTGGCTTTTACAGCAGTCAGGTCAGTTTTACTCACGTAAAAAATCCTTTCTCTTCATTATTTTTTTTTAAAAGAGATTTACTGTTCTTCAGACTAGCTAAAGCTACTGCAGATACTAACCAGTGAGGTTTGTCATCCAACCATTTTGTGGCTACTGCTGCATCAAGGCTGTGGAAGGAGGGAACACAGGTCAGGAGACCATCAAACCAGCACTAAAGCAATCCAAGGTGAGCTGAGAGTATTAAATGACAAAATGTAAAGATTTATTTGGCCCTTCCAATCCACAGTTCTGTAGCTGACAACATCCTACCATTGTGAGGCGTTTTTCCCTCGTGTACGAGGCTGTTTCTCAGACCCATCTACTGAACTGGGAAGGCAGAATCCTGCATTTGTATGCAAAGTGATGCAATTGTTTTCTAGTGAGAAATCTTTAAAAAATGCTTTTGTGACAAGAGGAAAATTGTGCCAAGCTAGTGTGTTTCTAGGTGTGGTCTGTACATATACTTGCTCTAAACCGAGATTACTCTCTCATTTAAAGATTAAAACAAAGTTTTTCTCTATGTATCATCCCAAGGGTCTGCAAAAAAGGCTGTGTGAAACAGCTGTGTTACTAGAAATGCTGCACTACTTGTTTCACCATTGAATATTTATTTTTTAAAAAACCTTATAAAATATTCAAACATATTAAAAAGGGAATCCATATCACAATAAAATAGTCTCTTTGGTTCTCAAGTGTTCTTGCTTTCTGTGATAATCATACAAGGTGGACAATATTAAACGAATATGAAAAAGTCTCTGCTGAAGATCTCTAGGTGCATCTCAAGAATGTAATTTTATTTGCTTTTCTATGTTGGCTGCCAGAACAGAAGTGCCTTAAGTTTCTTTTTATTGAAGTCTGCTTGATCACCAAAAGAACCAATACTGAATAATAACTCTAGATCTAATTTTCCCCAGGCCTTCCCTCTCCTTTTTTTTGCACGGTTGCTGCAGGCTGAAGACTGAGGATGTATTTAGGTACTTACATGCCTGTGGCTGCTTTTGAATACACTTACTCCAAGAACGAACTCAGTCCAGCTGTAGCCTTTGTGAAGAGCCACTCACGCTGTTATTTCTTCTTCTCAAATGACGTGCAGGTACGTGACTGTGAAATCGCTGCCGAGAGGGTTCCTCGCTGTGCACTTGTACGCACCAGAATGAGCGGGTCGGGGGTTCTGGAGGAGCAACGTCCCATGGGGGTGAAGCAGCTCACTCCCCAGTGCTCGGCCTTGCTGACTCGTAGAGAGTATGGAGTGGTCAGGTAATTCCCAGGTAATTTCTGGTTTTGGTATTCCCAGTGCTGCGCAGTGGAGCTGAACTGCTGCCCCAGGCATGGTGTGAAGGCTCCGCGGAGGTCTGCTGGTGATCCTCGGGGGGTAGGCTACAATGACCACAGGAACAGTTACAGAGGAGTCTCCGGCATCATTGTGGGCCTTGCACACGTAATGTCCTCTGTCGTGAACGGTGGCTTCTCGTATGACCAAGGTGCCGTTCTCCAGCAGCAGGTACCTCCCGCTGAGCTGCGGCTGGTGCAGCACGCGTCCCCCCGGCAGGGTCCAGGCTGTGTGGGGCCTGGGGCTCCCGTCTGACAGGCAGTGCAGGGACAGGGGCTCCCCGCTGATGCCCTTCACTGGCCCAGCTGGGTGGGTGAGAATATTGGGCTTCTGGGCAACCTCCAAGATGATCAGCTTTTCAATGTAGCCGACGCTGTTCCTGGCAGCACAGCGGTACTTCCCTGCGCTGTCCCTGTCGGGGCTGTAGATGGTCAGGGTACCGCTGCCTCCTGTGAGAAACTGGGGAGTCTTGATGCCTCTGGAAAACCAAGTGCCATTAGGCAACATCCAGCTTATGTCAGGTGGAGGGTTTCCATCCACAGAACAATTCAATGTGATGGTTTTTCCAGGTTTTGCTATTATTCTTTCATTGAATGGATTTTTAAACATGGGTCGCCTGAGCATTTCTAGCACCTCCAGCTGCACCACCAACGTGCTCTCTCCCCCTTCATTACGTGCCACGCAGATGAAATCTGCTGTGTCAGAAGGCCTTAAGTTCCGGATCTCAAGTGTCCCGTTTTGGTGCACTACAATCCTGCTCCCGTAATACGGAGCTGTGAGGAAAATATTATCAGGCATGATCCACATAATCTGTGGGGAGGGTGTCCCTTCTGCCCGGCAGTCGAGGTGTTTCTTTGAGTGCCTCACTGCTGTCACTTTCATGATGGTTTTGTTTGCATGCAAACCGTTTATGATGGGTGGTTTAGCAGCAACATTCAGTTTATACAGTTTCGTGTCGTCCCCTCCAGGATTACGAGCAACACACATATAGTCCCCAGCATCCAACAGCTTGACTTGCCTGACTGACAGTGAGCCATTGACGTGCAGGAGGTGTCTGGCTGTTGACGAGGAGATCATGTCACTGGAAGGCAGCAACCAGAATATTTTGGGCTTGGGTTCTCCAGCAGCTTCACAGTCCAATAGTGCTGTATCTCCAGCTTTCACATGAACGTATGTCTTGTAACTGTGCTTTATCTGCGGGGCTGCCATGACGACTGTGATGTGTACCTTCATTTCATCTCTGCCCAGTGTGTTTTGAGCGTAGCAGGTGTAATCTCCTCCTTCTGTGACTCCAGCTTTGTTGAGATACAGTGTTCCATTGTCAAAGAGGACGTACCTGCGGGTCCTGCGGCCGCTGTCATCCGCCAGCATGGCATTATTGATCACCGTCCCGTCTGGCAAACTCCAGGATATTTCTGGTGTGGGTGACCCTGAGGCCTTGCAGTCCACTGTGAAATCTTTTCCGTATGGCACCAGTTTCTTGAAGTACTGCTTCTGGTCAATCCTGGCTGGCTTCATTGTGATGCTGACTTTCATCAGAATCAGGTCGTCACCAATTATGTTTCTGGCAACGCACAAATAGTCACCTGCGTCCTTCTCCGTAACTGCCTCAATAACCAAGGAGCCGTTGGGGTAGACGTGGATTCGACTTCCCATTCTGTGGTGGGGAGAAAAAGGAAGAGAATTATGGCCCAAAATGCTGGAGGTGAACTCTGAGCGACTGACAGCGTGAACAGCACGATGGGACGCAGAGCTGTGTCCCCAGCACCTCCAGACAGGCTGCGACCTGGTGTAGCTGCTGGTTTGTTGTTACACGGATGTACACGTGCTTCCTGACTCCGAGCAGGCACCTGGTGCCACCTTTGCCTTCCTAAAAACTGTTCTGTGAAACAAATGAGCCTGTTGAACCTCAGGTCCCTGGCCCCTCCTCTGCCCCTCTCCCTCATTCCTCTCCCTGCAGAGGACCCACAGCTCTTGCCCTGTCCAGGGGCAGCGCTGCTGCATCTTGTGCAGTGTCACACTTGGCACGGGGTGGTCGCACTCTGGCTGCCTTCCCTGCAGCAGCACATGGACCTGCAGCTCCCTCAGCCCAGCTGCAAGTTCTTGTGAACCTGCCAGGAACTTTCTGAACTGGGACTGTCTTTCCCAAAGGGAAGGTGAAGTGTTACTGTGGGGGGAGACCCTCAAAGACAGACTTGGCAGAGACTACAGAAGCCTCTGCCATGTGAGCCCCACTTCACAAGTCTCTTGTCAGTAACTTCTAGAAAATGACAAAAAATTCAGCCAGTGTATGATTAACATCAGTTTCCATTACTGAAAGAAGACTTGTCTAGCTTTTGGTAAGACCTTGCCCACTTACAACAATTGTTGTGGTCTGTTATTAGACATACCATAACAAGCCATCACCACAGATGTTTCACCATGGTCAGACATTTAAAAATTAATTTAGTTCACCATGGATTGTTTCAGTGATGAAACAGCCTCCTATACAAGCACTAGAGAAGCCAGTGTTTGATGTTTTAGAGAGGAGGGAAAAGCTTTCCTACCTGTGCCACTGGTCAACAACTGCCTTGGAAGGTAACCTCCAGATGATCCTGGGCTTTGGCTCGCCAGTTGCTGTGCAGTTCAGAAGCAGCTTATCCCCAAAATTCAACTGAGTCATTTCCTGGGAGGCAGTAGCTATCCTTGGGAGGGTATCTCTGTGCTCCACCACCAGGCTCACCACCCTCCTTTCCGAGCCCGTCGAGCTCGTGGCTATGCACTCGTAATTCCCGCTGTCAGAAGGGACCATGTTGCTGAGCTGGAGGGTGCCATTGGAGAACAGGAACAGCTTTGCGTTTGCAACCTGCAGAGGCTTCACCACCGTGCCATCGAAGAGCACCCAGTGGACAGCGGGCTGAGGATTCCCTTTTACAGTGCAGGGGAGTCTCAGACTTCCCCCCGCCGCTCCTTCAACACGTTCTCTCTTCTCCTCCAGGATGGCGGGAGGCGCCGCGACGACCTGCAGCTTCACGGCCCGCGTGTCGCTGCCCGCTGGGTTGGTAGCCGTGCAGGTGTAGAGGCCCCTGTCGTAAACGGTGACCTCCTCAAGAACTAAAGTGCCATCTGCTTCCACGCGGACCTTGCGGTTTCCCGCCGAAGAGCGGGACACGCGCGTCTGGTTGGCGAGCACCCAGGAGATGGCAGGGGGAGGCCTGCCCTCCGCCCTGCACGGCACTGCCAGGGCCTTCCCAGCGTGGGCGGTGAGGAGCTGCCAGCGGGCC
>NW_009954535.1:739178-739851 GCF_000747805.2 Chaetura pelagica | reverse complement strand
CTCAGCGTCCCGTTGGCAAACACCTGCCAGCGGCTCTGCGGGGCGCCCGGCCCTGCGGGGACAGCACAGCATGTCAGCACCTCCCTCCCCTCCTGAGTTTTAGTTTTTACTCACTCCCGGAAAACGCTTTCCCGCTCCTGGGCTGGTTTGCCCAAATGAGCAAGAAACTGGCAGTAAAGGAGAAATAATAGTGTTGTGCTTGCACAGTGACAGGGCCTTAAAGTCAACCCGAGCCTTAGTCCTCAGCAGGGACAGCGTTTGGACAAGCAGGTGGGGCTTTGCCTATTCCAAACATATTTTGGCGCAGCTCTGACTTAATTAGATCTTTCGTTACCACAGAGAGATCTTCTGGGTCTTTTTTACTTGTCTCTCTGTTCCAAAATAGCAGGTAACGTGCAGTAAGTATTGAAACTTTCTCACAGGGAGCACAGAATTATACTTAAATATAGGCATTATATATATGTATGTCTGTATATATATTATTCCCCTCCCCACCCCACGCCCCCCCCCAAGAATTGTTTCATAATTAGTGTGCTGGGAACATCGTTCTCTTTCACTTTTTCCAAGGTCACCTTTCCGCAGGTATTTCATGGTGCTGTTCAATGAAGCCCTGCGGCAGTTCGGCACACAAACCAGCTGCCGCACCGCGCGGCTGTACCGGCAGGTAAACTCT
>NW_009954535.1:731878-738405 GCF_000747805.2 Chaetura pelagica | reverse complement strand
AGGGGGGGGCCCTGTGCTCACCCTTGGCCAAGCAGAGGTTACGGGAGGCTTCTTCCTCCTCTGACCTCTCTTTCTTCCCCCTCGGAACGTTTTCCTTCTGGTGATCTTGGTGGCTGTTTGAGGAGCAGTAACAGGTACAGCTGTTGGCTTCACGCTTGTTACATCCGTTTCTTTGGTTGCCGCAGTTGCAGGGGAAGGGTACAACTGTGGTTCTGCAGGGGGAAGATGCTCTGCTGACTTCCCCTTGCCACGAGGAAGGGGCTTGTTTAAGGACAAGAAACCACTGCTGTGATCCCCACCTGTTGAAATGGGTGGGAAGTGCAAAGGAGACATCCTGGGCACGGCTGATGTTGGAGTTTTGGGAAGCAGGGTCGATGCCTGCACTGATGGAAACCCATCTGTCTGTTCTGACAGCGGCTGAAGAGGGACCTCTTCTCCTGCACCGTTTCCAAGGAGACGTTCCCAAGTAATTTTTCCTCTTTGGGAATTTTTTGCTGAGGTTCTAGGCTTGATGCTGGGTGAGACTGATTCAAGAGTTGAAGATATCTTGGTGCTTATGGCGTGTGTAACTTCTGTCACAATACGAGCTGTGTGGGTTGCCAGTGTTGGTTGTCTGATACCAGGAGGTTGGACTCTATCAGTACGTGTCTGAAATGGAGCACTGGTCTCTAAGTTCCATTGAGGAGTATCTTGGGTGCCTTTTGTAATTAAGGGCATGGCTGTTGTAGTAGCTTTTTGCCTTGCACTGGGGTTGTTTTTCTCTTCCCTGAGGAATGCTGTGCTTACATGAGTACCTGCTGGGGGCTCCAGTGGCACATTCATGGTAGGGGGAGAGGACAGAGGTGCTTCTGGGCTAGTTGGGTTCATGGAGCTGCTGAAGTTTTTTAAGGTTGGTAGAGTTGATAAGTGTTTCGTATTCAGTTGAACATCTGCAGCCAGACCTGTACTTTCTCTAACAGATCCTGACCTCCCAAAATTGTATCTGTGCTCTTTCATCTTTGAAATCTGTCCGGGTCTAACAATTTGTCTCCTACCAGAAATTTTCCTTTGTCTTCCATGGTGCTGCTGGGCCTGAGGTGTATGGGTGTCTTGAATAATCTGAGTTTGCTGATGAGTATTGATAGTTGAGTCCAGTGGTGGCTTTGGAGTTACTTGTTTCTGAGTACTATGAAAATAAATGTGACCAAATTCAGGACTTGGTTCCCTGCCTGTCACTACAGGAGTCTGATGATCTATTTTGGTAGAAATCTCAATAGACTCAGTAAAAACATGGAGCTTGTCCACTGCATTATGGGAAGTTACGGAGTTGCTGGTGACTGTAACACCTGTCATGGGTGTAGTAGATACAGATTTTAAATATTGGTTATTACTTTCTCCAGAATATACCGGCCTTTGCCCAGCAGGGGAGAGTGTAGCTGTTCCGCTCCCTCCATGTGATAGACTTGATTGGTTTATACCCTTTGCTGATATTTGACTTAAATCAGATCTTTCCTCTGAGTTTGTACTTGTAGGTTTTAGATATGCTTGTGGCCTTCTGCTGTCAGATGCCCCAGACCCTGACAAAGGAGGGGGGAGAGGAGTTCCTGCAGCTGGGGCAGAGGTGGTCCTGGCAGGGGGGTCCCTCACGATCGTTGCAGGCCCTACAGGTACCACAGCTCTTCCCAGAGCAGGCACAGGGGCTGTCTCTGTTACTGGGATCATGAATTCTTCTTCAGGAGACAAGAGGTCACCAGAGGCTTCCTCCTCATCCTCAGATAGTTTTGAGAGCTCATGGGCTTGAATAGGTGGTTTTGTTGCAACTTCTCCTTGGTTTTCTGTCAACGTTGAGTTCCTCTTTGTTTTTTCCAGGAGGGCTGCCCAGCGCTGCGGATCAGCTCTCCTGGCTGAGGAAACAAACTGTCTTCTGTGTCCCCTGAACCGCCTGCCCCTCTTGTCCCCAGAGTGCCTGTGAGCCATTCTCCCATAGCTGTTCCTTGTAGGCACACTCTGTGGGACCCGGTTCCGGGCTGCTGAGGCAGCAGAGTCCTGACCAGGTGTCTGGGGAGCCAGAGGAGCTAGTGGATGTTTCTGTGCTGCTGCAGAGACCAGCACCACCTCACCAGAGCCACCATCTTCTTCCTCTTCTCCCACAACTACATGCTTTTTCTTTGGAGTGGTTTCATCCTGTCTAACTAGCACTTGGAAGACCAACAGATCCACCCCGTACTGGTTGGCGGCCACGCAGCGGAAGTAGCCGCTGTCTCGCTCTGTCACCCCTTGGATTCTCAAGGTACCGTTGTCAAAAATCTGTTTGTTCCTCGCAGAATGATGAAGAACCACAGGCTCAGGTAACACCCAGCTAACGGCAGCGTCAGGGACGGCTGAGGACGTGCAGGGGAGGTCGAGCGTGCTGCCAGCCGGCGCGGACAGCCGGGCTCCGTTCGCTCCGCCGGGCTCCACCCGGGCATCCAGCACCGTGACCCGGAACGTCAGGGCATCTGCGTCCTGCTCGGTTGTGCCTATGCAGTGGTAAAGGCCAGTGTCAAAGGTATCAGCTGCCCGTAGCATCAGCGTCCCAGTGTTCACCACGATGATCCTTCCATCCTCACTGACGTAAGGAGCTCTAACTTTGCTTCCATCAGCCAACAGCCACTCTATTGCAGGAGCTGGTTCTCCACTTGCTTGGCACTCCAGTTGGACGGTGCCCCCGACTAGAACAGTGTGCTCTGTTTGTGTTCTGTTGTCTCTGGAGATGATAGCCCAGCTGTTTCCCTCCTGGTTTTCATCAGCTCTGGGCAAAATAATCTGAGCATCTGTGAAGTACTGGATGTGCAGTGTGTTTAGAGTGGTTTTTGTCCTGTCCAGCTGTAATGCTACTTGCCTTTGCATTAACCAAGGTGGTTCAGCTCTCAGTTCAACCTCTATATTGGTAAAGAGGTCATCTTTTTCAGAGTAGATTTGTTTATATTTGTAACTAAGAAAAGGTGTGTTAGTTGCTAGGATGTTCCTTTCCAGTCTTAAGGGAGAGTTACTGTACAGTGCCAATATGCTCCATAGCTGCTGAATATGTTCATAGTCAATGCCACACACAAGGAATGATGAGAATGATGTTTTGAGTACTGTGCTGTTGCCATCTTTGTCAAATGAGATGGGAGACATTTCTTTAGGGCTTTGGATATTGCAAACCAAGTTACCTCGATTTCCTGCTTGATCAGTCATGTTCAAAACCATGGATCCTATAGGAGCCACAAAGTCCTTGGGAGAGATGGCACTGAAATCCCCATCATCTGGCACTGTGAGGTTTTTTAGTTTCAGGGAGCCATGTATGGCTGGCTTCATGCAGGCTAAAGATGCAGAAGGAACATCCACTAAGCTTTTCTCTTTATGATTTTTGGGACTAGCACACATTGGGCATTGCTGAGCACCTGAACTTCTGTCTTTTTTGCACTTTATAACATCTGAAGGGAAGAAAAATACAGTAAACTTTTATGATACAATTTTTCATTATTAATAAAGATACACAGCTACCAGCATGTTGCTCTCTTGCATAAATATCTATTAACAAAGTTTGTCTTAAAATAACCTATGAAAATCTAAAATAAGCCAAGAAAACATTTGAATTCTCTCTGATGAAGCTGCCTGAGGACTACTGCTGTTGCAGCTCAGCCTGGCACCATCTGTCCCAGGAGTCCTGCCCCGGGCAGGGTGGGCTCTGCCATGGGGCACAGCCTCAGATGTGTCCTAAGACCCAGCAATAGAGCCTGGGGGTGACACAACCCTGTCCTGTGCAGCCTCTGCTCAGGGCAGCAGAGAAAGTCCTGGAGTCCTGTTCCTTAATTTTATTTCTCAAAGAATTGAGTAGAATGTGGCTTTTACTCTTGCCAGTTACATAAACATTAGCTTCCTTATTCCCTGTGGATTCTCCTGATGCATGGAAGCTTTGGCCAAGGAAAACGTTCAATTAAGGAAAGTGGCACTTGGGAATGGGTGAAGACCACTAGATTGATTTAATCTGGGAGACTGGTATTAGTCTGTTTATCCAGATTACATGCAAGTGCAAAACTCCTGTCTCCCACTCTTTTCTGGGAGAACAAATAAATAAATAAGGGACAAATGCCTCTAGAATGCTGTACTATGATTAAAGCATAAACAAAGCTTTCAGCTCACCTGGTCTCTGCCTTGCCCACTCTGCAAACCACTGCAGATTGCAGTCACAGCACCAAGGGTTTCCATGCAGGTAAATGCTCTCTAACTCAGACATGGAGGAAAACATTTCTTGTGGTAATGAAGTCAACACATTGTCAGATAAATATATGTGCTTGATGAAGGATATTTTAAATATCTGGCTGTAGCGTAAGGAAACAAAAGTGTCTGGGTGAAGCTGCTTCAGTAAATTCCCTTCCAAGTGAACCAACCTCAGTGATGTCAGTCCATAGAAGACCTTGGGATTTACAAATTCAATTTTGTTATGGTCCATATGCAACCGTACCAAGCTCCTCAGACCATAAAAGGCATACTGCTGAAGCACTCTGACCTTGTTATAACTCATTTTTAAGACCTGTTGATGAGAAAAGTAACAAGGGTATAATATTAACCCATGTTAGATTGTTATAAGGCTCCTAATGAATTGGGATTGATAGTCACTCTGTGATGTGAAAGTACTTCAACAGACTGGAAATATGAGTAACTGGGGAAAAAAAAAAAAGTGGGAATGATTTTTAAATGCAGTGTTAGTTGCAGGCTCACAGGGGTGCTTTCCTGTTCCAACAGCCCTTCAAGTGACACTTCTGCAGTCACCGTTACAAACTGCAGAGATTAGAAACTAAAATAAAGCAATACTTATTTCTGATTTAAAAAAAAATATAAATCCCAATTAAACCACACTTAGGAAAAGGGTAAGCAGAACCTGACCGTTAGCTGTGGGAGTGATTTTTGGTCCAGCCAGTGCTATGACTACAAAACCACACGCAACAGTCTGGTCTGTGTGCTGTTTGACCAACAGAACCACTGCTCGTGTTCCCAGTTTCAGGATTTCTCACATGTGAGCTGGGCACTTGCCAATCCTCAACTCTTGGGTGCTGTTCTGTTGCTGACTAGTTAAAAGTCAAATTCATCACTATGTGATGACTAAACCTGGCATGTTGCTGAGGGACTGAGTGCAAGGCTTCTGTGAGCTGCTTCCGTTGCTGGTGTTACTGCAGATTGGTTCAAAGTATTAACAAAAGGTTATTTAGTTCTTACCTGCAATGAAGATAAATCCCTGAACACCTTCTCAGGGATTGTGTTTATCTCATTGCTGTGCAGCATCAGCAACTCCAGTTTCTCCAGGCCAGAGAAGTCCGCTTGAGTCAGCTTAAGCAAACTGTTGTAACTGTAACAAACAGTTCATCCCAGACCTGGGTTTAGTCAGACAACTGAACTTCACAAGTGGTTCAACAAACAAACCAAACCAAAATAACAACTCTGGAAATGCAGAAAGGTAGGCATCACTTCTGGTTACTAAGATGCAACTTTCAGTTACATTAGCACAAAATCCGGTAACTTTTCCAGGGTGGCTTCTGAACACTGTGGGAACAGGGTATGGGGAAAACAACTGCAGAAACGTGCAGACAAGATTGCCAGTTTGGGGCTTCACTGGAGAAGAGCAAGGAGCTCCTGGAATGGTAGGGGCTGGTGATCCATTGGTGCCTCTTCCAGCCACGGACTTCCCTGGCCCTGCAGCACCACCGGGAGGCCCAGGAGCAGGAGAGCCCGGGCAGTGAGTGTGGACAGGGGGATGCTGTGCTGCCCTGAGCTCCCAGGTGCTGTGTGAGCCTGCCAAGTGCTGAGCACCTGCCCCGTGGTGCCTCTGGCCTGGGGCCCCTGTCACACTCCCACGAGCTGAGCAGCTAAGGGAAGCAGGAGGCAGACACGAGGAGAGCCAAGACTTAAATTCCCTTTCATGTTTTCTACGTGCGTGTCTGGATGACTCCAAGAGTACACGAACCAAAGGGACAGAGGGGTCAGGCAACACTGCTGATTGATCTCCTCATGTGCTGGTGTGGCAGATACTTATGGAAACCACATTAGGGGCCCAGCTGAGCCTGGGTGTAGTTCCCTTAGCCCCCCACAGGCCAGAGCCATTGCGGGGGGCTGCAGTACTCCCAGAAGAGCTACTTTCCATCAGTTAGTAGGTCAAAGCACAGATGTTAGCACTGTCTCTGAGGATGTCAATACACATGCTAATGGCCCACCCCACTGTCTGAGCTCTGAACTATCTTTTCCCAGAAATAATTCTATTTCAGACTCCTTCTAAATTCCACGTTAGAGATGCAAACTGTTTGTTTAATACAGAATAATATATTTACACTCAAAACTTTCTGAAATTCCGCCATGCCCTGGGACACATTTCCCCTCAGTGTTGCAGCTCCTGGGCTTTGCTCCCTGGGGCTGCCCCCACTGCTGGGCGCTGAGCTCTTCAGGATGATCGTTTTGCTTAACTCCGGGCCCCGCACCTGGAATCTCTCTCGGGCCGCCTCCCCACGCACGGCAGGGGCAGCGCCCCGCGT
>NW_009954535.1:724252-730510 GCF_000747805.2 Chaetura pelagica | reverse complement strand
TGGAGGCGATGACACCGAAAAACGACAACGTTGGCTTTTGGGGAACGATTTATCCCCTTGGACATCAAACCCGTCAGTACTAAGCTCTGTGTGTTGCTCGGTTTATGGCAGCGATGGGCTGGGCTGCCGGCCCGTCCGTGCCCGCGGGGACTGTCAGGAGAGCTCAGCAGGCGTTTCAGCACGCGAGCTGCTCTCCTACAGCTCCTCAGCTGCTGAGCTGTACCACTGTTTTAATAGATGCTTTAATTGATGCCAAGGCTCCAAGGCACAGGAATGAGAGGAAAGCAGTGTAACCCACACTGCTGAGCTTTTGGAGAGTAAGGAAGGCTCCAAGGAAGAGGACGATGCCCAGTGAGTGGCTGCCCAGGAACCTACACAGTGTTGGTATTTATGCCTGGGAATTCAAACTCAACCAGTGAGGAAGTGATCTCTGCCCCTGGAGGGGCTGCCCCTGCTCAGTAGTGAAGAACATCATGACGAGCTTGGACAAAAAAGAGGCTTGCAGGGCTGTCATCAGGCACATTGTCTACATTTTAATTACAGTCTGAAGGGTGAAGGATGAATTGTCTTCATAAGAAATTTTTTTTGGTCTACCAGATTATTGAGGTCAAGGCTTCTGGAGTGACACATGCCAATGCTGGGGCTTTATTTTGTGGCTGTAAACGTGAGTTTAAAAAGATTTTAAAATTATTTGCACTAGTCTCCACAATTTGGGGTGGAAAAGAGACTGAAATTCTTTGGAGAACATTTTCCAAGAGCACATACTTGAAAATCTGCTTTAACATAAATATTTTAAATGTAGAATATGCCTTGTCAAAGTTTTAAGAAAATAGTATTAATCCAAGGATACACTGTGTGTATTGTAATTAAACCCCAGGTCTTTCTGTGCTTCTGAGAAACAGAGTATTACATTACAAAAATTACAAAGTTCTCCTTCCAGAAGGTTGCTGAAGAACATGTGGAATATTTTACATTATAATGTGGTTGTGATTTAATGGGGCAGCCTTATGGAAAATATGGTGGTTAGACAAACCCATGCTGATCTCTCTGTTTTGCTGGCAAATTCTGGCACATGTCTGATATTAGAAGACATTGCTTTAGATGGAATTCATTACTGGAAAGATCAAGGGAGCTTTTTGTTAAGTGGAACTATGTTTGGCAAGGAAGTGTGGCTGAGTGTAAACTCTGTGGCACTGAGAGGAGTGACACTGGATGGAGAAAGTGCTTTTGAGCTGGGTCTTCTTAGCAAGCAACACACACCAAAAACAGGCAGTACATGAGTTTGTGTGAGCAGTTCCATTCCCAAGGCACTTTTCTGTGGTGCAACCTCACTTTGTCCAAGCGAGGAGGGAAGGCAGCTGCTCCACAGCTCCTTGGTGCCAGCTCCTGCCTTTCCAAGTGTGTGACCCACAGTGGGCAGGCTCTGGTCACTGGTGTGTTTGTGTCACATCTGCTGGCATCAGGCTTCCAGCCATGGGACCAGCTACACTTACCTAGGCAGGGCTGCCCTGCAGGGGCAGCAGGGCCATGGGACACCCCTGAAGCCAGAGGGCTCAGGGACACCATAGCCAGGGGAGGTGGCAGGTGACCTGTGCAGAAGCACCTGATATCTGTGGCAGTGCAAGGAGACAAACCAGCTCTCCTGAAGCTCAGTGCAGTGTGTGAACATAAAGCCCACAGTTCCACACCTCAGTACTGAGATCTTCATGCAGGCAAAACCAGCATTCCAGTCAAGCAGAGCCCTGGGACCCGGGCTGAGGGGAGTGTATTCCCTGTTTCCACAGTACTCACAACTCTGTGTCCTTGAAGAAAGCCAGGCCTAAGGAGCCAAACACACACAGATTTCCAAGTGCACACACTAATCTCCCCGTGTGAGAGTCCATCAGTTGATGCTCTTATTTAGCTTTTCATTTTTTTGTCTATTTTTTTTTAATGAGCATTTTATTTTTCTTCATCCTCAGCGTGAACTGGTCAGTGCAAAGTGACTCAGACTTTAGGGAGTGAAGTAATTGAAAGCAGGTTATGTACAGAGGGAATGATTCCTTGGGTGGGTTTTTTTTTTCTTGGCAAATAAGAATAGTCTTACTTTTCAAGCAGCAAGCCTGCATCAGTGGCCAGCCCTGGTCCTAGGCAGAACAGTCCTGGGGAGGCAGCAGCACCCAGTGCAGGGCAGTGCTGGGTTTTGTGCACATCAGGAGCTGCTGCTGCACCTTCAGGTGTATCCTCCTGGTCCTTCACTGTGCCTGTGATGGGGCTGAACCACAAAGCTGGGACCCCAAAGGACACAGTTATCCTTCATTACAGGAGACAAAAGAAATCACAGTGAGAGAGCAGGACACAACTTCAAATAGCACCACACTGTTCATGCATCAGTGCCAGGAAAAGATGTTTTGTGTGCAGTTCTAATCTGAATGATGTACCTGAATTCTGTACCTGTCTTTTGTTTAAATGATGTTTGCTTTTCAATTTGTTCTTCTGCTGCAGACAGTGGCCATTCCCTCCCAGCTGCACACTGGCTCCTGCTGAGGCTGCTCTGGCTGCTCAGTGCTCCAGGTGGCTCAGTTCTGTCACACAACATTCCCACTCTGCCTCATCTTATTCCTCCTTATGCTTTCCCTTCCCCCTGTATTGTGCCAGTTCTCCTTACAGGCCCTTTGCAAAATCTTTTTCTGTTGTTCTTTTTCTTCACAGCTTCTTGCTGGACAGATGATTATTTCAATGTCTTCTGTGCCAGTTCACTGTGTGGTACCAGATCATGTGTCTGATTGTGTCAGACTTGGATCATCTTATTGTTTTCTTAGATAGGGAAGCAATAACAAAATAAACCACTAAAGCAACATGCCAGCACCTCTTCTGCCTGTGTGGGGCACAAAGGCACAGCCCTGATATGAGGCTGCAATAACAGAATTAGCCAGCACTTTCAGTGAGGCACTTCTAGTTTCTCAGCTTGTCTTAACCAAATGTGCTCCCAGTGAAGCCTTACATCTCTGGGTCTTTTATGCAGAGCTGAGCATTCTCACCGTGCTGAACAGAGCCAAACCAGACTGGTGTTTCACATGGCAGTGTGGTATCTCCAGAGTGCTCCTCAGAGCTGGAGACCTTAGCTCCTGAGGCAGAGTGCTTAGGAAGTTAAATACCCTGCTCTTGAGCGAGCATGTAGAAAGTTCTGCTGCAATTTGCTATATATTTAAGTTCTTGGACATTAGGGCAAGGTCTGCATTGACTTACAGTGTGTTAACCTACCCAGTGAGTCAAAGCAACACATCTTCAGGCAGTCTTAGCTGGTTTTCTAAAGCAAAGATGGCAGTTCTTGGATGTGACCACAGTGCCTGAGTGCAACAAAGAACTCTGGCACCTGATTGAAGATCTTAATATAAATATTTCTTAAAATAAGCTTTAAAGTGAGTGAGCTGTGCCAGACTGTGAGACACGGGTTCAGGGCACTGAACTAATACTAACAGGGCACCTAACACAGGTGAGATAAGGTGTTAAGGGCTGTCTCAGTGGGTCTCTGGACAGCCTTTAGAAGGATGTATGACGTGACTCTTTGAGTGCCTTGCTGGGAATTTTCAAGATAACACACTTGGGTACAATTCTTCTGCAGCTCAGGACCACAGTCAGGCACTTTGGTTCCATTGCAACCTCCCAGCAAAACACCCATTGATTCTGAAGACACAGCCAGGGTTTTTGAGTCACTAGGATGTTCATGCAGAGGGCAATATGGGCCCTGACAGCCCAGCTGCATTAGGCAGTGCAGGGATGCACACTGTTCCCAGGAGCCAAGAGGGATGTCCCTGAGAGGCCAGAGACTCTCTCACATATCTAAGTGAACACACTTGGGTGTTTTGCCATGGAATTCTGATGAAGCTTCAATACATTTTTCTACTTATGTAGAAAGAAGAAAGCAACTAGTCATGGGAAAAGAGGCTCCACTCCCATGTCCCCGGGGCAGAAAACTAGCAGCATTACTCCTGCCAGAGTTCAGTTTCACTCCTGTGATAATTAACGGCCTCGTTAACTTTCAGAGGTGTGTGACCAACTTCACAGTGCACCTTGGATTTACTGGGCCTGTCCCCACTCTTGCTTCTCTGTTGCTGCTAAGAGAGGTTTATCTGATTTCAGTGACACTACAGCAATGTAAAACTCTCACCAGGAGACATGAAGGCTCTTTCTCAAGCTGTGGAGTATGTATAGCAATGGAGAACAGCATCTAGAGCAAACCAGGCTGTTCCACAGGTAGCAACAACTGCACTAAATAGCTGGTCCTCTCAAATATCTTCTGCACTGTGGTGGGTATGGCCAGTCAGCATCTTACCACAGAAAACAAGTTAATTGATGCAGAGTTTGTGTGGCCAGGTTGCTAGAACCAGTTGAGCTAAAAAGCTCTCTTTGTGATGTGGAAGTTATCACCTCCTGGCATCCGTGTTGGGTCTTCCCAGCTCTTTGGGGTGCTCTGGAAAACGTTAAGCCATGTGTCCCTGGAGCTGTGACTGCCCTCCTGTCCTGTCTGAGCAGTGCCCCTGTGGCCTCAGCTCTGCCTTTTGTTCTCCTGGTGTACCCCTGATCCGTGAGCCCCTCAGACAGGAGCAAGAGGTCATTCACCTTCTCTGGCCAGGAGGACTGTGCTGGGACTGCTGGGGGCTGCTGGGGGCTGCTGGGGGCTGCTGGGGGCTCCCCCCAAGACTGGCGGGCCTGGAAACTCGCCCCCGGGCCGGGCAGCCACAGCAAAAGCCCCTGCTGGTGTGTTTAGCTCAGGCATGCAGACACAGCCTCTTCGTTAGGAAAGAGCTGTCTTTTCTTGCCCTGTGAGAAGCTGTGACATCTTTCTCTTTCACTTGGATGATTATGGAGAGACAGATCATCTGTCATGCAAGCTTAGAGGAAAAGCTTGTTTAAACTTGGTGTGCCTGGGGAAAATCTGCTATCCTCATCATTGGAGCACATCCTCAAACAGGGCAATGACCTGTTTGATCTAGAAGGACATGTACAATCAGTAGTTCCTGTGTTTTCAGTGAGATCTTTAATCTCCTTTCAGACCACCTGGCAAGCAGAGGTGTCAACCTGCAGATCTACTCAAGCAGCAGATGAACTGAAACACAGATACTCCTACTGAAGTCACATTGCAGCTGTTGACTGGATGTTCTCAGTTCTCATCTCAAAAATTGGTTCTCCTTTCAAAAGCAGTATTGAGATGGGACTGCAGATGTACCAGTTCACGAGCAGCTTTGCTTTGGTTTAGTTTCCCAACAAGTGTGGTCTGTGTGATTTAAAACGTGTATTTGTGAACAGCTTGCAAAGTGAGAAACCCTGTGAGGTTAAAGGACGAGTCTCCATTCTTGTTGGAGCCTCTGCAGGTCTGTGTGTCTGTGTGTGAGTGAGTTCAGAAACTGTCACCTCCAGCTGTGGCCACTGGAACTGGGAGCGCTTCACCACCAGGAGGCAACGCGGGGCTGCTGGGCAGGGCAGCGAGGAGGGAACCGGCTGCAGCGGGTGGGATTTCCTTCTCTGAACGCTCTGGTAAAGCTGCTAATCACGCTGTAAGATTAACTAATGAGTGAGGTGATCACAGTGCCTCTGCTGTAAAAATGTTGTGATACACACACACACACACCTATGACTAAACAGGTTATCTTTAATGGTGTGTCAGTGGGAAGTGGAACAGAACTGTTTGGCAGCTGATACCATCTTTAACCATTTGGCAATTGCTGATTATAATTAGCCACTGGCTCAGGTACAAACAAGCAAGTCCAAGGGCCAGGACGGTGTTCCTCACAAGCCTGTAAACTGTGTAACCTGGAGCTAAAGTGCAGGGGTTATAGGAGGGTGTTCTGACAGTTCAGTAACAAGAATTTAAAGCCTCCTTGCCAAGCCACTGAGAGCAAAGCAGAAGCTGCTGCATGTCGGGGGTAATTCTTGTTGGTGATGAAGTGAGCAGGCCCTGCACACTGGCCTCTAATTAATCTTTTAAATAGCTGAAAGAACAATCAGTCCCCCCCCACACCACAGGAAACAACCCAGCGCCCCTGCCCGGACAATCAAACAGGTCTGGGTGAAAGAAACAAAGCCGGGTTGTTTATTTCCAAACACAAACGTGGGTGTGTGGCTGAATGATGGTTCGTGTCTCAGTTACTGCTGCGTTCACACTTGAAATAGGGATTCTGTGAAGCCCTGGGTGCCAGCCCAGCCCAGCCCAGCCCAGCCCAGTCCAGCCCAGCCCGGATCACGCCCCGCTGGTGCGGATCAGCCGCAGCCCCCGGG
>NW_009954535.1:703078-724150 GCF_000747805.2 Chaetura pelagica | reverse complement strand
CGAGGTCTCTGCTGGGAGCGGCGCGTCCTGCGGGGCCGGGGGGCAGGAAGGGAAGATGCGGGATGTAGAGGTGAGGGAGGCTGAGCGCGGGGCTGGGGGGGCCTGCCCGGGGGCTGCGAGGGAGGAACACCCCGAGCTAACCCCGGTTCTGCGCTCGCTGAGCCTGCAGGGGCCGTGGGGGCTGCGCAGCCCCAGGATGCTCCCCTGGGGGAGCTTCACCCACCTGAGCGGGCTTTTCTGGTGGAGCTGCACCTGCAGGCTCTGAGGCCGTGAGTGTGCAGCTGGGCACGGATCTGTGTCTGCTGCTGCTCCCCGTGACACTGCCCTGCTGCTGCTGCAGGGGTGCACGGTGCCTGCTGGGCTGCTCTCTGGGCTCCTGGGGCAAAGGGAGGTGAGGAATGATGAGCCTGCTCTGGGCTCTGCTGTGGGGTGTTGCAGTTCAACACGTAGCAGCAATGCTGACAGGTTGTTAGATTTCACATGTCTGTGTGCTGGTTTAAAATGGATCACCGTAGTGAACAGGTCATCTCTGTAACCCCCAGTAACCTCAGCAGAGGTGAGGGTGAAAAGTCTGTGCTTCTTGTATCGTGCTGCTGATCTGCTGATTAAAAGTAAATATGGGAACTTTGAATTAGTTCTATGCCCAAAGGTATTTCTGGGACAACTGGAACCTTATTTCAGTGGGGTGGCTCTGAGCTGTGGGTGCACTGGCAAGTGGATGGGTCTAGGTTCCTGGGGCTCAGGAAGAACTCATTTTTATAAGTTCATAAGAACTCATTTTTATCCCTGGAGTGAATTCCACTCCAATTCCATGAACCCAGAGTCCAATCTGACACGTCCAAAACCTTTACAGACTGATGTTCATAGTAGCATTTCCCTACCTGGGGAATATTTTTTGGAGGTTACCATTAGTTTGCCCAAGCCTGGTGTGCACTGGGGCCCTGCCCCTGGGAGGGTGGCTCTGTGGGAGCTGGTGCCACCAGCCCCACTTCCAGGAGGTTTGTTGGGCAAGGGTGCTCAGGGTTCCACCAGCCCTGCTGGGACAGCTGGCTGAGCTGCAGCCTGGCAATGAGTTGTGCCAGCTGGTGGTGTAGGTGGAACCAGGGATTTTTGTGTTGGTATCTGCATAAGGCAAGAGGGGACTGGTGGAGGACAGAGCTTTTCCTTGCTGGGTTCCTCAGTGGCTGATGTTTTCACTTGTTTTGGAAACGTGCTGTGTGTTTCAGACTTGGCTGCATGATTCTGCTGGTTTGTGTCAGAACAAAGTTGGTTTCAGTGACACTTCCATTGCTGAATGAATGTTGCAAGCTATTCCAAAACAGTTTTATTCCAGAAAAAACATCTCGTAGAGTATCAGACTGCTGTGCTAAAAGTCAAGGAGTCTGGTGCTTTCATACAGATCAAAATGCAATAAATCTGAATTTATTTGACCTGTGCCTTACTCCCATTTCTTGTCTCCCCATTGCTGTTGGCATAACCCTTAACACAAGCTCCTGGCCTTTGGTGTAGGACCAGCCTCTGGTGCTGTGGGGCTTCTTGGGCTGGGGCAGGAGGTGCCACAGGCTCCCCAGGACGCCTGGTGTGAGCAGAGATCCCCTGGTGAGAAGTCAGGCTCTGGGATTTGGGATCCTTTGTCTTGGGCCCAGCATAATCTGGTTTCATTTATTAGTTTTCTATTAGGGATGTGGGATAGAGACAGCACTTGGAAGTGGCTCAACAGCCACTAAAATAAATGTTCTTTTCTGTTTATTCCTTGGCTTGCACTCAGAAGTTAAAAGATGATGCATTAAGAATCTAAAACTTCATCTGTCTTCCTAAGTTTTTAATTGAATACAGCTCAAAACCAAAAGCACAACTTCCTTCCTTTGTTGCACTAGGAAAAAATACTGCCTTGAAGGAGCTGGCCACGTGTGGGAGGCACAGAGCGTGGCTTCCCTGGGCTCCAGGGCTGAGCAGGGCACCTCCAACAGCAGCACCTGGATGGTGTGTGGCAGGGACCCAGGCCCTGTGGCTCCTGGTGGCCTCTGCCTGTTGTTTCCCAAGCAAAGGGAGGGGATGGGCAGTGGCCGTTTTGTCTGGCCTGTAAGGAGGAGGCTGCAGGTAAAGGCATCACCTGTGCTCAGACAACCTGTGTCTTGGCTCAGGAGCTGGTTTGGAAGGGCTGACACCAGGACCTGAGAGGAAAACCCAGGGAGGTGTTGATGCTTCTCTTGGGTGAAGCTGCAGTGGATTCTGAGCACTGGCTGGGAGCTGCCTGCTAGGAGCTGGTGACTCTCTGGTAAGGGCTGGTAAATGTTCTCTTTCCACACCAGTCAGCTTAGCACTGTCATTTGTATAGAAAGAAAATTGTTGAATCAACCTGAAAGGAACCTGCCCCTGACTCTTTCAGCTGTTCCTAGCCCACATGCCCAGCAGCTCTGCCTAGAAACCCAAGCCATGTTTTTCTTATTTCTGCAACAACTTTTCCCTCTCATTTTCATGCTCTTCAGCATTTTTCTTGGTATGAAAAGAAAATGCCTTTTCCCCCCAGTGCTGTCTTAGGGCTAATGGTACTTGGATAATAAACGTGGATTAATTATTTCCAAAGCAATCTTAGCTCTGCAACATGATATAACATGGGCTCGTCTTGTAGTTATAAGCAGGAAACCTGTTGCCATCAACTGGTCTTCATCAAAAGGCCCAGATGCTGCTGCTCTGTCCTGCTGAGCTGTTCTGGCAGCCCAGAGCCAGTGTTAATTTCTGAAATGAAACAGTCATCCCTGGCTGAGGTTTAAACGATTTCCAGAATATTTATAAAATCCTGCTTATGTTCAAAGCACTTGAAAAAAACAAATCTGTAAATACCAGATCTACTTCAAGTAAATATTACATTTAGTCACAGAAGATTTTGATCATAATTTGCAAACATTTTGCACATTTTTCCTTTGTTTCATAAAGGAGAATAAAGGCACCAGTTACACATTGGAAACAGGGGGTATGTGGTTTCAAAGCAGCTTCAGTTCACTACTCTCTTGCCTGTCCTTTTGTGTGTTGGCACCCAGGGCTGTGCAGGGAGCAGCCCCAGTGACACTGGGGTCTGTCTCCTTTAGCAGAGACCGTGTCCCCTAGAGCAGCTGAGGATGGGAAGTCACCTACTCTGTGTTGTCAGCTGAGGAGAATGGATTCACCCCAGACTGTACCTGGCCAAAATCATCACTTTTCCAGCATTTGAACTAAAGCAGGCTTTCCTTTTCTTGAAAACACTTTCAAAATTCTGTTGTCACTGGAAGGAAAGAATGAAAAAAGAGGAAAACGTGGCTTTTTTTTAAAGGCTTGGTTCATTTCTGAATCCTTCCAAAATCCCATCCTGGAAAAACATTTTTCTGACAGAGGGATTAGCCAAGACCAGTCACTGTCTGAAAGGACTTAGCTGTAAATTCACATGCTCTTGGCTTCTCACTCGTTTATCTACTGTGTGTTGAGCAGATCACCCTTGGCTTTGCTGTGGATGTGTTTACAAGGGGAGGTCCAGAGTAGCTTCACTAGGATATCAGTTGTGAGAGCAAAATCAGACACCTTGGGCAAAGCTGTGGACTTCTGTGTCCCATCCATCCTCTGGCATAATTGCAAATAACATTGACAAAAGACCCAGCTTGGAATGCAAGCCCAGAGCAGAACCAAGCTCTAGGAGTTTGTTTAGCTGGGAGCTGCAGTGCTGGGGTTTGGCTTTGGGTGCTGGGGCAGAAGGAGCACCCTGGGGCTGGCAGAGCCCTGAGGGGCTGCAGCAGCTTCCTGCTCAGGTGAAAACTGAAGAGAATGTTCAGAAAGCTTGAAAAAGAAGTCAAATGTAGGGAGACGCTGGTTGGGAGAGGGGGTGAAATGGCTGTGGAACAGGCAGGGTCTTGCAGTATCTGCAGTCACACAGAAACACTTCTGGCTCTCACAACTTTTAGTTCTGTGTGGAAGTTTTTGAAGCTCATGAGATTATTTCACCTGGTGATAGTAACAATATTTTGACCCACAAAGGCTTTAACTGCTGCACTGAGGAGTGGCACCAACAGCATTTTGTTCACAAACAAAACTTGAATAATTATCTTCCAGAAATGCAAACCCAAAGTTAATAAACACTCCTGCAGGGGGCTGAGCCCTTGGCAGCCTGGTTCCCAGCCCCACAGGAGGCTCCTGCAGGGGTGGGGCAGCACGTCCCAATGTCCTGTGGAGCACAGTCACCTGTGTGTCCTCGGGGCTGCTGGGCCAGATCTGTGCTCTGGACACCTGTGGGTAAACTGGTCTTGCTGGTCAGAGCAGAAGAGGCAGCCCTGTGCCCCAGGACAGGACCAGCTGCCCTCCTTGGGCAGCACTGCATGGGGCAGCCCTGGCAGGAAGGTCAAGAGCACTTCTCTGTGCCTGCATTTCACTAACACCTAAAATGAGATGGAATTCCACAGCAGATAAGGTTCTCATCTGACTTTTGACAGAACTCCACTGCCAGCATGTCAGCAGGGCACAATGTTAGATCAAAATGTTGTGGTTTATTTGGATTTCGTAACGTAAACTGCTTGCAAATTCATGTAGTATCTTGATGACTACTTCACTGAAAAGTTATTACAAAACTTGCTTGGTTTAAAATAAAGCACCTGGATTTGAGCACAATTGTTTGCTCAACCCAAAGCTTCTTTTCTCTCACAGCTGGAAAATGGAGGGGAACTGCAGTAACCCATGGCTGGCTGGTGTTTGTGCCAAGCCCTGATGCTGCCTCTGCGGGAGGCAGGAGGGATGCAGCCATTCCTGCACCCGAGAGATGCTCTGCTTGTTCTAGCCCTTCCCTGCTATAAAAAGAATAAGAAGCATCTGGCAGAGAGACAAAAGAGATAGAATCTCTTAAATGCAGATGCATTGCAAAGCAGTGTTAAAAATATGGAGCTCATGTTTCCTTTGTTGTTGACACGTGTGACACTTTCCCTTCAGCTGAGCCTCTGCTCCACCAGACATCCTTCTGTGGATTTTCCCTTTCCCCTTGTAACTTTGACTCAAGTCTCCTAAAACAAAGTCAGTGCCAAGCTGCTTCTCTGCTCTTGCTGAAGACTCTTTCCTTCTGAATACTTGTAGAAAATACCTGGTTGGTTGAGTATGAGCTGGGATTCATTTCTAGGTAGCAATAAGGAAGGACAAAGAACCAAATTCTGATCCAGTGATGACACAGGTGAACTCCCCCTGGTTTCCAAGGATTCAGAACTGTCTGCAGAGGACTTAATTTTGCAAATCCAAGTGCCTCTGACAAACACATCTGGCTCCATTTGTAGGTGACCTTTTTTTTTTAATTCCAGCTCAGATGTTTCTGAGTGCTCTGTGTGGAGATGCTAAAGTGTCTGGATATACCTGAGGGTAAAATGAAATTAAATTTATCTAGCAAATGCCATGAGCACCAGTCAGCTGGAGGAGACTTGCAAAGGTCTCATACCCTTATCTGTGCCAGCTGTTTTCTCCTGACCATGGGAGGTTGCAGGCAAGGGCTGGCACCCCTACACGTGCTGCTTGGTGCCATGGGTGAAACTCAAATGGCATCCAGGTGTTTTTCATGGCACTTGCATCTATGGTGGGTTGAAACGCTCAGAGATGAGCCCCTGTGTTCTTTCCCATGGATAAGTGATTTCTGAAGCAAAACTAGTACTCTAATAGCAGTGGCATGTGCCTGTAACAAGCAGTGTCAAACATGTCTGGAGCCAGTGGCTGCCCTGGAGGTCTGGCAGGTGAGTGTTGGGCTGGTGTGAGGTGTTTGCCTAGACAGGGAGGTGATCTGCTTATTTAAAGACAGTAAAATGTTTCCTTATGGTTGCAAAGGGAACAGTAAACTCAGGAAAATGTACTTTCAGCAGCTGGAGTGTGGGAGTGATACAAGGCAGAGACACAGAAAAGCATCCAGATGTGTCTGCTCACTGGGTGCTGAGAAGCCTGGTGTGTTTTGTTCTAGGGAAGTGGCTGCTGCTCACTGTGCTGGGTATATGTGCTGTACTTCACAGATCTCAGCATCCATTTTGCAGGGCATATTGTGAGACTGGTGCTGATCCCTTGGTGCTAGAAATTAAACATGGGAAAAGATGAGGAAGGCAATGACTCCAAGTGTTTGCTGCAGAGACTTCAGGCTAATCCTAAAACAAAATTAAGACCTTCATGAAAAAAAGTGTATAAAGTGACTTTTCTGTTTGTCTAATAAATCACAGTGGAGAAGAGACAGTTCTGCAACAGGAAGGCTGGAGTGGGATGATTTATTGGCTCAGCTAAAGAAGCACAGATGGAGCCCAGGTCAGTGCTGGCAGCTTCAAAGCCCCGCGGTGGTGGGGCAGGGGGTCTGTGCCCGGCCAGGAGCCCTGCGGGCAGGGGCTGAGCCAGGGGCTTTCAGGGAAGCACAAATGGGGTTTTTAAAGCAACTTTTAGGGTCACTGGTATTTAAAATCATATAATTCTTGTTAGCAATAAAGTCATAAAGAGGTGAAATAAGTTTTAATACAGCATAGAGACTGGGCATTTACACAGGATCTGGCTCCAGGTGAGCTGTGAGGTTTCACTGAGAATGGCACTTGGGTTTATGCCTAAAAGCCCCTGCTCTGCTGGAGGGACCCAGGTGTCCATGCACATCTTGTAGGCTCTGCTCACACTCAGGGCTTCTGCAGTTTGATTTCCGTGGTGCCTCTGCAGTGCCTGGGGGTGGGTGACACTTCTCAGCAGCTCAGCAGAGCTCCTGGGTTTCATGGGTTCACTCTTCATTCCTGAGGTGGAATCAAATTCTGCTTTCAAAGCCTTCTTGTCTTACCCTGTGTATTGCTCGAGGAGGAGAGCATGTGTTTGTGCAGAGCTGAGCTCCAGAATAGCTGGTGAGGAGCTGCTGGGATGTAAAAAATATCTGATTTAATCTGCAGCCACCAGAGTGGTGTCCTGAATTGGACATGCAAGTACAAAGGCTTTTACCCTGGGAGCTCCACAAACCTGTTCCTTCAAACAGTGCGTGGTCAGCAGCTCTGCAGAGGGCTGGGGGGTGCTGAGCAGAGGGAATGGTTCAGCTACATTTCTGTTCTGAACTGGCTGGACAAATGAATGTGGAAATTTCCACGGGCTTTCTGGATGCACACACTGTTCCTCATTATTTTTCTATTCACCAGCATTATGAGCTGTAGTTTTATGTTAAACTGAAATCCTGCACAGAAGCATCAGTCAGCAGGGACTTCAAGAATGCTGAACGTAACATTTCAACTTGTTAAGCCATTGCACTGAAGTCAGACTCCTCTCATTTAGGCCTCCTCCCCTCTACTTCCCTAGGCATCTAACACTACTGGTTTTTCTGTGCTTTCCAGCCTTTTCCCCCTGTTGCACATGCACTGTAAAGTGAGAGGCAACTGCTCTGTTTTATCCGGGTGTATCACCAATGTGCTTTTCAAATACCTGATTCCTGACTGTCTCCAAACTGCACTTCATTCCAAGTGCTGCAAGGGGGGGGCACATCTGCAGCCATGCTTGGGCAACTGGACTCAGCCGAAGGAAGAATTTCCACCCCTAACCCCCCTGTTTACACACCTCAGGAGCTCATTCTGGGGGTTACAGGAATGCAGCATGTGATTTGCATCAGTTGTAAACCCCACCTCGTGCTTTACGAAGGTGCTGGTCTTGCCACTGGTTTCAAACCTGTCTAACTGGGGTTCTACAGAAACAGAACAATGAGATGATGTAGGTGTTGATGGAGATCATCTGTGCTAGTCTTGTAGGAAAGGTGAGACTTTTGTTTTCCTGCTGGTGTCCTTATTTTCCTGTTAAATCTTCAGCTGCACTCTGTGTGAGGTCCTTACTGCCTTCATTCTTGCAATCAGAAGCTGCAGGTTCAGCTGGAGTGGTGGCCAGGCAGCCTGCTCATCCCTCTGGGGTCACACTTGGAGCTGGGGCAGAACAATTGCCTGGTGCAGGCAGCTCCTCAGCCAGCCTGAGGAACCAGCACTTTACATGGCACTGAGAGGTGACCCTGCTGCTTCAGTTTGCAAGAAAGATGTGCTTTTTCTCTTGTGCACTGCACCCTCCTCTCTTCCCCCCATGGCTTTTGGGAATGCAAACCTACCGTATGAACGTCCTTCTCTCTGTTGAAGGGGGTTATTAACCTAGAGTTGCAATGGACCAGCCACATTCTCAGCGGGTAATTGTGTCTCCCAGTAACATGACAGGACTCCTGCCCATCTGGGCTTGGGAGCTGCTTGTCTGGCTGAGCTCTCTGAGGAGACCTGAACCACTGCTGTGACCCCGGCAGCTCTGACACACCTGCCCTCGGTCTGTGCTGCGGTGCTGGCTCAGGGCTGCTGGGCACACTGGCCATTCACTGCAGGCTGCTGTCATTATTGGCCACTTGGCTTCTGGAAGTGGCTGCCAGCAGAGCACCCTGCAGCTCGGTGCTTCCACACAGGCTCTGGGAGCACCTCTAGAATAAACCTGTCTGGGCAGCTGGAGCCAGAACTTGTGTTTCTGGCCAGAAGGAATTCAGTCTGTGGAAAAAACAACTAAAGTTTCAGGTTGTGGCAGGGTTAGAGCAGGGATGACAGTAAAAAATTCTGCTTGTGGCAGGATTAAAGAAGGGATGAAGTTTCTCAGGAACTCAGTTTCCACTTAAAACCAGACTGTGACCATTTTTATATTGGCCTCTTTGTGGCTTGAAGTAAAACTCTTCCTGAGGTTGATTTTTCTGGCTTATTTTATAGAAGCCAAATTCTCTGGAATGCACTTTAAAATTTTTAAAAATACCTTTCTTTTTTTTTCTTGTGTAAAGTTGCATTTTATTAGTTAAAGTGCAGACAGTATTTTTATTTCAAAATGTGGTGTATTTTGTATCACTCAGAACTACTCTATATTTAGAGTCAATCCCCCTGGACATTAAGCCTGGCAGTTGTGTGTTACTTGTTGGGGTGAAGCCCCTCCTGCTGAGGGCCAGCTGTGGCCCAGGGCCCACCCTGGGGACACTTCCCACTCACTCCTCTGGAAGCTGGAAGAAGCCCCAGACCAACACCCAGAAGGCAGGTTTCCAAGGAGCCCTTTTTTCCCAGGACATGGTTGAGCACCCAGGGCTGCTGTGCCCTTCGGGAAGGGGGTGCTATTGTTAGAAATGAAATGTAGTGTTGATTTTGCCTTCTAGTGTTAGAAACATAGTGTCAGGTTTGGTATATATATATATCTATATCTATCTATCTGTCTATCTATCTATATCTCCTAGTGTTAGCAATATATAGTTTGTTTGAGATAAGTGAGATATCTGCACATTCTAAGGACACCAGGAGTGTGGCACTTCATGTCTTCCATGGCAGTGTTACCAGGAGCTTGGCCAAGGACACCAGCCTGTGGTGAGCTGAGACATGAAAAGCTGATTGCTAATCACTGATTATTTAAAGAGAAGGGTTGTGGATCTTTGCTCTTTGACACGGCTCACCCTCTGAGACTCTTCCTGGGAGGGTTTTGTCCGTCCTTCTGGCCAGGCCTTTGCCAAATCCCAGCAGTCTTTTCAGGCCTGTTGGTGTTCCAAGTACTTTTCTCAGCTGTGTTATTTCTTGGTGCTGGCTGTGGATTCACCTGCAGCATGTTTGATGTTTTCACACCTGAGGAACCTCCGGGATGCACTTTCCCCAAACACTTGTGAGTGACTGAGCCTGGAGCCCCAACTTGTGCCAGGGAGCAAACCCTGCACACCCCTGTCCTCATCCTCCAGTGGCCAGCAGAGTCCTGGAGCTCTTTAACATTTAGAGAAGTGGTCTGAGAGTCATTTGCTTCACTTGCACTGTTATTATTAGGCTCAGAAATTATTTTTTTAAGGCTTCAGCAAATTGCAGCTGTTGATGGGTTTCTCTTGGTGCCACCCAGTGGCAGGGGGCCTGATTGTGCTGTACCCAGCACACTGAGCTGCAGGGACCTGCTGGCATTATTGCCCTTGCAAAAATACGTGGAAGTTGTTTCAGCTTTGGGGTGAGAATCTTGAGGCCTTTGCTGGCACTGGTGCAGAAGCTCTGCAGCAGCACTGGGGGCACTGGGGGTGTTGTAAAGCAACTGGCTGTAACTAACCTTCAGTTGCTAAACACTAACATTTGGTTATTGCAAATCCACGTCCTTAATACTCGATTAAAGTACTCGAAATTGCAACATTACTCAGAGTTATTTTGAGGCTAAACCCTGTGTGTTCTCCCAGAACACTGACTTAGTGACAACGAGCAGTTCCCATTGGAAACAGATGTTACTCAGGCCAGAGTGTGGTCTGAAGGTGCCATAGGGAGATCATCCTGGTTATCCTTTGGAAAAGGCAGGTTGGCTACAAATGGGCTGTCAAACTACAGCGTAGTGTGAATCTCTTCAAATTCCTTATGCTCAGTGAGCAGTGAAACAGGAATAAAGTAAGAACAACCCCCCTATTTATAAGGATTTACAGAAGGAATATCTAAATGTGCTTATTTTTTTCAGACTTAAGGAAGATGTAATATTCCTGTTAACTGTGTTGCTTCGTAGTGAAAGTTCTGGCTACACAGTTTCAATAGTTGCAGCTCTGGAAGGAATCAAATGTGAAAGGAGAGCTCTGAGGAATCCTAGAGTTCAGCCTGTGGGAAATTGTTGCCGCTTCAAAATAAGAATGAAGGAGCAGCCCTCACCTGTAACTCCCCGTTTCCCCGGCCTCAGCAGGGGCTGCACTTCAGGGCAAACCACAGCTCAGCAGCCCCAGGGTCCTGCTGGCAGCCCCAGGGTCCTGCTGGCAGCCCCAGGGCTGGAGCTCTTCACACCAGCTCTGCTTCCCCAGCAGCTCTTGCTGCACGATTCAGCGTGATGAGTGAGCATCAGCCGGTTTGCTCTGAACAACTGGCCAGCATTTCCTGGTCATTTTGGTTTATTCAAGCCTCTCTGGCCTGGACTTGGCTGAGCTCTCCCACGCTGCTCAGCTGTGGCCCAGCCAGCTGCTGGGAGCAGAGAGCAGGCTGGGCTGGCTGGGAGCAGAGCAGCAGATGGGGAGCAGAGGGAACCTGTGCCCAGACAGGAGCCTTTCAGATCCTACTTTTAAACAAGTTTTCTGCTTAGCCAAATGAATTGTTCTGTTTGTAACAAACGGAGAGAATGTAACTAGAATGTTAGTGTGGGATTGGCTTTAAAAATGCATTTTTTTTGGGGGGGGAGAATAGCATTTCACAGTGATCATCTCGGTGGAGACGTGAAGAAGAATCTTTAGAGTTGCCAGCTCCGTGGGTGCCTGGTGGATGTGGTGTCTGTGGGACCACAGAGGCTGCTGAAGGAAGGGGTTCACTCTGACCTTGGGCTGCAGAACCAAACACTGGATCACAGACATGCTGAACTGTTACCTCAGGTAATGTGAGCTGTGTTTTCAAATAGCTCTTTCTGTAGGTGCTGCATGTGATGCAGAGAGGTAAGTAAAGGAGCTTCTTTTGGCACCATAGCTACATAGTGTCTTTATTTTTAAATCTGCTGGAGGAATAAATGGGAACTATTTCTGCTGCATGTTTCCTGCTGCTCAGAGGTTTCCTGGTCTGTAGATACAAACAATCTGTAAACAGTTTCATACCATTATTACTTCCTTGTCAATGAAATTCCTAATACTACTGTGCTTATTTTAATAATTATTAAACCCAATATAAATTATTATTTTCTGGTAGTCCTATTCATTGTGGCTGTAGCTACTTCATTAACAACATTAGAGATGCTCTCCTGCATGTTGAAAAATCCCCCTCCTTGTCTTCCCTTTTTTCCTGATTTTGGAGGAAGGCAGTGGGGGCAGTGAGAGCGACGTGTCCTGGAGCTGTGCAGCACTGGCTGCCTTCCACAGCTGGTTGGGGAAGTGCTGGGATGTTCCTGGAGGAGCTGGAGGGGAGCCCTGGCAGGACAGCCTGTCTCTGGCAGCTGGGGCTGCCTGCAGTCCCTGCCAGGGATCAGCCCCGTGGGCTCCACAGCCCCTCTGACCCCCTGGGCCTGTGGGGGTCAGGGTGACCCTGAGTTTCCCTCTCTGAATTCATAGGCTACAACTGCAGGAGGGAGCCTGCAGCCACCTGATGTGGCCTCATGCACAGGGCAGGGTGAAAGAGCTGCCCAGATCAAAGGTCTTGCTGGGTATCTGTGATAGGACAAGGGGTGATGGTTTTAAACTGAGAGAGGGGAGATTTAGGTTAGGTACTAGGAAGGAATTCTTTACCCTAAGGGTGGTGAGGAACTGGAATGGGTTGCCCAGGGAGGTTGTTGATGCCCCATCCCTGGAGGTTTTTAAGGCCAGGTTGGATGAGGTTTTGTTCATGGCAGAGGGGTTGGAACTTGATGATGTTTAAGGTCCCTTCCAACCTTAATGATGCTGTGATGATCTGGAGCAGCAGGACTCGGCCCCTGCACCCCAGAGCAAACGGGAACTCTAGATGCTTTTGTAGCCACTCTTCGAAACACTCTGTTTCTTTCCATACATAAAGTAACTGATTTCTGGCTCCTGTGATGCTTTTTCCCCATCTGCTATTGCAGCCAGATGCCAGTGCCTGTACCTGGACAGCCTTTGCTGCATGCTCCTGTGTTGGGTGGGAGGGGTGGCTGTGGCAGGGGCGGTGCTGCCCCTCAGGGGGGTCTCCAGCCCCGCACTGCTCTGGATCATTTAGTAGGTGTTGATCAGAGGTTTTAAAGGACAGAAGAGGAAATATTTTTGCAGCTTGCTCCAAGGCTCTGGCTCGTCTCCCGGCTGCTTTCTGCCCTTCCCCTCCCGGGAGCCCCGGGTGGCAGCGGCAGCTGCGGGGGGGCAGGAGCGGCTCTGGCAGCCGGGACTCAGCAGCGGGACTTCTGCAGGGCTGTGCTGCCTCCCCGTGGCTCTCGAGTTTAGTCCCTAAAACGCTGCCCGTGGAATGAACAGACCACCTCGGTGCACAGCGTAACGAACTAGAGGATTTCTGTTCTTCCTGCTGTCCCCACACGATGCCTGTGGCAGGTACCTGGGGCACCTGGCCTGGCCCTGCTGGAGCTGGGGACACGTTTGGGCCCTGCTGAGCTGCTGCCACCACCTCTCCTTGAGGCTGGAGCTGGGATTTCCCACATCCCACTTTCATTTCTTCTCCAGAGACAGACCCTTTTGACAACAGCAGCCTTAGGTGTGGGTAAGAGGGCTGTACCACAGCCTCTGATCATTGGTTTGCTCAGGTCTCTGGTGTGTGCTGTGTCACTAGGAAGGGCTGTGTCACACCCAGGCTATACTCACTTATTTCCCATTTAGACTAGACAATACATCTGTTGCTGGACAGCCATGCAAATGCTTTCTGCTTTTATCTACTGGTATGTTTTTCTAAAACAAGGAGTTTCCTAGGGATCTGTTTGACCAGAGCTTGGTTGGCCTGGATGCTGCTTTGCCAGTAAAGCTGTGAGCACAGCCAGCAGGGATGCAGTGGGAGTGGGGTGAAGAAAGGGGTGTTGCTGTTACAGACACGTATCAGTTACAAGCCTACATGTTTCTTCCTACAAAAACACATCTGGAAAATTTGATCTGCTGTAGCAATATTCATTTTTGGCAGGGCTGATTTTACTGAGGTAGCAGGTTGGTGTCTGATGGAGCCTGTGTGAGTGTCCCCACTCTGTGCCACACACAGTGACAGGCAGCCCTGACCACACATGTCTGTGACACAGCCCACGTGCAGGGATGTGGCTCTGGGCATCCAGCTGCTCCTTCTCCCATTGCAGCCTTAGCCCTGGCCTTGAGTCTGTTGCTGTTTGCAGGGAAGTTTTTCCATCCTTATTTTCTGAAACACCAGTAGCTTGGAATAAGTGAGAATGCTGAAGGCAGGCAGGGGGCACAGGGCATGGCCTTGTGGGGACACTGTGTACAGGGAGAGCAGCACAAGGAGGTTGGTTTGCTTTGGGAATAGCGAGGGGCAGGAGGTTCCAGGACACTCCAGCAACCTGCAGTGGCAGCAGTGTGGGGGCTCTGTGGTGGGATGTAGCACCGAGGGTAGTTGCTGGATGGGCTTGCTCTGGATTTTCATGTGCACGTTTCATTTGGAACCCCATTCCCCCAGCTTGAGAGGGGCCTTGTGCTGTCTCAGCTGGTCCTTTCTGCTGACAGGGCTCTAAAAAATAGCCACGATATGGGCGCTTCCCTCTTGAAGCTGGTGCTTTAGGATTGCCTTAAATGATGACTTCAAGCTGTGACTTGGGGTGGGTTCACTGGAGGACAGGAGGGCTGGCTCTGAGAGATCAGTAGATGCTGGTGTCTGAAGATAAACACTGTGAGCTCTTGCCTAAGCCAAGGGTGAACTTGGGCAAGAACAGGGCACAGAGCATGTTGGAAGAGCACAGCCCTGCTTCAGCTGGACATTGGTGTGGGAGAGGGTTAAACATTCCTCAAGTACAGCAAAATAAGACCCAAAATAAGTGTGTGTGTGTGTGTGTTAGGCAGAGCAAGTGTGTCTGGGGAGCTCAGAGGGGCTTCTGGGGAGGGTCAGGGAGCACAGGGCTTTGTCCCCAGCCCTTCCCTGCCTGGGCTTGTCCTTTCCCTGTTGCCTGAAATTCTGCTCCTTTACCCACATTTTGTCTTTCAGCCTCTGAAACTACCCCTGAGAGAAACTTGTGATCTGAGCTGCAGCAAGGAGAAGGGAGTGACCCATCCCAGCCTGAGGAGGGAGGGCATGGCTGGATTTCTAAAGTACCTTCACATTTTGGAAGTGCCCAGCATGGTAGCAAAGAAAATATTTGCTAGGTTGACTAAAGCTGCCTCCTCTCTGTGTTTGGGCTGGTGGAACACAGGTCAGTGTTCAGTCTTTGTGCTGTCTGGTCCTCCAAAGGCTGCTCCACACCTGAGGGCTGCTTGTTGTGAGAGAACAAGTGGGGCTGCTGTGTCTCACCTGGTAACACTCCAGCAGGAGAAATCACACTTAGACTGCACTTTTTACTTTTTCAATTTATCTCTGCAGCAGGGCTCTTGGTGCTGCAGCTGTTCTTGTTACCCCCTGTGTGTGCCTGTGCTCCCAGTGTTTCCTTAGTGGAATTATTACCTGGGTCTGAGCCCACACTGTGTGGCAGTGGCTGCCTCTGGGAGATGGATACAAACCTCTTCATCCAGAGAAAAGCAACAGTTAAATCTGGTCTTTCAAAAATTAACCAGAAGCTCTACAAAAGATTGAAGTTCTTTTCTGCCCAACTGGTGATTGTGCAACTGGTTTGGTGTGTTAGTACAGGAGCTGGGGTGGGGTTTTGCCAACACAGGTTGGCCTGTTACTGCCTGAGAAAGGCCAGTGGGCTCCATGCAGCTGTCCCCTGGTCCTGGCTGGTGGCTCTGCACCCTGGGCCATGGCTGACCAGAGGAGCTCCAGCTCTGGAATATGCAGTTACAGCTTTTTGCATTCCACTGTCACTTTGCAGCAGACCCTTGGTTCTTAGGGCACATTCTATTCCTTATTCTCCAGGGGCCCTGAGCCCTCCTGCTGGCTGTTGTTGCAGAGAGCAGGAAAAGGGGTGATGGTGGGATGAAGGTGGGAGCTGTGATATTAGATCTGGGGTTGAAGTGCTGGCTCGGCTGGCCCTGAGCACCTTGCTGCATAAACAAGTTTTCTTGGGAGGTGCCTGGTGGAGTAACCTCTGTCCTGGGAGATCAGCCCAGAAATCACTGCCTGGCTGGGACCCAAGGAAAACATGGGATTAACTTTACCCTGCGTGTGCTGGGGCGGAGCTGCCGGGAGCGGGTCGGGCAGTGCGGGGCAGCCGGGACCGCGATGGGAGCCAAGCTGCTCTGCCTCTGCCTCGCCTCTGCCCTCCTTGCCTACTACCTCTACAGCCCCCTCCCCGAGGACATCGATGAGCCCTGGAAAGTGATGCTTCTGGATGCTGCGCTCCGGACCGCGGGGCACCTGGTGAGCTGGGGAGGGGCAGTGGGGATGGTCGGGGGCCTGTGGCTGAGAGAGACACAGCGAGGCCTCATGTCACACCTCCCTGTGGAACAGACTCGGGGTTACATTCCAAGTGGTGGCTGGAATGAACAGTAAACTCACTGTAACTGACTATAAAGAAACTTAGAAAGTATTTAGTTGTGCAGTCTTGAGAAAGCACTGCTCAGAGCATGGGAATGTGCTGTGCAATGGGCCAGGGCAGGTAAGGGCACGCCAGGTGGGGCTGCAGCCTCTGTTACCCTGCAGCTGAAATGTGGCTCTTCCCATTCCTCCAGTTTCTCAGATCCCGTGTTCCAAGTTTCTTTGGAACCTACATATCAAGCTTTCCACAGGACCTGCTTATTGTCCTTCCTTGGAAGTGTTGCATTGAGCAGCAGGGAAAGGAAAACCAGTGTACTTCTTAAAAACTACTAGTTTTTGTGGTTTCATAGGAATCTACTGACAGAATGAGCCTAAAAATTACACAGAGCCGATCACAGGGCTGATAGTACTAGAGCATGTAGAAATTAACTGCTCTCTCTATATAAAACTTTGCTTTTAACACCTCTGTAGCCTTGCCTGCCAAAGCCCAGTCCCTAGCTCAGCAGCACAGAACTGTTTTGCAATCCAGACAGGCAGTGGTGTTACACCCCACCAGCAGTTCCAGGGCAGTGTCCACGGACAACCTGGTCCTTGCATCTTCCCATGCTGGTTTTATAGCTGTTATACCCCTGGCTTCTGCCTCATTGCACTCGTGTTTGCCAGCCACTTCAAACACACTGTGTGGAAAAGGGGACTGACGCTGCTGCTGGCAGACCCTCCTGGCCAGGAGGGTCTTCTCTTCAAGCCTCCAAGAAAGCCCTGGCTGCCATGACATGGAGCTGTTGGACTGAGACAGCCTGGAGAAGAGAAGGCTCCAGGGAACCCTTAGAGCACCTTCCAGTGCCTGAAGGAGTTTATAAGAAAAATGGAACAGACTTTTTAGCAGGCCCTGTAGTGACAGGACAAGGGGTGATGGTTTTGTACCAGAAGAGGGGAGATTTAGACTAGATATACCGAAGAAATATTTTACAGTGAGGGTGGTGAGACACTGGCCCAGGTTGCCCAGAGAGGTGGTACCCCATTCCTGGCAACATTCCAGGTCAGGTTGGATGGGGTCTGAGTGACCTGATCTGGTTGAAGATGTCCCTGCTCACTGCAGAGGGTTGCACTAGGTGGTCTCTTAAGGCCCTTTCCAGGCCAAACCATTCAGTGATTCTGTCACTCTCTATCCTTGTATTTGTGCCACCAATGTCCTTGGCATCCTGAAAGACCTGGCTGCCTTTGCTTCTGGAGCTCACCACAGCAGCAGCTGTTTCTCGGTTTTGAGGGAAGTGTCTGAAAAAACAAGGCAGTCTGGCTCACTGAGCAGACCCTCCTGTTGGGGATCAGAAGCTTTCAGCTGTCCCTGCTTTATTTCACATTCTCTGTTGTGCCCTTGTTATCCTCCATGCCTGTGTTTCCAGTCACTGTCTTAGCAGTGACAAGTGGTGGTGACCCCTGGGCTGCCCTCCAGCCACCACTGCTGAGCTTCCCATGGAGGTGATGGAGATCAGGGAGTTGAACAGCTCAGGCTGGACAGTGTGATAGTGCCAGGGAGTAACTTCTCCCAGTCAGCAGCATTTGGCTTCGACTTCTACAGCAATTGGACTGACTTGTACAGAGGATCAAAAGGCTCAATGAAAACTTCATCTGGGAGCAGCTGAGGCTGTGTTTCAAGTCCTGCTTTTCTTTGGCTTGGGCTTTAGGCAGAGGTTGTTGACAAGCTGGGGCTGATGGACTACATGGAGTTTCTGATGCTGCTCCATTCTGCTGATTATGTCCCACCCACATCCGATGAGAACGTCACTGTGAGGGACACGGAGCTCAGCAACGTCCCCGTGCGCCTCTACCTGCCCAGAAAGCCATCTGATGGGCTGAGAAGGGCAGTGCTCTACTTCCATGGTGGAGGATGGTGCGTGGGACATGCAGGTGAGTTCTTCTGTCGGTACCTGGGATCTGTGCAGAAGATCTCAATGGCCTGTGTTGTGTGTTGCCTTTTGGTTTACGGAAGGTGATGGAACTGGTGTTGCACCAGTATGGGAGAAGCTGGTCAGTGTATCTTGAAGTGGAGGACGAAGGGTCTGGTTCAGGGCTCTGCTTCTCTTGTGTATTATCTGCAGCCCTGGCTGGGTTATGTGGGGTCAGCAGGGGAAAAGGACAAAATCGAGTGTCTGAATAAGGGAAATAACATCCATGTAGGGGTAGAAATCAAATGGAGATGCAGAGACTGAGGGTTCCTTGCTTCCCAGAAGCTTGACTCTCAGATGCTTCCGCATACCTCTTGCTTGGGGAAGGGCAGGAGGTATTTACTGTCCCCTGAAATCTATTTTGGGGAGTTTTGCCATATCAGAAGTCATCTATAACTGTATCTTTATTTCTCATAAGCATGGTCCCAAAAGGGCAAGTGTGTGTCTTTAGTTCTGTCACAGTTGTGCTCTTAGTGCTCAGCTGAAGCTGTGTCCTTCCATGTCATGCCCAGAAGCTTTCTAGAGCACTGTGGTTCTGTGCTTCTGCTAGTTCATTTTTGTGGCAGTGATTCCTCTTCCCTCCCAGACGTGTTCCCCTCTTGGGCACATTCTCTTTGTCCTCCAGTGCTTACATAAATGGACAGAGTGATCATGTGGGCCACCACCTGAACTGGCATTGGAGGTGCAGTAGATATGGCTGGAGTGACCAGCAACCAACTTATAGCTCAGGTGTAGTTGTAGGGCTGCTTGTTTCAGGGAGAACGAGTCATAATGTTTTCCAGGCAAACTCTTCAGTTTCAGTGTGGAGGTGTCTGTGTAGCTGAGGGCTTCATCCAGCCCCTGCTGTGCTTCTGGCTTGTTATTCTCTGCCATGAAAGCTGAGCCTCCAGGACTTTTTTGTGTAGTGCTCAGAGGTGTAAATAATGTACTTTTCACCCTTTGGGGTAACCTTCAAGTGACAGTGGGATCACACCTCCCAGCCTGTGTGTCTGGGTAAAGCAGCGTGTGTGGGAGCGTCGGGCTGCTGCAGAGCAAGGGCTGGGGGGAGGTTTGGAAAGTCCCCTGGGAGCTCCTGTGGAGAGGAACATGCTGTGTGTCCCTTCTGTGTGTGCTGTGACGTGTCCTCGGGGATTCCTGTCATTGCAGGCTTGCAGTCCTACGACCAGATGAGCAGGTGGACTTCAAACAGGTTGAACGCCGTCGTAGTGTCAGTCAAGTAAGAGATTGTCCTTCTGCATGGGATGAGGGTTGGGGATCAACTCAGCTTGTCTTGGATGTTTTGACCACGTGCTTTCCTGCTAGCTTTGAGTGTTTATAAATGAAAAGTCTCAGGGTTGCAGGGGTGAATTGTGGGTGGTTGTTTTGGATAATGCTTTATGAAGTTGGGTGTGTAACAAAAATACCGGATCCTCCAGGATAAATAGTTCCCATTTCTCTGGGCACAGAAAATAATAACCACTCACTAGCTAGGGCAGAAGCCAGCAGCCAGCCTTCCTCTTTAGAGCCCGCAGGAGGTAACCCCCTTGTGCTTGCCCCCACCAGTTACAGGCTGGCACCTCAGCACCGTTTCCCCACTCAGTTTGAGGATGTGTACGCAGTGACCAAGTTCTTCCTCCAGAGAAGTGTCCTTGCCCAGTACGGGGTGGACCCCGACCGGGTCTGTGTTGCAGGAGACAGTGCAGGTGGCAACTTGGCTGCAGCTGTGGCACAACAGGTAAAAAACCACAACCTTTTTTTGCTAGCTAGGAGCTGTTTTGTTTTGTTTTGTTGTGGTGGTTTTTGTCATTTCGTGAACTCTTGTGAGAGATTGCAAAGCCCCTCTGCCCAAAGCCTGCACGGCTCCAAAAGGTCTCTTGTGGTGGGTGCACATGGGATGCCATGCAGGACTGTCCACGGGGGCTCTGAGCTTCCACACCAGCTCACCTGAGCCATTCAATGGCACCAAAGTGGCTGTGGTGTCCTCCAGACGTTTACACCTTGAAGAAGACACTCTGCCCTAGAATTAGGGCTTATCACTTGGTCTTCAGGCCCATTTTGACTGGTTTAGGTATGTTGTTTGAAAAGGGAATTTTAGCAGTTTGAATTACATAGATGTAAGTAGCAGCAAAAAGGACAAAACATTGAAGTGTCATTGGATCCCACCCTTTGAAAAGCTGCCGCTGGGTCTGGGAAATAGGGCGACTTTGGTGCTCTCAAAGTGATTTGGATTGTAATGAATCTCACTTGGAGGGGCTGGGAATTTGCTGCAGACACTGAAGGCAGAAGATGAGTGACAAGGTGGAAATGTTAGTGCAGAGGGGGAAAGGCTGATACACAGAAAATGTCAGTGATTCATCATGTTTTATTTCCTCTCATGTCTAAAATGCAGAGAATTGTAGGTGTTTGAGTTCTAATGCCTCAGGAGTAAAAAACCCAGCAGATGGCAAAGATCCAAACTGTGTGAAATGATTAGAGGAGTTCCAGAAACCTGCAGGCTTTAGGCTATAAGAACAGAAACTTTCTATAGTCAGCAAAAGCATTTGTTACTGTTTGGGAAAGCATCAATGCTTCAGAAAGAATATTTCCCAAATATTGTTACCCTTCAATCTGAGAAAGAAAATGAAATCATGTCTGATGTTTGGCAGTTGATAATGTGAATTTATAATTTCTTTAATCTGTCCTGGTTTTGTTGATAATCTTATCTTTCTTATGTTTTAAAATTGTGTGTTAATTCCTTAAAGATCTTCTGTCGGTGTAGGAGAAGAAACACTTTTTATCTGACTCCTTGTAACTGTTCGATTCTGCAGCTATTGGAGGACCCCGAAGTTGAAACTAATCTCAAAGCCCAAGCTTTGATTTACCCTGCTCTCCAAACCCTGGACCTAAATTCGCCCTCTTACCAAGACAACGCCAACAAGCCCGTTCTCTCCCGGCACCTCATGGTCAGGTTCTGGAGCGAGTACTTCACCGGGGACCCGTCTCTGCGGGAAGCGATGGGCGCCAACCGGCACGTCCCGCCGGGATCCAGCCACTTGTTCCAGTTGGTGAACTGGAGCGCCCTGCTGCCCGCCGAGCTCTGGGGTCACCACGTCTACCGGGCTCCTGTGCCGGGCAGCTCGGAGCTGGGGCAGCGGTTCCCGGGGTTCCTGGACGTGCGGGCGGCCCCGCTGCTG
>NW_009954535.1:696999-703022 GCF_000747805.2 Chaetura pelagica | reverse complement strand
AGGCGGGGCTCGCCCGGCTGGCCGTGGGGCGCCGGCTGCTGGACGGGTACATCGAGTGGCTGCAGGAGAACCTCTGAGCCGGGAACGCGGGAGGCTGGGGGGAAGGTGGCATTGCTGCTCTGCTGTCCTCTGCTGCCCGGGCCTTTCTCATCTGCTGGGGCAGGAAAATCGGTCTGATTCTAACCCAGATGTTCTTCCAGTGCTGTCAGAGCCCCTGGGCTGCCCTAGGGGTTCTCTGCTGCCCAGGTCAGAGGTTGGTGTGCCCAGCCCTGCCTGGCTCGCCTGGCCCTGCTGCCAAGGCCGGCAGGACTCGCCCTCTTGACTCGGTTGCTTCTCGTCCCCTCCTGTTGCAATGTCCCAGCCTCAGTCTGTGCAAACGGGCCCTGCTGGCCCTGCCCCTGGGCAGCCTCCTGCTCCCTGTGCTTGTCCCGCAGGACACAGAATGAGGCCCAGCAGCTGGTGGGGCAATGGGCTGAGCAGGGACCTGGCAGCTCTGTGCTGCTGCCCCCCTCCAGCACAGCCCAAGGGAAGCACCTGAAGACCACACAGGACAGCTGGAACACGGCACAAATGCTCTTCTGTTGTTGGTTTGCTTTCTGGTTTTTGCCTTCTTAAAAAGCCTCTGTCTTGCTCAGCATTTACTTTCTTCAATCCCTGTACTGGAAGGACATGGTGCAGCACAACAGCACTGGGTACTCATGAAGATCCCGGCCTTACAATAGCACTGCTGGATGGTTTGTGCTCTACTTGTTAAATAAGCTATGTCTCGTGTTCTAATTATCCTTATAATTGTTCAGCAGTTTTTACATATGAATTTTTAAAATTAGCTTAGCAGCTTTGTAGGCTTGAAAAAGAAACCCCCCTTAGCTGTCAGCCCTGAGTAACTGCCCTCTGTGAATGGTTGTTATGTATAAACCTGAAACATTGCTGAGTGGTGCATGCCTGCTGGGTGCCTGTTGGCTTTACACTCATCACAACACACCACAGGCAGGTCCTTCTGGCATCCTGGATTGCATAAAAGATACTGAACCTTCAATTCTGGTTGGGGTTTTGTTTTGTTGGCTTTTTTTTTCCCCTGCGTGTGCAGCTCTACGCCGAATGCATATGGCATGGTTGCTGTTTTCCTTTTTCGACTTGACTAGAGTGGATATAACCCCCCTGCCTTCGGTTCCTACGCGATGTGACTTCTCCCTGCAGATCCGCGCACCGGGAAGCGGAACCGGCGGCAGCGGCGGCTGCTTCGGACCCCGGGGAACCGGCCCAGGAGCCGCCGCGCTGCTCCTGCCTTCCCGCTGCTGGGAATGCTCAGCAAGGCTGGGCTTCGGTCGCTGCCGTGGGAAACAGAAGCGGCTGATCAGTGTCCTTGAACCAGAGGAGGCTCTTGCCCGTGGTGCTGGGCTCCAGCCCGCACCAGGCAGCTCTGCGGGAGCCTCCCTGGGAACTGGGCTTGGGGTTTTGCCTCAGTAGCACCTCTGGGCTGACTTCTTGTAGGCATATGGTCAGAAGAATTTTCCCCGGGCTGGGTATTTCCAAGGTTGTAAATGCCAGCAGGATGAACTGAGCTGCTTGTTAGTCCCTCTTAGGGATCCCCTTTGGGGCTCACAGGCTGCTTTAGCCTTGCTCCAAAATCCACAGCAGAAGACTTGCTGGAGAGAACGTTTGGAGGGGACAGAGATTGTTTGTGTCAGAGGGGGACATGCACAAAGCCTGGATCCAAAAGCAGGCATCCATATACACATACACCTGGAAGGCAGTAGAAAAATTCATGCTCTAGGCAAAGGCTCTTCCTAGCCTGTTCTGTGTGCTCCTGTGGGACTCTGCTTGGAACAGCAAGTAAATGTCTTCTAACCACTAGGACCTGAACATGAATTATGGATTGGGCCGTACATGCTTTTGATTTAGTTACTAAAATAAATTTTCTTGAGTTGGAAGTGCTTGGTGAGGCACAAAATGAGACAGGGAAAATTACATCATCAGTGTTTCTGGCAGGATCAACAGAAGCTGTGGTGAACAACTCCTTTACCAGGAAATGGTAAAAAACACCCTAAAAAGGCTCCATTTAAGGGTTAACCCCTAAAGCTGTTTTGTTTCAGGTTTTCATACTAAGGTTGTCCAGGAGGCCCTAGCTAAGGGTTCCCCAGCAGAAGACAGCCCATCTCCACCCTTTGCCACCAGCCTGGAGAACCTGGAGCTGCCTGGGATGGCCCCTGTGACACCCAGCACGGGGCAGGGCACCTGCCTGGCAGCAGCAGAAGCTGCTGCAGAGGGACCCTTTCACTGGGGTGTTCCTTATCCATAAGCCTGCAGGAAAACAAGGTAATCACAGCTGCCAGCTCCCAGGGCTGAGAGCTTTGCTGTATCTCCAGCCTCAACGCCATTCAAGTTGAGAAACCTGTGCTCAAACAAAACAGGGCTGTGCAGGGTTTGGTGCAGGTCCCGGTGCCCACAGGAGTCACTGCACCCCAGGAGGGCCGGGCAGGTGGGGCAGGGGGTTCGTGTCTCTGTCGCCCTCTTACCACTTGTGTGAAGCTTTGCTGCAGCGTAGAGGGAGAAAGGCTCCGTTTATTCAGACTCTACCCTCCAGTGAACAAAATCTTTAAAACCTGGCAAATGAGGAGCCAGTATTTATCGGCCACATGGGAAATTTTAAAGCAGCTTCTGTGATGCTTAAAGATTAGTTGATTTGTTGGCTTTATCTTCAGAGAAAAGCTAGGATACCTTATATATCCCAGATATGAGTAGAGTGGATATTCACTAACCTTAAAGTACATCACAACGAAGGGGAGGGAAGGAGAAAAGGTATTTTTTAGAAGCTGAACCATGTTTATTTTTCCTATTTGAAAATAATCATTATGATATTCAGATGTTCACTGGTGTGTATAATGGCCTTGCATTTACCTCCTCTACTGGGCTTATTCAGCAAGCCCTATTGCACTCAGCTGTCATTTGTATTTTACATTAAAAAGATACAGAAATAAGTGTTTGATATATGGCTTATGTTGCAGCAAATGCCCTTTCCTCCTTCTCTTCCTGGGATGTGGTTGTTGAGAAAAGAGCTTTATTGCTTTCAGGGAGTGATAGAAGTTTGGGTGTTGGACTTGTTGAAATATACATTATTAATGAAGTTCTGCTCTTTCCAGGGGGGAAAATAAATAAATAAATAAATTGATTAACAGAAGCAATCTCATCTGTCCTCATTTTCAGGCCCAGCAAATAGTTAGCACGGTTCCCAGTAAGGGAAGGCAAAGTGCTGTGGTAAACTCCGTTCAAGCCAAACTAAACTGTTCCCAAGTTCTGTTTCTAAGCCAGCTCTGCCTTGGGAAGCTTCTGTAGCCAGTTTTTCCAGGAGAATGCTGTGGGAAACAGTGTCAAAGGCTTTACAGAAGTCCAGGTAAGTGACATACACAGCCCTTTCCTCATCCACTAAGTGGGTCACCTGGTCATAGGAGATCCGGTTGGTCCAGCAGGATCTGCCTTTCATGAAGCCATGCTGGCTGGGCCTGATCCCCTGGCTGTCCTGCATGTGCTGCATGGTGGCACTCAAGATGATGTGTTCTGTAACCTTCCTCAGCACTGGGAGCAGGCTGAGGATCCTCCTTTTGGCCCTTCTTGTGGCCCCTAGATGGGGATCACATTTGCCGGTCTCCAGTCTACTGGGACCTCCTGGTTAGCCAGGACTGCTGCTAAATGATGGAAGCAGCTTGGTGAGCACTTCTGCCATGTCCCTCAATGACTCATTGCTATCAGTCAAGTGCAAATGCATCATGGCAAGTTGTTAAATATACATGATTCATTTAATAGGCCTCTAATATTAATTGACTAATAGGTATTTAATGGCAACAAATGAGCCTGATTCCAGTTGCATTTCTTCTTCAGAGCCCACAGGACACTGAAGCACCCATTGAATTTAACAGGATCAATTTACAGCCAGAGCCTGCTCTCATCTCCTGGTTTGGATGCAAACCTAGTTCAAAGTGGCTGGAAGCTGTGGGATAAAATCTGGGCAGCAGCATTTCACCAGCTTGCCTGAGAAATCCTGCAGGCATCTGTCAAACGGCGGAGAAGTTCTGCGACCCTCCGGGGCTGCTGGGGTGGACAGTGGCTGCAGGAGGTTCTTTCCCAGAGAAAAGGTTTGTGCTGACAACGCTTCTTGACAGGCCAGCTGGCTGCAGTAAGTGTGTTCCTGGGTGGTTGTTGGAAAGAGGGCTCCCAGGGCTGGGGTGAATTTTCCCCTGCCAAGTCACTAGAGACATGTAGCTGGGGTCAGGAAACTGTGCGGGTGGCCAAGGGTCCCTCTGCCCTCCCACCCCTCTGGCACTGCTGCCTGGGGCTCCTGTGGGATGCTGGAACCAGCAGAACCTCTTCTGCTCCCCAGGGTTCCTCGTGCACCCTTGGAGCAAGGGTGCTTCCACCCCTACCTCTCTAGTGTGACCCTACCCCAAAAATGTCTCTTCCTTCTGCACCTAAATCTGATCTGGAACGTTAAGCAAATGCAAATGTCCAATTTACTACTTGTGTTAATTTGTTCTTTCAGCACAGCTGCCTGTGAGAGACCTTGTGTTCCCCAAAGCCCTTTCAGCCACCCTGGGGGACAGAAGGGGCAGTGAGTGGGTCTAGGGGTGTTTCCCAAGCCAAGGCTGTGGGGCAGCTCCACGAGCTGCTGCCTGGTGGAACAGACCTTTCACCAGCACAATCTGGTTTGGAAAATAATTCCCTCTGCCTCTCAGTGGGATAGGGGAAAAAGTCCTGGCTGCCCACATGTGGGAAGGTCTGTGATGAGTGTCAGCTCTGGCTGACTGAAGCTTCCTGTGGGAAAACAGAACTTGCATTGTGCTTTGTTTTAAATTTCTTGGAAGGCAAGACAAGCAGTGCCTTGGACCAAACAAGTAGGGTCACTTATATCTGTTAGGGAGGACAGGTCCAACTTGCTGGGATGGGATCCATCCTGTCCTTGTCTGCTTGTTGTCACACCCAGGTGCCACACGGCTCCATGTCTGAACTGTTATGGCCCATTGAGTGACATCAAGGCTCCATAATCATAAGACTGTGCAATAAAGGCCTCGATATTTGCATGTGAAACAAGCCCTGGGCACTAACAGTGCTTGAATTTACATATGAAGCAGGTACTGGGCATCTCCCTTGCCTTTTTCCTGATTATTTCTATAATTGGTCTGTTAAGAACCAATCAATACACTAGTTATGACCTAAGTCCCTTGTTAATAGGTGATAAATTAGTCTTTGAATGCCTTGTCTGGGGCCAGAAGAGCATCTGCCCTGGAAGGGCTGACCAGCCTGATCCTCTCTTCTTCCCCCGGGGCAGGGATGTCTCCTTAGGTAAGAAATCACAACTTTCACCTTTTGGGAAGGGATGGAAGCATCTCTGGGTGTATTGTGTACTTGGTATTATTATTGCTGCAATATGAACATTTATTAGTAGCACTGTTGTAGCCAGGCCAGTTATCAACAGCCGTGTCAAACTCGTTACATCTGCCGCCTTAACAGATCACCTGACGTTTGCATCTAACTACTTTGTGTTTGCCACTTTGATGGGTTCTCAGGGCAGGCCTCCCACTCCTGACTCCCGGCACAGCCAGACGTGCTTAGGTGGTCCTACACACAAACACACAGGGTCCTTTAGTCTTAACCCACCGGCTGAGACCTGGGAGGTGAGGCTGGTACCCCCGGCGCCCCGGTGTGCCCGGGCTGCTGGGTACCACTGCAGTCTGAGCTCCGGCGGCTTCAACCGGCAGCGTCTGCCTCTGCCACACATCCCTGTCACACACGGCTTTCTGTCTTCCTCTGACAGTTCCTTATCACCCCTGCTGGGTCCTGGTCAGATGAGCCCAGGACTTTCCGGGTGTCCTGAGCAGAGCTCGCTGCAAGACCCCCGGGTTGGCCCCGCAGGAGCGTTTCAGGTGAGATCCTTCCTGAGGCCCGGCTGGGGGGCAGGGGCTGCGGGCAGGGCGGTCGGGCTTTCCCTGCCCGGGCTGCTGGAAGGGGAAGTGCCCGTGCCCCCTCCTCCC
>NW_009954535.1:688011-695028 GCF_000747805.2 Chaetura pelagica | reverse complement strand
GGGCACAGACCCGGCAGCAGCTCCCCGCGGGCAGAGCAGCGCCCAACGCGCCGGCGGGAGCTGCGGGGTCTGTGCGGGATCTGTCACGAGCGGTGCTTGGGGCGGTCACAGAGCTGCTTCAGAGCCTGGGTCCAGCTTCATTGCCGCCTTAACCTATCTCTTGGTTTTCTAATAATTGGTTTTCCCTGCTGTTTCGCTGGCTGGTGTTTGTTTTTAACTAGAGGCTCTGCTAAAAGCTCTTTCCCCTGCAGGTGGGTGCGGGTGTCTTTGCCTGAGGGAGAGGGTTGAGCACTTGGATTCTGCTGTTTCTTGTGGCATAAAAGCATTTTTGTAACCAACCTTTAGAAAGAAGGCAGAATGTGTCCCTGGGGAAGCTCATGCTTAAGGCAGCTTCCTAGAAAGCTCTGCTCCTTAAAGAGCAGGGATTGCGGCGCTTACTGCCCGGGGAGAGGAGAAGCCCTTTGCCTGGAGCCAAAGAGAAAACGCACCAGCAGAGCAGGAGGGTGGCAGCTCTGCTGAAGCTCTCGGGGATGCAACAGCCCCGTGGGCCTGGGGCTGTCCCACGGGACAGGCTCCCCTCCGTGGGGCTGGGTGTGGGGCACTCTGTTACACAGGGGGGCTGCGTTCAGCAGAAGTTATGGGCTGTGACTGAATAATTCACGCCCTGAGCTGTCACTTCACTGGAAGTCAATAACAGAAGTGACAAAGTCTGTGAATCTGGCTTCGAAGGGCCCAGGTACTGTCAACATCATGGTTCTGTTCACATCATGAGCACATGCTTTCCTGGCACTCAATGAGCTGTAAGCACCGACGTCAGAGTGTGGCCCTATTGCAAGGTTTATCAACGAGCAGCCTTGACTTCTGCTTCTGTGATGAGTGAGGGACCATGGGATGGGCGTTGGGTAAGAGGGAGGCAGATGACTTCCAGCCAGGGCTGTGACGAAGTGGGGACAGGTGAGTTTCACTTTCCAGGCCCCAGCAGGTGGTGGCAGATGCCTTCAGGTGAGCTCTCACTTCAGGCTCCTCACATGGGCCTTTGCTCGTGCAAGTTTTCCTCTTGCTCAGTAGCTCTGGTCAATACGTGTAAGTAGAAATCCTGTGTGCATCAGGGATATTCTTGGGGTTCAGGCCTCTGCTTAGTGCATGAGCTGTAAGGAACCAGTGTGTGATACCTATTACAGCAGCAAAAAAACCCCACACCAACAAACCAGCTATGCAATGATCTTTTACTAATTTTCAGTGTTTGTATTTTCCCTTTTGGCTCCCCAGGCTGTGAACGAGACAGGTGGCTGTTTGCCCATGAACAGAGCCCTGGAAAAGTATTATCTTTCCACCATGTACAGCCTTGAGTTCATCATAGGCTGCCCTGGAAACATCATTGCTGCATTTGGCTATATTTTCTGCCTGAAAAAATGGAAAAGTTGCAACATCTACTTGTTCAATTTAACATTGTCAGATCTGTTATTTCTGTGTACTCTTCCAATACTGGTGAACAGCTACTCCAGAGATGAGGAGGTAACAGAGATCAGCCTGTGCCACAGCAACAGGTTCCTGCTGCACGCGAACCTGTACAGCAGCATCCTCTTCCTCACCGCTATCAGCATTGACCGCTACATGCTCATCAAATATCCCTTCAGGGAACACTTCCTACAGAAGACAAAAACAGCCCTTATCGTGTCTGTCATCCTGTGGGTCGGGGTGATACTGGAGCTGCTGCCACTGGTCAGTTTCCTGGAGTCCCCTGACAGCATCCCCAGCTGCCGTGACTACGCAAGCTCCGGAAACCCCGAGAAAAACCTCATCTATAGCCTGTTTCTGACCGTCTTCGGGTTCCTCGTCCCTCTGGTGGTCATGTGCTGCTTCTACGTGAAGATTATTCTTTTCCTCACCAACAGGAGGGAGCAGCTCAGCTCCCCCCTGACGCTGGAGAAACCCCTCACGCTGGTGGTGATCACCATGGTTATCTTCTCCCTGCTCTTCACTCCCTACCACGTCATGCGCAACGTCCGCCTCGCCTCCCGCATCCCGGCCCTCAACGTGTCCGTGTGCACCAAGGATGTCATCAACACCATCTACATCCTCACCCGGCCCATCGCCTTCCTGAACAGCGCCATTAACCCCGTGTTCTACTTCCTGATGGGTGACCACTTCAGAGAGCTGCTGGTGGCAAAAATACGGGGTCTCTTTGGCCGGCTGACAACAACCAGCAGCCAGGCTGTGAATCAGGAGGCCTCTCCGAGCGGGAGGCAGAGCCGGGAGGAGCGATCCTAGAAGAGCTTTGCACTCCGGAACGTGCATGGGCTGATGTGTTCCTGTAAGACTGCAGTGACCTCGGTGTGCTGCCCTCCTGCTTCCCTGCCTGCAGCGCCCAGCCCAGCAGCAGCAATATTCTGGGCACCCTGCTCCCCCATGGCCTGGCAATGCTGAGAACAGCAGATCATCCTGGCAGTTCCAAGAGGGAACAGCTGCTCAGTGAGCTGGAACTTCATGCTGGGCTGGGCCTAGGCTTGCAGAAACTGCCAGGGCTTGAATTCACACGGCTGGAACCGTCTGGGGATCAGAGTTGGGACTTCCTTATGGAAGTGTTTGCAGACCCTGTGCCTCCTGGGAGCTCTGCCTTCCAGAATCCCTGATTGGGGCCATTCCCAGTTCCTGCTGCCGTGGTGAGGGCTGGCACCTCGGGCATGGAGGGGCTGGGAGGGCTGGGGGGGAGGCTGTGGCTGGGGCTTGGGTGTATTTTTGTGAGTGCTGAAAGCCCTGGGTTTGGCTGTTGGTCTTACAAGCATTTAATGGGACAGCACAGACATGTGCAGCCAGGCTCATCCACTCCTTGATATGGACCCTGGATTCAGTTTGCAGAAGTAAGATTAAGAAAATCTGTCTCTTACGTTTGTAACTGAGATTTGCCTTCATACCCCACTGGGGCTGCTGGGCAAGCAGTCACTCTTCAAAATACAGATTGACTTAACTTTAATGTAATGACCTGTAAGTGTGAGCAGAATGTATAGCCTGAAGCAGAGTTTGGACCTCACGATTCAAACTTCTTTACCAGTTCTGATAATGATGCAGGAGCTAACGAGGACCCAGTTCTCTGCTCAACATCCCTGAGGAATTGCTGCAGCAGCAGAACTTGTTCTCCCTTGGTCTTATCCCTGTCTGTGCTGCCCAGGGTTTCTCTGCTCCCCAGGTAGGGGGAAGGACCCTGGATTCAGTTCAGTTCTGTCTCCTGATGTGGTGTCCATCCGTGATACTTGTCCCTGCTCCGTTGGTACCTCCCTGATCATAAAATGGGTACCCTGTTTCAAAAGCACCTCCTTTGTATTGACTTATCTGTTTATCTGCTATCTGACCTCTAGGCAACCACTGCTCCCCCCTTTTCCTGTTTGCAGCAAGTGCTGCTGGCCCACAGCCGAGCAGTGGTTCCTGTGCTGGCACAGCTGGCACAGCTGGAAGCAGCAGCCAGGCTGTGCCAGCAGGGGGAGTGGGGTGTCTGGGGGGGGGGATAACCTCAGTCATGACTGGAAAGCAATGTGTGCAAACCCTTTCCCCATCCCCCCACCCCCCTTTATTTGCTTTGTAACAGGTCTTTACACACAGATCACTAAATCGCTCTGTCAGTGGTGGAAAAAAGATCCATCATGTGTGCCCTGGCAGCACAGCCTGGGACAGATAAGGCTGTGCTGGAGTTTCCATTATAGATAGTCCTTGTTTGGAAGGTCCATTGTAGGTAGCACCCAGAGACAGTAACTCAGCCAGGTGTGACATTGCATGTGGCCAGCCCAATACAAAAGGAGCTAGGAAAGAATTTCCACCATTGGGCCAAACATTCCCTTTTCAAAGTTGGAGACTAATACATTAAAGAGGAATTTTCTTCCAGGGAAAGCACCATACAGCACTACAGGTACAGCTGACACACATTTAGCAGGCTCACCTTTGCCTTTGCAGTGGCCAGGACTGTTCAAAAAACTGTTTCAGTTCTAAAAGTGCATCTCTTGGGGGCTTTCCTCTGTTGGCTCAGGAGTGGCTTCTTGTGAATGGGCTCATGTGGGGCACGAGAGGAGCTGCTGGGTTTTTCTTTACATGTGTACATGTAGCTCCCAGTGGAAGGCAGGGCAGGAAAGAAGGAGAAGGCAGAAGAGAAATAACCCTCTCTCTGCCTGTGAGGTACTTGCCAGAACAGCTTATGCAAGGCTGGGCTCAGGCAGCACTGCCAGCTCCCAGCTGCCTGTGCAGGAGGGCAGGGGCAGATAGGCAGCTCCCCTGGGAGCACTGGGAGTGTGATGAGATCAACTTAATCAGGCCTGGTTGGGAATGGTGAGCCACAGCCCATTCCTGAGGGTATTAGAAAACACACCTCAGCCCCTTCAGGAAGCCTGTGGGAGGGTGAGGCTTGTTGGGGAGAGGCAGCTGACCCTGCCCAGTGCTCACCCAGCATGCTTCTGCCCCTGGGTGGGCACAGGATGCTCTGAAGCTGGCACATGTCACAGCCACCATGACCAAGGCATGAGGACATGGGTCCTGTCCCAGTATTACCAAAGCAAGGTTTGTTTTTTTCCCAGCAGCCTGCAGAAGCTCAAGTTGCTCTGATGTGTGGAAGATCCAGGCTCAGATGTTCCAGCTGGCTTTGCTGGAAGAGGAGGCACCTCTGTCCTGGTCCTGCTGGGTCTGGTGGGGTCCAGCCCTGCTCTCCTGCCCAGGCTGGAGCTGGGGCCCCCTGGATGCCACTGCCCCCTCCCCACTGGAGACACAGCAGTGCAGCACATGGCAGCCTGTGTCTAGGTGATCAATGGCCAGGAGGTGGCTTTTCTCTGTAAACAGTGGGTAGTGTCAGCTCGTATGGATGAACACGTTCAATTACTGGGTTTGCTGTGTCCGCTGAGGTGAGCAGGGGCATCTGCTCCTTTGCACGTGCAGAGCTGCCTGAGCTGCTGCCCTGTGCCCCACTCCCTGTCCCTTGGGCACCCAGCTAGGAACCATCATCTCTAAACCTACCCTACCTATCCATCATAAAAAAGGTACAAAGTTAGAAACTGGTGCCTGTGCATCTCAGGGCTCAGCACTGCTTAACAGAGCTCCCATCCATCATATCACTATCTGGGTTTTTATAACTGCTGTTATTGTTTCTTTAGTTTGTGTGATCATACCATCAAAGGACAAGCCAAAAGACAGAGGCTAACTAAGAAATGGGTTATTAACTCCTTTAGCTGAAATTCTGAAGGGCTTCTATAGCTCTGCTTTAAGCAGGATCAGGCTGGCAGCTGTTGAGCCCTTTTCTGTTTCTATGCCATTCAAGAAGGCTGTTCCAACATCACAGCAGCAGTTTCCCATGAAGCAGCAACACCAAGGGCTGGGGGCAGCATCGAGCTGGGCCACAGGGACAAGTGCTGCTGCTCCCACTGCACTTATTTTTGCCAAATTTCCACCCTGGTGACAGTTGGTTTGTGCCTTGTATGATCATTTCCATGTTTCCTTCTTTTCAGTGTCTTCACTGCAGATGCTGTGGTCCAGCAGCTGGGCTTGTGGGCCACCTAAGCTGCAGGAAGAGGAACTGGGATTTTATTGACCATTTATACTAAGACCAGCCCTTGCTTAATCCCAGGAAATGTTTTCTGTTTAATAATACAAAAACACGTAGTGCCATAGGGTCACAGGGTAGCACAGGCTGGGAGGGACCACAGGAGATCATCTAATCCACTTCCTACTCAAAGCTGAGGGGTCAGTGTATCCACAGTAACTATGAAAGGCAAGTCTGACTGCACTCTATGGGAAGAATAAGACATAAAACAGATATAAAGCCTAAATAAAACCCCATGCTGTAGAACCAATCCGTTCAGAATGGAAGAAGACAATGAATGATAAATATCGAGTAGTAGATTCCAGCTCCCTCTAGAAGGAGAATTTAGCAGGGAACATTCAGATACATCCCATCTATGCATCAGCAGTGTTAGAAAGCACAGGAGTGAGGAAGAGATGGTGATGATGGTACTAAACTGCAGCTGTTAAAGTGAAGCCCCGAGGTAAGAACCCTTGTGCTCAGCCCCCAGGCTTTGCGGGGTCTGGGCAGGAGCCCGAGCTCCTCCTGCTCTCCTGTGGCTGCAACCTGCATTGCAGCAGCGCTGGGGCTGCAGCACAGGCGAAGGGGGGTTGGATCAGCTCAGACACCCTGTGTCCGAGCCTCATTTCATCCTGGTCAGCCGGGGAGCTCCCCAACAGCTCCTCCGAGCCCCGGCTGGGCTTGAGACCCGCTGGGCTCTGGTCCCCTCCACCTGCTGAGACAACCCTGGTTGTTCCTTTGGTTCAGAGGAGCCTCTGAAAGCCCCACCTCCTGCCATTGCCTCAAATAGTTAAGGAGATTGTTATGCGTTTTGCTGTGGTGCTTCTGCTCCTGCAATTAAAAATAGCAAAACTGTGATTGGAAAAAGAAATAAATTATTCCTTACAGAAATTATCTTGGAAAAGAATAAATAGTCTGCAACACATTGAAGTTCCTTTCAAACTGGCTGATAGTGAAGAGGACCCTTTTCCTCCCTCCCTGTGGATGTGCCTGCTTTGCTTGTCAGGTCTTGGGGCTCAGATTGGAAAAATCCAACTTCCAGGGTGAAATGCATCACTCTGCCCAAACCAGCTCGGGTTCCAGCTCTGCTCCCCCAGCCCCAGTGCTCCCAGCTCCGAGGCCCCTCACAGCCCTGGGGCTCTGCCCGGTGTGGCCCAGGTGGCAGCAGGACACCCCTCGGTGGGACCCCCCGCTCCCCTGCTCCCCTCGGCCCTGCTGCAGCGGGTTGGGTCCAGCCGGGGGCTTTTTTAGTTTCATTTTGCTTTGTCTTCCCTCGTTTTGGGTGGGGACAGCAAACCGGGCCTGCAGAAGCACAGGAACTCGGCCGTGAGTCAGCCTGAAAACAGTCCAAGTATGTTTTAGCAGCGGTAAGTGCTCTAAAAATAAACGTTCTGCGCGGAGCGGGGCCGGGCACGGAGGGTGCCCAGCCCGGCCCTGCCCTCTGCTTCCCCTCTGCTCCCCCT
>NW_009954535.1:668488-683354 GCF_000747805.2 Chaetura pelagica | reverse complement strand
TAACCGTTCTGCGCGGAGCGGGGCCGGGCACGGAGGGTGCCCAGCCCGGCCCTGCCCTCTGCTTCCCCTCTGCTCCCCCTGCTTCCCCTCTGCTCCCCCTCTGCTCCCCCTCTGCTTCCCCCCTGCTTCCCCCCTGCTTCCCCCCTGCTTCCCCTCTGCTTCCCCTCAGCCCCACAAGCTGCTTTTAGCTGCTGTTTGTGGGTGTCCAACGGGTCCACCACGGGGAGGGACAGTGGCTTTGCAGGACACTCATGGCCTCAGGGGAAGGGGCTGTGGGAGCAGGACCCCCACCCTGAGGGAAATCACCGCTGGGCTCCAAACCACCCGGCAGAGCCAGGGGCTGGGAAATCCATGAGGCTGGTTTTCATCCATTCAACGGCCAAGCCAACCTCAGCTCCTCTGCAGCTCTAGGTGTGTAAAGTGTCCTGCAGTTTTCCCTGACATTTAGAGGGAACTTTGAGGATTTCCATCTGTGCCCACTGCCTCCTGCCCTGTCCCTGCCCAGCACACTTACAATGGGGACAGGGACCCTGCTCTGGTCCCCACCATCCCCCCAGCAGTGCTCTATGCCAAAGTAGCCTCTGCTCTGCATTATTTTCATAATTATTTATAAGAATATCTGTCTGGAAGGACAGGATTGCCCCCAGGGTACCGCAGTGCTGCGGAGTTAGTGCTGAGCCACGCGAAGCCTGGCTGCAAAGTCAGGGACAGTCCTGGAGTATGAGCTGAGCATTCCCTGCTGGGATGGCACTGCCTGCTCTGTCCATGGAGCTGGCACTGCTGGACAACCCCAGCTTCTTCACTACTGATGTGGAGAGAGACAGAAGTATTAATTCCATTAACTTCTGCTTGTTTTCAATCTGGTTTCCACTTTTAAAAATATTGAAGTTAAGTAATCTCCCTGCAGCCAGGAGGAGCATCACCCCTCCAAGTGAGACTGCAAGCCAGACAAATGCAGTCTTTCACTTTTTCAGTGTTATCACCTCAGCAGGACCCGCAGGGGCTGCAGGCAGTTGCTGGTGTGCACAGCAGAACATGCTCTGAAGTGCTTTCACTTGTGCATCTTTGTTCAAAGCAGCTTCACAGCCAGAGCTCAGCAGCACAGGGGTCTGAACACCCAAGCACTCCAAGGACAGGACACTGCAGATGACATGGAAAGGGGCTGTTGGACTCATCCTAAGTATTTTTACTTTTCCATTTTCTTATCTTGATTCTGGTCCACCTAAATGAAGCCAAATGTTTAACTGCTGCTTTGACTCATGTTGTCCTTTCCTGCCCTCCTATGTCACTTCCTGATATAGTCATGTAAGAATCACAGGAGGGAAAGTCTCATGAATAACCTTCCAGCTGAAATAATTCAGTAGTTTGAGAAATAAAAGCAACGCAGCAACTCCCATGATGGATTTGAAATAAGTTCTGCACTCTCAGCTGCTGTGAGTTTTGGTCTTACAGTCTTTTTCCTTCCCAGAGACCAGCTTTGATTAGGTGGGTGCTGCTGAGAAGCAGACAGTGGGTCCCACCTGCTGTGGGGTGGGGTTGGTCATTCTCCTGAGAGGGAGCAGCTGGGGACACACGTGGTGGGTGGTGCTGCTGCACCCGCCTGACAGGGATGATTGTGGGGCTGGGAGGGTCCCCTGCCTGGGTGGGGTGGCTGGAGGAGGGGGGGGGTCTCACCTGCCCCAGGAGCCCCCAGACAAGGGGCTGAGGGATGAGGAGGAGCCCTGGGCTTGGCTGCCTGTTAGTAGGAGGACCCCAGGCTGGGCTGGAGCTTCCTGAGCACTGGGTGTGGGACCTGCAGGAGGAGCTGCCTGGAAAGGTAAGGCTGAGAGAACGTCTCTCAAATGCCTTTTTCTAACCAAGTAACAAACTATAGCAGGATGTGGTGCTGGATGTGGTAGTGTTTCCTTGGAGAGCCCTGCTGGGTGACCTGCTGGAGGGATAAAGCTGTTCTGAGTGTCTTGTGTGGTGTTGGGTGGGGATGTGACCTGTCTGATGGCTCTACGAGTCGCTGCAGAGCAGTGAGGTGCCCTCTTGGTGTGTGCAGGGACAGGAACGGCAGGTGTAGGAGCTGCTCCCTGCACGGGGGCTCTGTGTGACACAAGCAGGAGGCTGGGAAACATGGCAGGGCTGGTGACGGGGCCCTGAGGTGCAGGTCTGGCTGAGCCTGGGCTGTGTGTCCTGCTCCTAAGGGGGTCCCGTCCTCAGGCTGGTGGGATGCACACCTCAGGCCTCAGACGTTGTCCTGTGGGTCATGCCCAGCAGCAGCACTTCAGGCGCTGTTTTCTGTCGCTCTTATCTCTCCACAAAAGCCGCTGCAGTGCTGGGTGGCCGAGCAGGAGGTGTCACCGCGCGGTGACTTCGCCGCCTGCCCAACCGTTGGTCGCCGTTAACGGCTCTGCTGGGGCAGAAATGGGCAAACATGCTTCCCTGTGAGCTGGCAGTGGGTGGGGTTTGCGTTCAGGCTTTGCTCTGGGTGCTGTTCCTGCCTTGTGCTGGGCTGGTGGTGCAGCCGGGGCTCTGCTGCCCGCCCGGAGGAGCCCAGTGTCCCTGCTGCAACGGGCCCAGGGCAGGGACAGGCCTCGGAGTGCCTGGCTCTGCTCGCAGGGCTCCCCAAAAGCACTGGTTGCAACAACCAGGTAGTCCTGACCTTGCTAGTTTTGCTGTGTCATTATTTCGTATCACCAGCACAGAAACTGCTCTGATGTTCTCTGATGACCCACTGACATGGTTAACCTGTTGGCCTGAGCGCTGCTGCCTGCCTGTGAGAGCTGGAAAAGCTGAAAGTGACCGTGGTTCTTAGGATCCAGACTGGGGCTTGGCAATAAAAAGCTGCTGATGTTCAGGGAAGGCCTCGATCCCATGCTGATTGCTGAGCACAGAGCTGCTGCAGGAGGAGAGCAGGGTTATGGCAGGCTGGACTACAGCCAGAAACTGGCATAGCACGAGCTGGCATCAAAGAAACTTGTTTGGGGTTGATGACGATGTGAATTTAACAACACAAAATGCTTCTATATAGGTACAACCTCAGGATATTTCTGCATCTTGCCTCCCTTTGCCTCTGTTAGAGGAGCACTTGGCAAAATAATGCTCAGCTGGTGCTGGCAGAAGAGAAGGCTTCTGTGCACAAGATGCAAGTCCCAGGTGTAAAACTGAGCTCAAATGTGTTTTGGCTGAAAATTCTTGAGAAGGAACGTAAATGCCAAAATCAGTAAATTGAGCACTGATCTATTAATGTCTTGGCTCTTCGTGATGGATCATCTGCTGTTAGTTAGGAACATCCTTGGCTATTGACCTTTCTTCTCTTTCTGACCACGTGTCATCAGGTTATTTAAAGCCCTGGCTGTGGCCTGGTGTGTATCTTGGCAGGTAGCTGAGGAGGTGACAAAGTCACCTTATTGCAGAGCTGGTCTGTGGGCACACAGGTCAGGGCACACCCTGGAGCTGGGGCAGCAGGGAGTGCTCAGTGCTGGTCACAGCTCCCGGGGCCAGCCTGGTGCCCTCCCAATGGACACTGTCATGGATACAGGGCAAACCATCCACAGATGAGGCTGCTCTCTGGTTATTCCAGTAAACAGTTCCAAACTGCAGTCAAAGGTCTGACACAGGCAGCCACCCCTGTGGAAAATCCTACTTTAGCCATGGGGCTGGTGAGCAGGGTTTGAACCAAAATGGCCCCAAATCTCCTGTAATAGATCGTGCAGCAGGTGAAACTGGTGCTGAGACCAGCAACCAGCACAGGCACGAATTTGCATGGGATTAATTCATCCCTTTGGGCTGCTGCTCCAAGTTTTCCTTCCGTGGTTACTGACCTGCCAGCCAACACCCCAGCGTGGTTACACCTCTCCTTTGGCTTCTTTGCAGATGGATTTATGATCTTCAGCAGCAGATACTGACATGTGATGGCACTGAATCCAGTTTACCAGATTGTCTCAGCAAGTCACTATGTATCATACGTGAGATGACTAAGTAGCATTTTCAGAGGGATTTGATAGAATTCTCCCTCACAAACCAGGTGGCCACATGCTGAGCCTTAGGAAGCTATTAAAGGGTTTTAGATAAGTTTAGAGTATTTTGGTACAAAACTATGCACTGTTTGTCTTGCAGTGGAAAATACTGCTTTAATAAGCATATTAGTATTAAAATTAGTAAGAAATTATCGATAAGAGCACTTTGATATTGTATATTCCTTCCTTCTGCCTTTCCAGCACCAGTCCCTGAGAGATATTTATTCTTAATCAGCAACTTCTGCAATGTCTTGCTTTCCTCTTGATCCACATTTCTCTGGATGTAGGGAATAGGAGGCAGGGTGCACAGAGGCTACTCCACAGAGCTGGTTTGCAAGTGACAATACTTGGGAATATCCCGTGTCAATGCTGGTGTGAAGAGCCAGTTTAACCAGTCAGGGCAAGGGAGGTGTGGGCTCAGGGCTGCAGGATCAGGGGCCTGAGCCCCCCGGCCTCTGCTGGCAGAGCACAGGGCTCCAGATGTGCTTCCCCTCCCTTGCCATGGCAGCTGCACACCAGCTTTTAAAAAATAAATAAATAAATGGGGCTTCCTCTTTTCTCCCTTACACAACCAAACCCTGCATCTGATTTCCAGCCCAGGGAGCAGCTCCCAGTGCCATAGCTCCTGGGGCTGCTCACATCCCAGCTTCCCACCCCAGCCCTGCTGGCACGTCAGGACCTCACCATTCTTCTAACCAAATAAAGCTATCGGGGTGCCTGATTGTTTCTTCCTGGCAGGTTTACTAGAGGAAATCCTCCCTGGGAAGGAGCACAATGGGTGGTGATTTCTCCAGGGCGAGCAGCAGCCAGTGAAAACAAACACCATCCTGTCACGGTGCATTTCCACACAGGCCTGAATTTAAAAGCTGCTGGCTGAGGCTCAGTTACCATAACTTTATACCTAACACGAGATGTTTGAGGGGAGAGGAAGCACTTGGTAACTTTTTTTTTCTTTCTGATGCACAGAAAAAAAAAATTAGTTTCTGTTGTGCATTTCCAAACTGGTGTATTTGAAAGGAAATACATGAGTATCAACTACCCTGAGCCATGTTGGGTTGTATGAGGTTTGTGTATGTAGCTCTGTCATAAGGAAACAACCTTCTTCTGGCATAAGAGAACAATTTCTTCTCATTGCCTATTGGGTATTTTCAGGTTGTTTTTTCTCAATTCCTTTTTTTTGTGCATTTTTGGGAGGTCATTGTATGAAATCACTGACAACACACTTGGTCACCTTCTGGTAAGCTTCAGTTTATCTTCAAAAACTTACTTCCCGGTGGCAAAATAATGACATTGGCTTATTTCCCTGGGGCCAATGCCCCCCACAAAGCCCTGGGCAGGCACAGAGCAGCACTGGGCTGTGGTACTAGGAGGTGTGGGACATGAGGAGAGTTTGGGCTGTGACACTGCAGGTGCTTGGGTAGGGAAGGAGTTACGTTCTGGGGCCAACAGGGATGTACAGAAACAGCTCATGTAGCAACAGAGGGGTGTGGTGGGTCATTGTCCTGGAAACTGAAATGGGATAGTGAAAGAATATTTTTTTTTCCCTTTTGTCTGATGATCTGGATGGGATTTTTTTCCTTCATACTTGCCTCAATGCAGCTGAGCTGCTGCCCTAGCTGGTCCCACCGGTGGGGTCCTGGTCCATGCTGAGCCCTCTGGTTTCCACCTGGAGTGGCCAGGAGGAGAGGAGCCCTTTCCAAGGGAGTTCAGCAGCTCTGTCCCATCTCACACGTGGCAGGGAAAGGCTGCTCCCATCCAATGGGACCTCTGGCCCAGCAGATTTGAAGGGCTAAGACACACACTGTGGAGGCTGTGATATTCCTCCCAATGTTGCTTTCCTGTGTGTATCCAAGTTGGCAGTTTCCATAAGGTAATTCCCTGTGAAACACTATCTTCCCCTTTCCCACTTGGGAAAAGGACGTGCTGGGTGTTTGGGCTGGGGACAATGTTTGTTCTTGGCAGCTGCCCAGGCCAGTGTCTGTGCTGCCAGAAATAAACCCTGCAGAGAGCTGGAGCTGCCTGCCCAGTCCTGAGTGTGGCCAGGGGGCTTTTCTGGGGTTTCAGCTGGGGTTCTGGGCACTCGAGCCAAGTCCTCAGTGAGTGTATCTTAAATAATGCAGATATACAAGTCTTCCAAGCAGCCAGTGTTGCCTCCTGTGACAGAGCACTTTGTTAGGCTTTATCTGCTCTGCATCTGCAGATCTCATCCCAAACCTTGATTTCCCTAAAACCACTTTGAATTCAGGTTGTTAAGAACGTCGTGACCCCTGAATGCCTGTCCCAGTCCTTGTCCTCACCTTTGGGACCAGCTGTTCATCTTTCATGTTCCCCTTCATCTGGTGCCGAGGTTGGGTGGGCAGATGCTCTCTTCTTTGTTTATATTTGTATTTCCTAGAGTGATTTCAGTAGCATCCTCAAAGAAGCCAGAAACTAATTTTCCAGCCACCATCAGAAGTTAAGACATCCTTTGTTCTCTCCTGACTGCAATACCTTTGGGCATAGTATTTGGTACAACTTGGCAAGGAAGAAATAACATCAGAATTGACCTTGGTACCAAAATAAATAGAGAGGAATTAATGTTTAGTTGTAATTATCCTGTTCTCATTAACAGTTCCTCTGCTTACTGTAAAATATGAGGTTCCAAGGAGTATTGTTTGACTGTTGTGGTATTTATGAAAGCAGATTTCAAGACCTACTGCCTGTGTGAGGAAGAATAAGCCTGCACACTCCTTAAAACAGCTTTCAGGCTGCCTTGAAACACTCAGCACTGCTTTGCACAAGACACTTAGCAAAATAAACAGACTTAAATGCTTCCTCTTAGTGACTTTATTCCTATTTTGAGTTAAATCAAAGAGAAATAAGCTTTTTAATGAAAGCTGCTGCGTGTCATGGCAATGATTGCAAACCTGGTGTATAATGTCAAGGTGTAATTGCAGATAATTGTTTCAAATACTGTTTCTTAGTGTGAGGTGCTTGTACTGGGCTTCAGTTGTATTTCTTCTTTTAGAGAATGCTTCTGCTTTATGCCTGTCACAGGCAGCCTGCAAACCTGTTCTAATGGGCTTCTGCCTGGATGTGCAAGCTGCATTTTTGTCTTTCTGTAATTTGATCTCTCATATCAATTTCTGAAATGCAAGGTGCCAATGCTTTGGAACCCAAACGAAGCAGCCTTAGTCATCTTGAAGCTGCCCCACTGCTGGCCACCTCAGCTCTCCATCAACAGCCCCACCCCCAAGATTTGTACTCGGTTGATCCTGGATGTGGCCTTTACCAAGGCTGGTTTCTCAGCTGAGGAGACCTTTACAAGACACTGGTGGACTTGATCTACCTTTATTTTTTTTCCTCTGCTTCTCTCACCTGGAGTTCCCACCTCAGCCATTGCCTCGTGTTGAGTACCTGCAGCAGAGCTCTGCCTTGGGCCTGGGGTTTTTGCTGTGTGTCCCCCAGGGGCTGGAGCCTTTTTCACTTCAGAAAGACTTTAAAAATTGACCTGCTATTAATTTGCCTGAATTTGGATGGTTAGGACACGCATCTGTGCTTACTGCTTCTGCACAGCCCTCCCTCTGGGGATGGGGAAGGAGCTCCTGTGCGGGAGAAGCTGAGTGTGGTACCATGGGTGCTGCCCCCTGCCCCAGGCGTGGGCAGGGGCTGCTGGCAGGGAGGCTGTCCCAGCAGGGACACCGGGCACCTGGGGGTGCCCAGAGCTCAGCACCAGCCCCCAAGTACTTCGTGTTGGTTGATTCCTCAGGCTGGGAACACATGCGCTATAAAAACATCTGTTTGGAGGGTAGGTCAGAGCAGCTGATGTGCTGGGAGGTGGGTCTCAACTGGACCTGTGGGAACTGGCAGTGGCTGCTGCAGGTGTGGGGGGCTGTGGTGGGAGCAGGGCCAGGGGGCTGGGGCTGAGGAAGGGCTGAGCTCTGAGCTGCAGCACCTCAGCATCCTGCCAGCATGGGGAGTCTGCTGGGACAGCTGCTGCTGTTCTCTTCTAATGCAGAATTAATGAATTTCTCTTTCCTTTCTCTTTTTCTGTCTTTATCTTGCACTTTTAACGTGCTGCAGCACATCTGCAGGCTCAGGGCTGGTGCTGATGGTGATGTGTGCCTCTGAGGCCCAGTTTCTCAATTTTACTCCTCTTACTTTAACAAAGTCACAGGATTTCCCCTTGACTTTTGTCAGCTCTTCATCTTGGTCATTTGGAGCTGGATGAGTGTGCAGTTTCATGATTGCACTTCCCCTACATATGCAAAGTGATCTTTGGGTTTATGGACTGGATATAGATTTTTCTCCTTTTTACATACAGAACAGGCCTGCTGGATATCTTGGAGAGGGACTTTCCAGGAGGGCAGGGAGTGACAGGACAAGGGGGAATGTTTTCAAGATGAAAGAGCCAAGATTTAGATGAGATTTCAGGAAGAAATTATTTAGTGTGAGGGTGGTGAGACCCTGGCCCAGGTTGCCCAGAGAAGTTGTGGCTGCCCCATCCCTGGGAGTGTTCAAGAAAAGGTTGGATGGGGCCTGGAGCAACCTGGGCTGGTGGGAGGTGTCCCTGCCCATGCAGGGGGCTTGGAATTAGATGATCCTTGAAAGGTGCCTTCCAACCCAAACTGTTCTGTGATGCTGTGATTCTCCTGCTGTCCTGCACCAGCTCTGCTCCCCAGCTGGCCTGGCAGGACAGGAACAGCACTTCATGGGCTGGCCTCTGAAATGTGGGGAGCTGCCTTTGGCTGTGCTGTGCTGGTGTGGGAAGCCAAACATCAGTGTACAAGAATGCCTGGCCGAAGGGGGGCACTGAGCTGGCTCAAAAATGGGGAAAAAAACCCCACCCTGTGTGCTCTTTATCTGGCTAAAAAATGTGGGGCTCAGAAAGCTGGATCTGCCAGGCTCACTGTAACGTCACTCTCTGTGCATGTGTGGGCTGCCCTGCAGTAACTCCCCATGCTCACATCAAAATGAAACCTGACTGGGAAACAAAATGTTCGTCTCCTGCATTGGCAGGAAGGGAACTGTGCTCCCATCAGTGACTTCCCGTTGCTCCAAGCACTCCTGTTGTGGCTGTTCATGCTGGACTGGATCTTATTTTCCTATAGATGCAAGGCTGCGTATTGTTTTGGAGCAGTTCTGCCACTCGGGGTGTCCAAGTGAGCTGGCAATGTTATCAGGTCTCAGCATTTCAGTGGTGAATGCAGCCAGTGCAGCTCTGGGGAGCTCATGTGCATCAGCTGATGCTGCTGTAACCAATGTCAAGGGAAAAAAGGGTAGTTGTCCTTTGGGTTGTGATGTTTTCAAAACTCCCCTGTCCCTGAAACTGCCCTGTCCTGTGTAAAGGAGGAGTTGCCATGTGCCTCCACTTGTGCAACTGGAGAGTTTTGCAACAAAAGACTTGAAAACGCGGCTGTGCGGGCGCAGGGAGATAAACCCTCTTGTGGAGCAGAAGAAATACTTTGATAAAATGCCAAAATGCCAGAGCTCTGGAGCAGGGCAGAGTTTACTGCCCCCGTTAGCACAGCACCATGTGTGCTGCTAGTTAAATATTAAAAGCACCTACTAAGTAGCTGGCTATGGTGTCTTTCCATGGAGAAATTCCTGGTCTCTAAATGTGGCTGGTGAGCTGTTCGGTGCCTCCAACTGCAGTTTGAAACATCACTTAATGGCTGAAGGGTTCAACAGCACCTTGGGTGTTTGACAGGATAATCCCAGTGGGCTGTGCCCCAGGTGCAGCCCTGCCCCGTGGTGGCCCTGCTGCTGCCACCCCCAGAGGGGTGACAATGCAGAGCAGAACCTCCCAGGATCTCTGCTGGGGGGTCCTGCCCAGGGCTGGGATTCTGGAGGGGCTCTGCCTGCCTCAGTCCCCTGCAGTTCCAACAGATGAGCTGGACTCAGTGCAGTACTGCAGGCAAAGAAGTTGAAGCTGCTGCTTTGTTATAACCTTTTGGCATAAATAGTGCTTTTCCTGAGGAAAATAAGCTGGAAGAGCTCTGGTGGGAAGGACTGAAAGCACCTGTGCCTGGTATGAGCCCTGAGTGGGGTGGGGAGCAGAGCAACAGGATGGTCCCCAGTGAGCCCCTGGCACTCCCCAGCCTGGGCATGGAGGTGTGTGGCACAGGAGACCAGGGAAACCTCAATTACTGTGTCTATTCCACAGCTTACCTATGGAAAAGTGAGTTATTTACTGGTACTAGTAGCCAAATCCTATTTTAATTTTATTTTTTCTTAAAGTGGCTGCAGGTTTTCTGCTGTTACAACAAATGCTGTTTTGTGCTCTTTGGATATGAGCTGGGCACTCAGGCTCTGTGGGGGAAGGGGAATAAGGTCAAAGTGAATGTTTCCACTATAGAATATCAGGTTTTTATCATCAGGTGAAAGGTCAGGTGTGCAAATCCTGCAGGCCTTCAGCTGTGAAATAGCACACAGTCTAATACTTTGTGTCTAGTTTAAAAAAGAAAGGGAAGAGTGCTGGGATTTGGCCCGTGAAGGCCAATTTAGAAGCCTGGAGGGATGAGCTGGGCACAAAGACATGATGGTCAGTCATGGGTAAGGGCAGAGATACTTGTGCTGGTTGCTGGGTTTCTTCCTTCTGATTAGACCTACAAGAACTCAGTGGCTGTCAGAAGCAGAGTTTATACCATGGCTAGGGAAGCTGTGTCCTGTCTGGCAGTACAGGGCCATGAAACCTGAAGAGTTGGATTAACAGACATCTGTATTTAAGAACATCAACCAGTAGCTGTTTTCTTTCTTTTTGAAGAGATTTCTTTCTTGGATGAAGATCTCAGAGTTTCCTCTGGATGGCATTTGGCTGAACATAGCTGATGCAAAGGCAGGGAATGGGCAGTGCTTCCCTAGGGCCTTCTGGCTGGGAGCAGGAGATGGAGAAAGGAGCAGAGTGGCAGTGTCCCTGATGTCTGTCCAGGGTGGCTGGGTGTGAGGCTGGGGGCAGCTGTGGGTCTGGCTCTGCCTTCCTACCCTGTGAGCATGGGGAGGCTCTACTTGCCCCCTGTTTGCACAGCTGGCACAGCTGGAGGGGCCTGGGGGTGACTGGGCCTCCCTGAAGAGGCTGCAGGAAGGCACTAGTAGCAAGGGAACATCTGCTGCAAAATCCAGCTGTGCTGGGAGCACCTGGGGCCAGGGAACCCTGGCAGGTGGGGTGCACAGCAGGTCACAGCATGGGGCCAGCCATCCCCTGGGAAGTGGCTGGGAGACACTGGGATGTGCTGCTGGTGTCACCAAACTTCAGAGCTCAGGGACAGCCTTGCCCAGAAGATAAGTGAGAGAGGGAAAGGAGGAACCTTTCCAGGAGTTAATGTTTAATTTGGCTGAGTCAGTGTGGGCAGGAAGGTGCGATTGCTGTGAAGGAATGGGGAGGCTGGGAGGAGCAGGGAAGGAGAGGGGTCCTGCTGATCCTTGGCCAGGCAGTGGGGTGGTAGCAGGAAGAACTAAAAATGAGAATTAGATAAAGCTCTTGGTCTGAAAACCTGTGGAGAAGCTGCGTGGTGCTGTTGGGCACTGTGGGGACTGCCCAGGAGTGACATCACAGCAGGGCCTGCTGGCCCAGTGCTGCACCAGGAACATGTCAGCAGCAACAGAATGTGCTGCCTTTGGCACGTGGAGATAAACCCTGCTCTGTCCTGAAAATCTGAGACCTGCTCTGTGAGGCACCTGCCTTTGTCTCATGTGAATCAGGCTTAAATCATGCTGGCGTGGGGGAGCCTGTCCTTGGAGAGGTCAGCATCTGAGGAACAAGCCTCAGGAAATAATAAACACTTCAGGCTGGTGATCCACTTTGTAAAGTCCTCGGGGTTTAGGAGAGATGAAATCAGTTGGGAATCTTGGGGGGAAATGGCATTTTGAAGGGTTGTAGCACATGGGCTGAAGATCTGCATTGATCCCATGGTGTGGGATGAGATTTTGAAAGTCATGTCCAACAGCAAAGCTGTTAGTGACAATGAGCTGTGCCATAGGTCTTACAGCCCTGTTTGATCCTGAAGGAAAGAAAAGGTGTTTTGGTAAACAGAAGGTTAGGGTGGATGGTGAACTGGTAACCTGACCAGTCCGGTAACGTAGCACTAATGGAGCACATTGATCCTGAGAGGAAATGAGAATATTTCTGGTTCCAGATTTGCAAATCAAGTTAGTCTGAGGGTGAAATAAAGGTATTATCCTGTGTTACTGAGGCTGAAAGGCAGGGCAGCAGGGCTGGTTGGCCTGTGTGAAGTGCCAGGCTGGTGCTGGCAGGTGCCCAAGCAGCAAAGCACTCTTGAGGATAAACAGGTTGTAAGAACCAGCTGTTTGGAGGGCTCGTGGCTGGCTCTCCCCCACGCTTGCTGGCTCACTTCCTCAAGCTACCTGTTATTTGATGCCTGGATACATTTGGTACTAAAGCAAAAAAAAAAAAATCCAGCAGAAAGACCATAAATAGCTACTAACCTAGTTTGGGATTTAACTTCTGAAAGGCAAACATGCAAAACACTGAAGCCAAATAAGTACCAGCCATTTTGCCTGGTGTATTTTGCATTTATACCCTGCTCAGCCTCCACAGTCTGGAATTAAATGTTTTACTTCCTTGAGCCAACCTCCTCATGATTGGACTTGGTTGTCTCACAAGTCCTTTCCAACTTAAATGATTCTCTGATTCTGTGTCAGATGAAGCTCAGGGAAATTGAGGCACTGCCAGCTGACACCAGAGCCACTGTGCCCATAGTGTCACTCCCACCATTCCTCATGGGAAAACGGGAAACTTGCCTAAATGACACAAGAAGGAATGAGAGGGACTTCCACAGCCCCACTTTATTATTACACATTGCTCTGGTTTTTAATGTAAGACTATATGAGGCTCCTGCTCCTAGTTCCCATCCCAGGGAAGCGACCTTTGTCTCCAATCTGGATCTGTTTGACATGATATACAGCAGGAAGGCAAAGCTGTTATCTCCAAACACTGGGACAAAAATGAGGAGAGAGGATGCTTTATCTCCCAACTAGGGAGAGGAGAGCTTGTCCATATGTTTCCCACATTTCCTCTGATTCAGATAACCCTTTACAAATTAATCAAAAAGCCCTCATTCTTTTTTTAAAAAAACAAAATGCTCCTGACCCTGAGAACTTTAAAGATCATTATTTTTCAAACTAGAGCCAAAAACCTGATCAAAACTCAGGAAAAAGAACCAGGATAGAGCCAGGTGTCCAGCCAGACAAACATCAACTTTGACAAGAAAGTGTTAAAGCTATTGATTAGTGCAGAACAGAAAACCCTGGGACACAGCAAGAGCAAACAGCACAGGAGGACCAGTTCTGTTCTGCTGGAAGTGGCCTGGGTTGCTCCTCTATTGCTTGGGGGAAAAAGAAGGCAGAATTTGAAAAGTTACCAACTCATATTTTTTTCTCAGTTTTATGTTTTACTAGTTCAGCACTTGAACATGTAGCTTCAGCTTAAAGTATTAGCTTCCTTTTTTCCCCCTGCTGTCACTCATCATTCCTGTCCCACAGACAAAAGCCCCCAGATCCAATAGCTTGTCTTTTGTACCCGGTGCAGTGTCAGGGACCCTCTCCTTGATCTCGGGCACACGCGTGCTTTCCAGATGACTTTGGTTGCTCCTTATCTGAGCAGATAAAGTATCTGTGGCTCTAGTTTATCCTCACTGGGTGCTAGTGATGTTTTCCCATATTAAAGGCAGCCTTTTCTCCCACATGCCTGATGGCTCCAGGGGCTGGGACATCCATCAGATGGTCTGGATGAGCCCCAGCTCTGCCATGAGGGGCTCTGCTCCTCACCTCTGCACTAGGGAGGCAGGGTGGGCTTTGGCTGTAGGGAAGCAGGAGCTGGGATGTGCTGGAGCTCCCCTGGGATGTGCAGCCAAGGCTGCCAGGAGCTGATTTCTTTTTCTAGAAAGGGACTATTTAGGGCATTTTGCAGTTCCTAAATGGACTCCAGAGTTTGTTCCTGATGGCAGAAGGTTAGTCAAGGCTTTACCATCTCACCAGAAGCACAGACACAGGTCTCATAACATTCAAGGAATATCATGGGCAATGGGAATGCTGATTTTTAAAATGGTTTTGGTGTGTCATAGCTCTGCTAATGGTGTGAAATGTGAGAGGAAGCAATGAAAATGCAAATGAGATGCTGCAGTTACACACAGTGACTTGTACAACACGGGAATGAGGTTGGTGTTTAAGGGGTGTGAGCACAGATACAGCTCACATTGTGGGGTCAGGATCTCGGTGTATAAACACTTCTGCACTGTGCAATCCTGATATTTTTAACTACAGATGGTACCAGTGGTGGCAACGTCACCTGTGGAGATGTGTGCTGGTTGGGGCCATGTACCAGAATATGAAGAGAGAGAACTTTGTACATGTTGTCTCTGCTCAGCCCCATGTGTGCCACTGCTGAGGCAGAAGGATGCCCAGCATGGTTATTGGAGCACAGACTGGCTTGGGAAGGGGTTGGCCAGTAGAATAAATTCCCCATAGGAGAGCACTGCTATTTTTAGGGAGTTATATGCAGCACAAAGTTCTGCGTGCCTTCCTGGCTCCTGGTAGCCAAGAAACTTGCAGAGCTCTCACTGAAGTTGGGAGGTTTATAACTGAGGTTTGTGCCTGCAGTGGTGGTGGCACCTTGTGAGTCCCTGGGGACATGTCAGGCTGTGTCTGTGGGGCTGTTCCCTGCCTGTGCTTCTCGTTATGTTCTATGTGGTTTACAAAGACACTTTTTTCCCCAGTCAGTGGGAATTCTGTGCAGAGCTACCTGGGGGCTCTCAGGAGCTGGCTGCATCCCTGCTAACTTTAGCACACTTTCCTTGGATAATTATTTTGGTTTAGCTCTCATTACTCCTTGGCTACTCCACTCTCTCTCGGGTCCTGTTCAGCAG
>NW_009954535.1:666875-668476 GCF_000747805.2 Chaetura pelagica | reverse complement strand
TGGGAGATACTGTATATGAGAGTGATATCCAAGTGTACGTGCCTGTCACATCCTTCAGCACACACAAATGCTATGAAGTACATACATGGTATTTCTTGCATTTCTGCTTCTTGCTTAAGTGTGTTTTTCACACAGAATAGGTACTAATGAGAGTTATTCTCCCTCCTCCCCTCCCCCCCCCCAAAAAAAAAAAAAAAAAGACAGAAATTCTCTGTAAACTATATGGATTATAAACTTGGAGCCTTTCAGCATTATGGAGGATATTTGGGTTTGGAAGAACAGTTTTTCATCTATTCTGCAGCCACTATAACTTGCATAATTATGAAATCATAACTATGATTTTGAGCCCTGTGCTGGCAGTGTCAGTTCATGGTTCTCCAGGGCTGCTGTGGGAGGAAGGAGCTGGATCTGGCCTGGGAACGTGTTCCCCCATCCCAGTCCCAGCACAGCCTGTGCCCTGCTCCTCTCCCCTCAGGCTTCCCAAGCTGCTGCCATGCAAGGGGCTCCTCCAGGCTCTGTCACACGGACTGGGAACAGAACATCTCTGTGTGTTTACGTTTTCAAACCAGACACCCAAGTCACGGCCAAGCTGGCACAGTGACATGGTGGTGGCTTTGCTGCTGCTGCCTGGCACCAGCCCGGGGTGCTGAGCTCTGTCCCCGGGACAGCCCCAGGGACAGACACGCAGTCCCCTCTGCAGATCCTTCCTCCCCAGGGTTAGGAATCCCCCAAGGGGATCCCCAGGGCCTGGCAGCCACCCCAGGCTCGGGCCCTGCTGCAGGGAGCTCCAGAGAGCAGAAAGCCCTGCTGAAGGAACCCTGTTTTAATGTCTCTGGAATAAAGCTTAGAGAAGACCTCAGGTTTTGGACAGCTCTTGAGGAGCAATAACAATAAAGAAGGCAAACTGCTAGCCAGGAAAGCCCTGCCACCAGCCCTGCTCCCCCCAGCGCTGGCCATGCTTCAGCTCCCTGCAAGCACAGGCGGCAAAGCAAGCGACAGCCTGAGCAAAAATGTGCCAACAAGTTCAGCTTTAATCAGTAATTAATGAGCAGTTTTACTCATTCAGCAGAGCATGGAGCCTTCCCCAGCTGCCTACCTGACAGGGCCGTGCTCGGAACGTTTCCTGAGCCCACGGGTCAGTGTCACATCCAAGTGAGTCGCCCGGAGAGCCAAGCAGGGGTGATGGCTCCTCACGCTGTGCCCAGCGGTGCCAGAGCTGCACCACAGCTTACAAAACATGTCCTGGGGCCAACGCATGGGAAGGTGTATTTTGTCAATGGTGGTTGTTTGGGCTTTTTGCATGGGAAAAGCCTGGTGTGTAATGAGTCCCCTAATTCCCAGGTATAAAGGTGAAACATGGTGTTATATATACATATATATTTCTATAAAAGGTGCCAAAGTGTCACACCTGGAGCACGCTGGCCAGGGGTGATGCCTGGGGCTGTTTCCCTCCCTGGGCCAAGCAAGGGAGGTTTCTGGCAGGCTCAGCAGCCCAGGGCAGGCTCTGAGGGCAGGGAGCCGGGGGGAGGTGGCTGCAGCAGGAACCCCCCCGGGTGGGCTTTACCTGGGGCTGGCAGCAGAAAGGGAGCCCCGGGACCCCC
>NW_009954535.1:663295-666072 GCF_000747805.2 Chaetura pelagica | reverse complement strand
GTCCCCAGCCCAGGTCCCCAGCCCGGCTCCCCAGCCCGGGTCCCCAGCGGTGCCCGCGCTGTCCCCGCCGCCAGGCCCAGGTAAGGCTGCGCTTCCCCCCGCTCCGGGGCAGCAGAACAGTCCGCAGCTCTTGAGCGGGTTCCAGGAACTTGTTCCGAGAGCCGAACTGTTCTCTTCCCTCTGCCTTTCCCCGCGCCGAGCCCCGGCTGGGAACTCGAGGGAGGATTAAAGTGACGTGCAAGGAACGAGCGCTGAACGGCGGGGTTTGTTGCGCCAAGTTTAAGTCACAAAAAGTTGCGGCTCTGAAGAGCACGACAAACAGCAGTCAGATCCCAAAGCTGGTGCCTGCCAGGGACCCCACGGCAGCCCCGGGGGCACGGGGACAGTCCCGGGGCAGGAGCCGCCGTGCTGTGCCGGGGCAGCTTCCTGCTCCTGGCTTCTGCTTCACTCTCGGCTTGTCTGTTAATCCCCCGTGGTGCTTGCCCGGCTGGAAAAACGGAGAGAGATTTTCCTGAGCTTTGCAGAGCCCCCTGAGCCCGTGCAGAGGCTCATCCTGTGCCGGCAGGGGAGCGGGGGCTGCGGGGACCAAGCGCTGCTCCCCCTCCAGCCCCGCGTGGGGTGCGTGGGTACCCGTCCTGGAGCATCGTTCCCCACCCCAGCTCCCCGGGAGCAGTCGGTAAAGCCCACAAGAAGCTACAATTACATGAATCCCCTGAGAGTGAACCCTCGGCTCCCTGCTGTGCGACGTGCTGCTGCCAGCTAAGATCCCTCCAGTTTTCTGTGATGAGCCAGGACTCTGGGGGCAGGCCGAGCACTCCTGCTGCTCCCCACCCAGGTTGCAGAGGCAGCTGGCATGGCTAGCTGGGCTCTGGCACCAGAGGGTACAAAGGACCTGGCATAACTGTTCACTGAAGCCAATGGTGTGGATTTTGCTCATTTGTATGCTGGTGGGCTAGTAGATAATTTAAACATTTTATTACTTTTAACAAAAATATTATCCCTTGATAGTTGCAGGAGGCTTTAAAACAAAAGGACAATACAGTCGAAGGCCCAAGTCTGGAGTTTTTATGTTATTTTTACTAAAACAAATGTGTGGATTGGAAAACAAACCCCCAAAGCCCACCACCTTTGGCCCCTGCTGTGGAGACAAGGGCCTCCGTGGTGCAGCCAGCAGCGGAAGTTCGTTACTGCAGGAGCTGTGCTCACATGGTAACCATCACTTTCGGTATCAGCGCGGTAAATATCATGTCCCACTTCTAGGAACTTGAGTTTCATGGGTGCCCAGTATCTAACAGCCTAGGGAAGCAAACAGCTTCTCCAGGATGGTTCTAGCGTTCAGTCTGTGTTGCAGTAACTTGTGTGTCTACCTCTAATAGAGGCATGGGGGTGGAAAAAGGAAAACAAGTGCAAGGTTTATTTTGTGACTCTGGCTCCAGCTGTTATGACAAAACGAAGCTACAGACGTGTTTCAAGCTGGCTGGGTTTGCACTGTGAGCTGTGTTTCCCTGGGTGACAGGGGGCAGGGCAGCACCCAGCAGCTCTGGGCGCTGCTGAAGGCTCCTGGTGCTGCTGCTGTGGCAGCTCTGCTGGTGGGGCTGCTCCTCTGCAGCCAGGGCTGGAAAATGGTGGCTGAGTTGGTGCTTAAAATAGGCACAGTTTGTGCCCCACAGGTCCCTCTGCCCACACCGGATGTCGTAAGAGACCTGTCTCTGAGGGAGGGCTAGAAATGAGCTGTGAGGCATCCATCATGCAGGGTTCTTACTTCTGCAGACTCCAGTCATCTTTCACATTTGTAATGACCAAGCGAAAACTTACATATACTTTCCCCTTACGTCGCTAATGCCATCCCTGTTACAGCAGGACCTGTCACTTGGCATTTTGCCTTTAGACCTTTCTGATCATTTTGAAGCAGGCACTGGGCGGGAAGTGTTTTTATTCAGCTCAAGGTGTAGTAGTGAGGAAGATGCCACAGGCATCCTCATGCATGGCACCAGGACATGCTGGGGTCCCACTGCAGGGCTTCTGCCAGCCCAGGATGGGCCATTGCTGGCCCTGCAGCCTTCCCCAATGGGTTTCAGAGGGACAGGCAAGCAACCCTTGCACAATTTTTAGAGGTCAGACTCTTGCTTCACTTGTGACAGGGCTAAGTTAGCTCAGCCAGAGGGTTCCTCTTTTTTGTTCCAGTTATAGTAACACATAGTGACTCTAAAACTTAAAATGTCTCTCAAAAATACTTTCTCTCTGTACACAACATGTTTCTTTTTTTCCCTTGTCTCCTAATTTATGTTTTTTTAATTTGAATGACATATGAAGCTAAGTGCACAATGACATACTTCTTTATCTTTCTCTGCTGGAAGATAATTAGTCCATTGTCTTGTTTGGTGTCCCAGATGGTAATTATTATCATTACCAGATGATCATCTGGGAGACCCCTGGATCTGAGACTTCCTTGCAGTTTCCTCTTTACCATGCCCTTACTGGACATCTTACTACTGCAGAGCTTGTGCTGGGCATCTCTGCTCTGGGGTTTAATCCCCTGTAACCTGTATAAACCAAGGTGGAACAGAATGGATCCCCATTCCTGGCTGTGCTAGCTGGGCAGGGTGCAAGCCCCAGGCCCTCACACCCGCTGCAGCCATGGAGAGGCAGGATGTGGGGGCACAGCTCAGGCACCAGTTGCTTTCCAAAGTCTGCAGAGCATGTGGAAAAGGTCCTCAGTGCACACATTGGCCTGCTGCAGCTATTTGCAGTTATATATGCAGCAAGGAGTTTGTAGG
>NW_009954535.1:660865-663280 GCF_000747805.2 Chaetura pelagica | reverse complement strand
ACTGTTACCAGAAAACTGTTTTGGGAATGCCCAGAGTCCTGATGTAAGCGCAGGGAAAGGAAACAGCCTCACGTCTGCCTTTGTGATGGAACAGAAACAGGAAGAGCAACAAATGATCCTTTACAATATTCCTTCCCAGAGACTATCAAGGCGTGTGCAACCAAGGCTGATGTTATCTGGCTGTACATCTGCACTGCTGCTGCTTTACAGAATGACAGGTGAAGCCATGTGGGGCAGGCAAATACAAAAATACCAATTGTCACAATTTTTGTGCTGATTTGGATTAAACTTCCGTGAAATGCAAGTGTAAATCCACGGCATATTTTCCTGAAAGAAAATGGAATGTTTCTTGAAGTCCTTCCAGTCTCCAGTTTCTATAAAATGGGGGGTGGGGAAGAATAAATATAAACAGAAAATAGCAAAAAGCCATGCAATCCCAGTCAGTGATGTGCCTTCCCTTCCTCGGGCACCCAGCATCCCAGGGTGCTCCCGTGGCTGCTTGGCCAGGGCAGCTGCAGAGGGGGGATGGATGTTGCAGGCTGCAGTTAGGGCACACAAAAAGAAAAGCTAGTTATATTCGTGCCAGGCTGTATAATAGAACCAAAAAAACCTGAGGAAGGGAACAGCTGGACTCCAGATCTCTTGGGCAGGTAATATTATTTGTCTCCCAAAGTAAAGTGAGGCATTATTCATTAAAGCTGAAAAGCACAGTCACCTCATTGCACAAAGCATAACTCTTGGCTTAGTTCACCTGGAGCACAGATCAGGGGAAAAAGGCAAATTTAAAGGCAAATTTCTTCCAGTCTCCAGGCCTCACAAATTTCAAAGCAAACATCAAAGTGGTTTGGTGTGTTCTCTTATGAAGGATGTGGCAGATGCAATTCTGAGTGATCATTTAACATTTCAGAAGTCAACAGCAGCTCAGCAGTGTTCAATTGCAGTGGAGATGCCACTTCAGTACTGATTATTATTTTTTTTTAATTTGTGAGGCAAAAATAAACATTCTGGAACACCTGAGTATGGGTAACAAGTGATGCTCAGAAACATGTTTGGGGAGAAACGACAAGCATGAGAGGGAGATGGAAAGACAAAGTACCAGCTGCTGGGATACCTGGGGGCTGGGGACATCAGCCTGAGCTGCAGCAGCCACGGAGCTCCTGGGGCAGAGCCTGTGCTGAGGGGGAAGAAGGGATTTCCTCATCATGACTAATTGCCCTACTGTCACATTTAGTAACAGGGGCCAGGGAGGAACAGAAACTGCTGGAGTGCTCGCCAGAAGGTAACGGTTCTCTGAGTTGTTCCCAGTGGAAGAAAGCGGAAATTGAGACTTAAAATTTAAGAGAAAATAGAATAATTGAGTTTTCCTGAAGATGCATGTGTATTTGTGTTGAAAATGCACTCAGGCTTATGGAGAAATAGTTGCTTTGTATGGTATAATACTTTGGAAAAAAACACTAAGCAAAATGTCTCCTGGAATCGGTGCAAATATGAGTAGGGTTTGGGTGTGAGTTTGGCTGGGACACAACTGCTGCCTTGATAGCAAAAGACAAAGTTAGAGGATCTTGCCGCTGATTTCATTAAAACAGTAAGATACAGAGAAGTGGAAAACAGTTTTCAAAGGCACAGGAATCTTTTATGGCCAAAACCAATAAAAAAACAAATGACCAATGTAAGAGGTACATTGTGAGCCCTGGGGTGGAACCGACTGCACACTGTAAATGAGAAGTATAGATCAAAAAGAGTAAAACTCAGCAGGGTCAGAGGAAGAAAGAGCTGGAAGGGGGACCACGAAAGGTCACTTAATCCATTCCCTTCCTCCAGGCAGGATGGAGTGTACCTAAATCATGTCTCCAGAGCAGTGTTTAACCTTGATTTAGTGCCCTTCTCAGGCCTGTTTTTCCCTCTAAGTCCAGCCTGAGTCTCTCTCCCTGCAGCTAGAGCCCATCTTCCCATCCTCTCCACCATAAATACAGAGACAAGATCGTTTCCTGCCCTTCATCATGTCCTTAAATCTTGCAAGATCATTGCTGTGCCCCCCAAAGTCGTGGCGCTGACAGGCTCTTTGCATCGTTCTGTCCCCACCACCACCTTGGAGCTCCCACCCTGTGTCCGGGGGGGCTGACACGGGTGGGACGGGCCCTGCCCGCCCCTCGGGGCGCTCGGCCGCGCGTCCTTCTCCTCCTCGCCCCTTCGCTTGCTGCCGTGTCCCTTGGTTCACATTCTTTGCGCGTGGCCCGAGACGTGACCGTCGTGGGAGGGACGTGTTTTATGTCGTGTCCGTGCCCGGGTGACCCTGCCGGGGCAGAACCGGTGCCGGGTGGGTGAGCAGGGCCCGGGGGCAGCCCGGGGGGCTGGGAGCGGGGCACGGTGGGCACGGTGGGCACGGTGGGCACGGTGGGCCCGGCCCCCCGCCCT
>NW_009954535.1:636286-643555 GCF_000747805.2 Chaetura pelagica | reverse complement strand
GAGCCCCGGCTGCCCCGCACCGCCCGGCCCGGCCCGCTGGGTCACCCGGCTGCAAACGGGGTTTCGTGCTGATCTTTTTTTTTTCCCCTTTTCAGAGAAAGTTGTTGTTTTTTTGTGTTTTTTTTTTCTTGCGAAGTTTTGTGTTTTGCATCCCGTCGCTGCGAACGGGCGGGTTTGTTGCGCCGATGGTGCGATGGGAGCGAAAACCGCGCGGTGATAGAACGGCCGGGATGTCGTCCGGGTTGCACGGTCATTTTAGAAAAGTAGAGGGTTGATTTATCGTAGAGATAAATGGCTTGATTTGGCGATTATTATTTTTTGGGGGTGGTGGGAGGAGTTGTGACAGGACTGCAAAGCTGGCAGCAGCAGGAGGGCACTGGTGACAAGGAGCCAGGCTGTGTGACAGCAGGTTTAACCGAGGGATGTGCTGGACAGGACAGGGGTGTGCAAGCAGTTAATTATAACCAGGAGTAAAAGGCCGGGCCCTATCTTTAGCAGTAGGGAAGAAAGGTTCTAATGAAGCAACACGTTCTCCAGTGACAAGAAGGAAATAATTTGCGTAATGAATAATTAACCGATGGTACTTAGCACTGCAGGGGAAGTTCGAGGGTGAGTGCCCGAGGTGGGGCCCTTGGGGTCTGTGGCAGGTCCCGGGGGCAGTTCCCAAAGGCTGCTTGTGCTGACCCTTCCCAGACCTGCTGACATGTCATAATGTTGTGACCATCTCTGAGTTTCATAGCCGGTTGGTCTCTAAACTTGAGAAAATTTTTAAAGCTTATTGCCCTTCAGGTTGTACATATGAATTAATGGTAATTGTGCAGCCTGCCTAGTTTATGTGGCACCTAAACCTACAGGCGTGTGCAGTTGTTACTTGCTCAGCCTACTGAGGAAAGACGGGCAGGCAACAGATTTCTGAGTCTAATACACGAGAGAGAAAGTGACAGGACGTGTTTATTGTGTCATTTCCTTAAAGCCATCGCTGGATTGCATTTATTTTGAGTGGCAGGCATGGGTCTGAGTGCAAGGGTGCTCAGTTGCACTGTGCAGCATCAGTGGGCAAAATTGGGGCTCACATCAGCGGGCGGCTCAGACGTGTCCAACTGCCCACAGCTCCGGGCCTGCCGGGGGCATCTCACCCGTGTGGGAGGGTTATTAGATGAACAGGGTAAAGGATAGTGTGTGTCTTCAGCTGTATCAGCAAAAAAATTTATTTAGCAGAAGGAGAGGATTTTTTAATTTCAAATTTCCCTAGTGTAGTATTGGCTAATCATGGAGATGATAATAATTCAGAGTAGTCTTTACCCTGAGGTTTTTCTGTAGGCAGTCGTGGCCAAGATTGACCGTGATGGGGTACAGCGTTGTGAGAGCTGTCAGCCCAGTACATCCCAGTGAGGCGCAGGAGGTGGGAAAAGCATGATCCTAACTGGGGTAACTGGGGTGGAGGTTTAATGGGGTGCTGTGTGGGTTCCTGCAGGACCTCATCCCCACAACAGCCACACCACAGGCAGCTGGGCCAGGCTGGGGGTGCGGGTCAGGGCACCCAGCCCCCCTCTGCTCCTGGAGCCCCGGCTGCCCCGCACCGCCCGGCCCGGCCCGCTGGGTCACCCGGCTGCAAACGGGGTTTCGTGCTGATCTTTTTTTTTTCCCCTTTTCAGAGAAAGTTGTTGTTTTTTTGTGTTTTTTTTTTCTTGCGAAGTTTTGTGTTTTGCATCCCGTCGCTGCGAACGGGCGGGTTTGTTGCGCCGATGGTGCGATGGGAGCGAAAACCGCGCGGTGATAGAACGGCCGGGATGTCGTCCGGGTTGCACGGTCATTTTAGAAAAGTAGAGGGTTGATTTATCGTAGAGATAAATGGCTTGATTTGGCGATTATTATTTTTTGGGGGTGGTGGGAGGAGTTGTGACAGGACTGCAAAGCTGGCAGCAGCAGGAGGGCACTGGTGACAAGGAGCCAGGCTGTGTGACAGCAGGTTTAACCGAGGGATGTGCTGGACAGGACAGGGGTGTGCAAGCAGTTAATTATAACCAGGAGTAAAAGGCCGGGCCCTATCTTTAGCAGTAGGGAAGAAAGGTTCTAATGAAGCAACACGTTCTCCAGTGACAAGAAGGAAATAATTTGCGTAATGAATAATTAACCGATGGTACTCAGCACTGCAGGGGAAGTTCGAGGGCGAGTGCCCGAGGTGGGGCCCTTGGGGTCTGTGGCAGGTCCCGGGGGCAGTTCCCAAAGGCTGCTTGTGCTGACCCTTCCCAGACCTGCTGACATGTCATAATGTTGTGACCATCTCTGAGTTTCATAGCCGGTTGGTCTCTAAACTTGAGAAAATTTTTAAAGCTTATTGCCCTTCAGGTTGTACATATGAATTAATGGTAATTGTGCAGCCTGCCTAGTTTATGTGGCACCTAAACCTACAGGCGTGTGCAGTTGTTACTTGCTCAGCCTACTGAGGAAAGACGGGCAGGCAACAGATTTCTGAGTCTAATACACGAGAGAGAAAGTGACAGGACGTGTTTATTGTGTCATTTCCTTAAAGCCATCGCTGGATTGCATTTATTTTGAGTGGCAGGCATGGGTCTGAGTGCAAGGGTGCTCAGTTGCACTGTGCAGCATCAGTGGGCAAAATTGGGGCTCACATCAGCGGGCGGCTCAGACGTGTCCAACTGCCCACAGCTCCGGGCCTGCCGGGGGCATCTCACCCGTGTGGGAGGGTTATTAGATGAACAGGGTAAAGGATAGTGTGTGTCTTCAGCTGTATCAGCAAAAAAATTTATTTAGCAGAAGGAGAGGATTTTTTAATTTCAAATTTCCCTAGTGTAGTATTGGCTAATCATGGAGATGATAATAATTCAGAGTAGTCTTTACCCTGAGGTTTTTCTGTAGGCAGTCGTGGCCAAGATTGACCGTGATGGGGTACAGCGTTGTGAGAGCTGTCAGCCCAGTACATCCCAGTGAGGCGCAGGAGGTGGGAAAAGCATGATCCTAACTGGGGTAACTGGGGTGGAGGTTTAATGGGGTGCTGTGTGGGTTCCTGCAGGACCTCATCCCCACAACAGCCACACCACAGGCAGCTGGGCCAGGCTGGGGGTGCGGGTCAGGGCACCCAGCCCCCCTCTGCTCCTGTTGCTGTCACAGGGCAGGGGGGACATGTACAAATGGCAGGGTTTTTTGCTGATTTTACCTGAGTCTGGAAATGCTGTTAGTTCATTCTTCTTTGGAAGGTTCAACAGTATATCTGAAGTAAGTGTGTCTCAGGCTGCTCCAAGCCCTAAATGCAGACATTTTCAGTTCTGGAGAAAGGTTCATTTTGTTTTGCATTACTCCACTTCTTGAATTCTACTACTTCTTTGCTTCACCAAGTCTCAGATGCTGTTCCATATTTTTCTAGTATTACTAGGTAATAATGACTGAGTTTATCCATGTTCTGCTTCCTATAGCAAGGCCAAGGATTGAACAAACATTTCTGGACACCTCCCTGACAAATACCACATGCTGACAAGCATTTGAAAGTAGCAGGTGCTGCCGTTGCTTTCTTTTAAAACCTGTTTTGCATGGAGGTTTCTGGTGCTTGTCCAGTTTGCATGTCTCAGGAGCACTGCAAATGCTACTTCCCAACACCCTGTAAGCTGGGAGGTTGCTGCCCAGAAGGACCTGTGGTGTCATTCCCCACGCTCTGTCCTGCAGGGCTGGTGGGTAAACGGGCTCTTCTGTGGCCTTTGCACAACATCTGAGCTGCAACCCTCCATCAGGTGCAGAGCTGACTTCCCTGAAATCAGAGCCCGTTGTATACTGGAAACCTGGATACGAGATCTGAGGTCCAGGAGGTGTTGGTGCATCATGCCCGGCAGCTGGAAGGAGCGCTGAGCCCTCAGACGGGAGCTGCCCCGGGTGCCCGGAGGAGCCAGGCCCTTACAGCTCCATGGCTTTTCCCGTGCTGTCCAGGATGGGTTATGTGGCCACAGTAAAGCTTCTTACACGTATGGTGTAGATGAAGATCTCATGGCCAGTCCAGATTAAAACACAGGCTTTCTTCTCTGTTTTTATTTCCTTCAAGTACTTGCTTTATTCTGCTCCTTCAGGTTTAATGCGGAGGTGGTAAGGACACAGGAATGCCTGTAATTAGGGGGATGAATGAGCTTTAGCACCTCTTGATGTCCAGAGTAGAGGATGATTGCTACTTAGGAACCGCGTGTGTAAGCTGTGAACATCGCTTTTCAAGCAGCACTAACACCAAGGAGTCGCACGGGCGGGATTAGAAAAGGCGTCTTGCAGTCACCATTCATTGCTTTCAAAGGCTTAATTTGTGTTTGCCTTCCACACATTTTAAATGCAAATGCTATCAAGAGGTGATTTTGCTGTTAACAAAGACCAGCTCATTAAGATAAAACTGCAAAGGAAGTTTTGTTCCCTTTTGTTATCAGATTTTTATTCGTTTTGCCCATGCTGAGGATGACTTTTGTAACTATGAATATTTCTAAAAAAACCCTGCACCTACTTCTGTCCAGAAGGAATTTTACTGTGATTGTTGTCGTGACTGTTTCCCAGAATGAACAAGGAGAGACACTAATACCAGTGAGCAGGTGCTGTCTGAAATAACCTGTGTTGGTAGTGTTGGTCATTTGTTAGCGGTGGCTGAATAATCCCGCAGACCTGGTGCTGCCGGGGGGCTCAGAGGTCTGCTGGAGTGCCAGCAAAGCTCCTGTGTGTAGATCAGAGTTTGCTTAATGTGCTTTGTACACCCAGCAGCTCTAAGGTGTGGGATCTGGCTGGGCTTGGTCTCTTGCCCAGGGACTCTGACGTTCGAATCTGCCCCGCTGCTGTCAGCCCCACACAGGGCAGAGGGTGACGGGAGGGCCCTGGGCAGGCAGAGGCTCCTGGGTGTTTCTTTGCCCCTGCATACGTGGTGGTCTCCACTGTTTGTGTTCCTTGGGGATTAGAGCAGTGTGGCCTATGGTTATTATTTTTAAATTTTATTTTATTAACAATTATATGTTGTAAACTTGGTTTCCCAAGTAATGCAGCAAAGTAAACAACATTTCCGTCCTACTACCGCATAATAATTTACCAAAGGGATAAACATGTGAATGGCTTTTTATTGCTGTCCTTGGTGACATTTGGAGTCTGTTCTGCCATGAATGTGTGCAACTGTCATTCCCAGCAGTGGCAGTGAGAGTTCGCAGCAATTAACAAGGAAAGAGAAGGGACCGTTAAAACTGTACCACATGAAATGTGGTTATGTCCCAAGATAAAAAACAAACAAACATACTAAGATTTAAAAAATTACACATTTATTATAAGAAGTTGAGAGGTGAAGGTTCTGCGTAGGGCATTTGTTGATGGATTGTGGTTCCTGGGAGGGACGTTGAGGTGAGAAGCTGATGTCAGCCTTCCTGCTCTACCTCCAGCAGTTTCTGCAGGGTGAATGTCCTGGTCCTTGCTTTGTTTGGAGAATAAAGCCACTGACAACTGCTGTGGTACACTGCTCTGTGCACTCTGAACTAGCAGTGACTTTTCCTGCTTGGAGGCTGCTCTGAAATCTCCCCCCCAGCTGCAGTGGGAGCACCAAGTTGGTGCTGCCCATGCCTCTCAGGCTGCTGCGTGGCCGTGCTTGGGCCTGATGCGTGCTGACCTTGGGATGGAGTCCAGCTATGTGTCAGGAGAGTTGCTTTTCCTCTGGGATCAATTGTCTTTTTAAAATGTCTGCTTACTGCGGCTACTACCCTGTCAAATTGTCCACGTTTCAAATTATGTGCATGTGCTGCACTGTTACAAAAGAATATTTTAATCCAAAATATCTTTATTTGTCATAGCTGGGAGAACCCTCTTAATGAAATATAACAAAAGCCAGTGTTTGCAGTAGATATAATCTGGTAGTCTTCAATGAAGTCTAGCTTATGTTCTCACAAAATGCAGCTTGAAATTTTAATTGCTGTTTGGTAGCAATTAGAAATAGCAGCAGCAGTTTGTAAGGTAAACATGCTCTTGTCACTAGGATGTTGACTAGTGCTCTTGGAGATAATTTTTTACTTGAATCTACAGATTGCAACAGGAAAACTGAGGAAGTCAGCACAGAGTAAGCCAAAATGGGTTGTGAGTTCTGTGTAGCCAGATTATCATTTCCATAAGCCAAGTGCATAACCAGCATTAACCCAGCGTGGGGGCACAGGCAGCCCCCCAGCCTGCAGCTCCTTCTGCAGCTCTGCCACTCCTGGAGCTGCTGGCCTTGCTGGCAGGAGGTCTGGGAGAGGAGCAGCTTCCAGCCCTTATTTGAGCACTGTCAGAAAGTGTGCAACTGCCTCTGTTGCTCTCAGGGCCTTGTGCTTCTGGCAAAAAATGCCAAATATTTGCTTTCACAGAAGAATATTTTGGGACATAAGCAGGCAAGCTGTGTATCGGTGGCTGGATCAGTATGAATTTCAGCACAATAAAAAGGGCTGGATGGGTTAAATTGTGACTGGTCACTTGACATTTGGAGAACTGGGCTTTCCCTTAGCCCCCAGCACCAGCCCAGCTGGATGTCACTCATTTTATCAGCTCTTTGAATGCACAGGTGGCACTTCAAAGTCCGGCCTATAGCCCAGGGTTCCCACTGGCAGCATACCTACCTCCCTGTCTGCCCCGAGGGAGCCTGCTCTTCTAAGAGGGATTTTTTTCACTTACTTGTGGTTAGCGTCACATTCAGAGTTGGTTCTTAGAAAAGTGCGTCAGTGTTGCTTGCAGTGGCACAGAAAAAAAATCAACAGAGCACTACATTTTCCCCTTATCTGACTATACCACATTTTATGTATCTTGTAGTGAGATGTTTTGTTTCTACGGTTTCAGACTCTGTGTTTCAGAAGATTAATAGACTTAGCAGCCCTGTTTGCTAAGCTTAGTGATGATAACAGTGTAAGAAGTCATGAGACGGTCGCAGATCATCTGGCAAGGCAAAATATCCCTTGGGCTTGAACTTGGAGCAGGTATCATTTGGAGAGAAAAGTAAAATGTTGAAAGCATTCTAAATAACACGGCCTGGCTTGGGTGGCTGTCAGTTCAGGTTTGCCTGAAGAGCTGGGTGATGGCCTCTGTGTTCACCCTTGACACGCACCCACCAGGGAGGCAGCGTTCCTGCAGTGCCTCTGTGGGAGTGGGGCCGTGGGGACGGAGCATGGAGCTGTTCCTGGGCTGGGCATGAGGCACGGGGCTGGTCCTGGGCTGGGGATGGCAGCATCTCAGGCTGGAGGAGCTGAGGTGCTGGACCCTGGGCTTCTCAGCCCTCACTGCCCACATTCC
>NW_009954535.1:627644-636251 GCF_000747805.2 Chaetura pelagica | reverse complement strand
TAAGGACTTGGGAAGCTGGAGCATGTTTGGGCGCGGGGCCCAATCCTGCTTCCAGACAAGTTAGTGGGAATGTTTCCTTCTAAAAAAGGGAGAGCGATCGAATCTCCGCGGCACAGCTCTGCAAGGCCCAAGGTGCTCCTCTCCCAGTAGTCCTTTGCCCCGGGCTCCCCCTCAGCGTGGGGAGGAGATGGCCCCCCGAGGGTCCGTGGCTGCAGCCCCCGTGGGCCATCCTGACGGGACGGGAGCACACTCCTGCCACCCCTCCACTCTGGCATCGCCCTGACGTTCTCTCCGCTGCAGTGACACCTACGCAGTGCTCAAGGAGATAAGCTGTTCTTTGAAATGTAGGTAAATTGCTGTAGGAGCAAGCGAAGCTTGCTGTTTTAATTGGGTCTAGACAAACCCGAGGTCTCCGGGCTCTAAACTGCAGGGCACGGTGGAGGAGCCTGTGGGCTGAACCCGGCAGACGTGTCAGGTTTTCCGAGGAGGTTGCCAAGCTGAAGGCAGCAGTAATTAGGCCTGGATTCACCATAAAAACACGTGTCTGTGTGTGCGCGGGCACGGGGAGTTGGTGCTCCAGCACCAGGGAGGTGCAGGGGCTGCTCGGGGGGCTGTGTGGACCCTTCCACCCCTCATCCTCCTCATCCTCCTTGCCAGTCCCCGAGGGCTGTGCTTACTGTCCCAGCCGACTCTGGATGTTTCGGTGTTGCTCGTGCCATCTGGTTTCCATGGAAGGGAGAGGTCCTGTCAACTGCCCATGCTGACAAACACAGCATGATTGACTTGTGAGAAATCAACTCTAGTAGTTCATTGGGTTTTCTCCTGTGGCTCTCTTGAGGCTGGGGGAAAAAAAATAATTAAAAAAAAAAGATGTTTCTTCCAGTGTTTGGAAGACTTTATTAGTGCCTGGGCAGGGTTCTTCAGGTGGTCACTTTTGATTTTCAGTGGAATCCTTTCTATGTGTAGTTTTATCTGGGAATCCTTCAGTGCTCGATACGTAGGCAAAACTTAACTTGACTTTGAGACTTCTTTCACAAGAGTGGAAAATCAAAGATAGTGAGTGAACCCATGGTACTGACAATGTAATTATGTGCCTTTCAGCCTCTTCATGTGTAACAGTTGAAAACATTCTTCTGGGAGTGCAAGTACTTGCTGCTGTGACTTAGCTTTGCAAACTGCTTAGAAGAAGGTCCTTGGGAAAATACCTTGCTGCTTGTCAGCATTTTTTGAGCTCCTGTATTTATGTGCAAATATAGTCCACATATAAATCTTTAATAATATTATTTTTGTGAAAAGTAGATACAGCTCTGCTCAGTTCTTCTGATTAAATGCAGCTAATGGTGGCAACTAAAACACAAGAATTTGAGCTTCTTTCACTCATTTTCCTGCATGACTGCTTTGGGTTTGTTTGTTTTATTTTCTACAACTTCTAGGCATTCTGTCTTTAATCACCGTTTTGATAAAAATTGCTTTTTCCTGGATCTTTTCAGAAGCTATTTTCCAAATAGCTGTTGGAAAGGGTCCAGAGAAGGGCCACCAGCATGATCCAAGAGCTGAGCAGCTCTGCTGTGAAGACAGGCTGAGAGAGTTGGGCTGTTCAGCCTGGAGAAGAGAAGGCTCCAGGGAGACCTTAAAACACCTTCCAGTGCCTGAAGGGGCTCCAGGAAAGCTGGGGAGGGACTTTTCATCAGAGAAGATAGTGCTAGGGCAAGGGGTGATGGTTTTAAACTGAGAGAGGGGGGATTTAGGTTAGATATTTGGAAAAAATTCTTCACTATAAGAGTGGTGAGGAACTGGAATGGGTTGCCTAGGGAGGTTGTTGATGCCCCATCCCTGGAGGTTTTTAAGGCCAGGTTGGACGAGGTTTTGTGCAACCTGATCTAGTGGTTCCCTGCTCATGGCAGGGGGGTTGGAGCTTGATGATCTTTAAGGTCCCTTCCAACCTTGATGATTCTCTGATTCTATGAAATGTTCCATGGGGGTTTTTGTACATGAGGCTGTATTTTCTGATAAATTCTGCAAGTTTTTACTATCTTGGAAGGGTATGACTGATAAATATAAATTAAATGTAAGGCCAGAATGTGTTAAAGCACAGGAAATAGTCTATTTTGGATGTGAGATTCTCTGAGAAACAGAAAGCTTTGACCTGAAGTGCAGTTGGCTGCATCTCCTGTCTTGCCCAGGTGCTAGAGCGGTTTTCCAGTGTGGTCCTTGCCTTGTGGCTTGTGTCAGGAGTGGAGCAGTGACGTGTCACTGAGCTGGCTCTGCCCCGGGTGTCCCCAGCATGGCAGTGCTGGGGTGTTGGAGGCAGGGGTGATTTTGAAGGTGTGGAATCCTGGGCCCTTCTCGGGCTGTATGGCTGGGGAGTGTGTTCTCTTTCAGTCCCTGCCACATCAGCTACCCCATTTTCACCCATTTTCTCATCTGTAGTGAGCAGCATGTGGTTGCCTCAGCATTGCCACAGCTCACCACTACTGAGCTGCAGTGACCAGGCCATGGAAACCTCAGTTCTAACTTGCTGTCGAAAGGGGAACTGTGTCTAACGTGTTCCTCATTAGCTATATTCATGTCCCCTTTTGCTTGCCCTCAAGTCAGATGCAGAATGAAGCAATGCATGTAATTATAACTCTGACAGGCCTTGGGGCATGCCTGCTGTGCAGTGGGGGGGGGGGGGGGTGAGGGGCCCCCACTGTCACCACTACTGAGCTGCAGTGACCAGGCCATGGAAACCTCAGTTCTAACTTGCTGTCGAAAGGGGAACTGTGTCTAACGTGTTCCTCATTAGCTATATTCATGTCCCCTTTTGCTTGCCCTCAAGTCAGATGCAGAATGAAGCAATGCATGTAATTATAACTCTGACAGGCCTTGGGGCATGCCTGCTGTGCAGTGGGCGGGGGGGGGTGGTGAGGTGCCCACACTGACTGGGAGAGGGACATGAGGCTGTGACTGGAAGAGAGACAGCCCGCCAGCTCAGAGCAGGTGACATGAATGGCCTGTTCCGTTTCTGGTAATTAAGTTCAGATTTAATCTCACTGGTTAATTTGACATGTGCAAGGCTGTGGGTGGCTGCATCCAGCCTCCTGGTTCATAATGATTCACATGATAAAGGGATCATCATATGAATGGGCAAGAACTTTGAAATCTAGAGTAAGGTGGCAGGGGCAGATGCAGGAGGGGGTGTCTGGCCTGGGACGAGTTAGCAAATTTCAGTGGAGGGGTTTGTTTCCTGGAGCCAATATGATTAGTAATAAATTAATAATCACTTTAGTACTGACCATGTACATGCTTTCATCCACCCAGTGCTCACCAGGGTGGTCTCTCAAGACTGATTTTACCCACTGCTTTATCCAGCCCTTTCTGGGGAAGGAAAAAGCCACCCTGTGCAACCAGGGCCACGTGGCAGCTGCTTCAGGAAGGGAAGTGAAAACCAATGTAGCCTCCTGTACAAAGCAGGACCCAGCAGCATGAGGTGCCAGTGTATGTTCCCTAGCTGCTTAGGAGGCGTAGGACAGCCAGGCTGCTGTTGGCTGCATCTTGCCTGAGGGAGAGAGCTCCTCAGGGTCACTTTTCCTCCCTGAAACCCCTGGCACCAGCTGGATTTGTTGTTGGAGGGAAGCACTTGCTTCCCTTGCTGAGTCACGGACATGGCTTTTTTCCTCTAGTAGTTGTGATCACGCTGATACTAATAATCACGTTATCTGTGTATGTAATGTTTTATCTCTGTACACAGAGGGACAGTTAGAAATCCCCTGTCAATGTGGGAGTGCTTTTTCAGTGATGTGTAGCTATCCTTTCTGCCACTGTTACAAGTACCTCCCAGTTTTGAATCTGTTGTGGGATTCATCCTGAGGATCCCCACGTGGCCTGTTCTTGAGGACAGCACCCAGCCCTGCTCCAGTGCAGCGGGGCTGCCCGGCCCACAGGCCCCCCACAGCTAAAACAAGTCATATGTGCATGATGCAGGAGAGAGCAGGAAACATTTTACCAGTGAAACGTGCCTTTCTGGTGGCAGGGGACAGTGTGGGGTGGATGATTCGGTGTGAGTGGCCTGGCCCAGCCCCATGTGGCCCCAGAGGAGATGCTTTGTGGGAGACTGGTCCCAGTGTGATGCCAGGGACAGGGCACTCACTCCCCTCACTCCACTCAGTCCCCTCCTGCATCCCTCACCTTTTGTACCTTTGCAGTTAATCAAACAATGTGTTTTTAATGTGCGAGGGTCTGATTTATAAATAGCTCTGTACTTTTTGGAAGAGTGCATAGTTATGGCCTCTCAAATGTCTTTGTGTAGAAACCCAATGTTTAAAGTTATTATTAATTAGAACAGGCACATAAGACTGATTTTAATAAAAGACCTTTTGGCCTTGACCTTTTTTTAAAATTACTTCTTGAAGTTTTAAGTTAAATCACTACATTACTGTTATTTTTAAAGATAAACAACTTCTTTTTAGACTTGCCTGGGAAATGTCTCTTTTATGGCTGAAATTCCCCTATGCCAGGACAATACAGAACTTCCTATTCTTAACATATATTATGTAAATGTTATGGTAAAGGAATTGCAGTGGGATATGTTTTTACTACCAGAAACAGTATTTGCAGCTGCAATGGTGTGGATGGATATGTGAATGCTTTGTAATACATAAATCAACGGCAAAATGGATTAAATGCAGGGTAGTCCTTCCTGCCATTTTGTGTCTCTGGCTTACAAGTTGAAAGAGCAGAATAATAGCTAGTGTACACATTTCCTGGTCTAGAGACAGACACTGACCTTTCCCTTTTTTAGTTTATAAATACACATCCATCTAATGCTGTCAGATAACGTGAATTCTGCATGGCTCTGAAGTCCCAAATTTTGTAAAGGAGATTAATATAACCATAGGTTATAAAAGAAGAAAAATTTCAACAGGCATATTTCTTGACTGTAAAGTTGCTTTTTTTAAATTACAGTAACTGGGTATTTCATGACCGTCTGCTCTTTAAAGGAAAGAGGATTTATGGAATTTGCAGTATGACTTTCTGACTTGAAACCAGCATGGCTCTGAAGTCAGACAGGGCTGGGCTGTGGGATTTGTACATTGGTGCCATTGCACCAATTGGTTCACAGTTTAATTAGGGATGGAAATCTTGGAGAACTGATTTTAAGAAAGTATCTAATTTCTGCAAACTGCAGTAATGGGTGTGTAAGTGGAGGCACTTCCAGTCTGGCATGTTGCCTCATTTTTCACTATTTCTTCGGGTTTGATGACCTGAATACACTGGGATGTGTTATGTTCAGATGTAATGTCACAGTTAGGTGTTTGTGCTAAAACAGCTTCAGAAACTGTGAAATACACTCAAGATACAACATGTCTGATGAGGATCTGCCTGAGAAGCCCACTGAAGGCAGTGGGAGGTTGTGCTGCCTTCCCAAGCAACTCTCTCAGAGCTAAAACAGTACAGAAATAACCTTTAAAACACTACTAGTAGTACTACTAAAATGATGTGTATTATGCAAAATATCTGGGTCACAGAAGTACTGCTGGCAGGTTTTTACAGAGTGGGGCTTGGTTAGCAGTTCTGTGCTAAGCTGTGGCTGTGCCCAGTTGGGCATAGGGTGCTGGGCTGTGGGGCTGACACCTGTCTCCAGTGTCCCGTGGTGGAGCAGGCTGTCCTGGGCTGCTGCCTGCTTCCTGCTTTCCCTGCTCTGTGCCAACGTACTGGATTGAGAGAGGTCTTCTTGCCTCTGCCTGCTGTTGTAGGGGTGTAGTGTGTACATTCCTGCAGAGCCAGAGTACAAGACCAATTTGGTCTGTTCAGCAGTAGTTTACTAAAAAAATAGGTTTCTTTAACCAATCCATCACTCTTATGTGGCCAAGGTATTAATTAGCTCATTGTTTCTGCTTAATTTTGTGACAGCACTATAATTACATTCCTCAGTTGTACCGTGAATTAATTGTTGTACCTTTTCCAAAAATATATGTTATTGGTAAACTTTGAACTTGGCAGAGGTGTTTTGAAAGTACTGTAAGGCAGTCAGGGATTTTTGTATTTCTCTATTTGAAAGACAGCCATTTGGTGATTCCAAGCTTTGAGACTGTCCTGTCCATGTAAATAGAATATTGATTTTATTCCATTTCCTATCTCATTAGAGTCATTGTCATGAGGTGGATTCCTGTTGTGTAATGATCTATTCTTGCTGACAGTTCTTATGTCACCGAGACTGGCGTTTTCAGCTTCCACTTTGAGCATAAAAATAGCATTTTTCACTGCCATGTTCTTTTTTAGTGTTGTGCTTTTTGCCTGTCAGCCTGAGACATCTTTCTTTCTGAGAGACACGTGTGAATTGTGATAGAGGAACAGGAATGTCCAGCAGACCCAGTAACAGGCAGAGTGGCACAGGGGCTGGTGGGGAGCAGTTCCCAGTGCAGCCAGACCCTCCTCTTCAGAGACTGCAATGAAGAGGAAAAATGTATTGTTAACCTGGCTGTACAACATTTCTTTATAGCAATAGCAGGGAGTAATGAAAACTGAACATAATTCATCGGGACACAGGAGCCACAGTCACATGGTCCCTGCTGTGTTGGTTTCACTTTCTGGGGCATTTCCAGATAAACTTCCCATCGATTTCTGAAGCTGTTTCTTAATCGTTTTCATTGACCCAGCTCAGCAGATGACTAACTCACCTCTCTTACTCTCTTAAGGAGTGACTTCTCAGTGTTATTTCTCTATTTTGTCTTTTCTAAGAATCACATTTTAATTTGCTTTCAAGATGTTAAGCTTTATTTTCCTACTGTTCCAAAGGATCAGGGAAGGCAAGGTCCAAACTAATGTTTACAGCAGTCCAAGCCAAGTAGCAAATACTGTCAGGTTTCAAAAGGTGAACTTTGCAAACCAGCTTTGGCTTAAGAACAGCCTTTAGTACTGCATGGCCTGGTGGGGTCTGGAAACCGTCAGCCCCCAAAGAAATTTTAATTGAATTAAAAACCAAACCAAACCCTCAGCCTGTTGCCTGTCATCTCCCTGTGGTTCTTCCCTCTGGATTTGTTGCAGTCTTTCCCAGCTTATCAGAGCCAGCTCAGAGAGGCAACACGTGTGTCTGCTGGGTTTTTTTGCAGGCTGTGATATCCTTTAGTATTTGAGGCTTATTGGGGACTCCTTATTGACTTGGAATATCACAAGAGTTTCAAAGTGAGAGGAAAATAGTTTATGCAGATTAAAAAAATAATTCTATGCTAATGTCTTCCTTTATTTAGTGGAGATTTTGAAGATGAACCTGGTATGAAGTCAGTCTATTTTTGCTAGAAGGCTATTTTTAAAGCTGACATTTCTGGCTATGTTTTCAGGTAGATAACAAATTCTGACAAAACAATTGTACTTCAAGTAGCTGTGCAGACAAAATATACATCTAGCATTTCTTCACATGAAGATTTAGCTCTGAGGCATCACAGCTCCTTGGAGTAATACTTCTCTTTTTGTAGCTGGCAGCCTGCAGGATGAAGGTTGAAATTCAGCCTGGTTTAGTGCAGTCACAGATATGTCACTGACCTCAAGGGGAGCAGGATTTCGCTGCAAGCAAGTAGCTTTTCCAGCTCTAAATAGAAAACTTAATACAGAGCTAGGAATAAAACATAGTTGCATGAATTTTTCCAGGAAGATTACTCCTTTCACTACATGTGAGCACAAAGGATAGTTTTAATCTGTTTTCATTTTGTAGGTTACCTTCATGCTTTCTTTCCCTGTTCAGGGTGATTGACTGCTCTTGCAATTAAATCTCTTATTTTGAAAAGGTGGCCTTTTGCTTGCTTTGGCTTTACCATGTGAAATACATCTATTGCTGCTCTGACTCTTCTTGGTGTTGGGAAAAATCGATGTGTGGAATGGATTGTGTACTGATGAACAGGAGAAAATCCCTCTTCAGAGCTTTTTCACAGCTTGGTTGTGGAGCTCTTGCCACCTCCATCTCTCTGGCCCGAGGGTCTCCCAGGGAGTAACGATTCACGACAAACCAACATGGTACAGCTTGGCTGGAGGCTAGGAGGTGTGTTTTAGGCTTCCCTAAATCCCCAGGTGTGGTAGGTAGTTGCTGCTGGCACAGGATGACTCTTGACTTCTGAATGTTAGGAGTTTAAGCAAATTAGTGTTGGTATTTACCACGAAGACATCTAGCTGTTGGCTTGTGCTTGCAAGTCATTAGCATAGTTGTTCTCTCCTGCTAGCAGGGATTAAAATGTGGGCATGATTAGAAGTGTCCTGGCAAGGAAACCGCGGTGCCCGTTCTAATCTTATTAGCCGCACTAGGTGTGCGTTACTTCTCCTGTAGTTCCTTGTTCTCATCACTTAGTCCCTGGAAAAAAACTCCTCGTGGATTTTCCTTGTCTTACCGGTTTGCATCCACGCTGAGCAGCACCGCCTGCCCAGAGGTGTTTCTGTTGCCCGTGATGCTGCTTCGGGGATGGAGGGGGAACGTACAAGCAGTGTCTGTAGGAAGGCAGGGCCGTGAGCAGCCGTGCCCCTGGAGGCGGCGGGCGGGACGCTGCTGGGGTGGCAGCGCTGGCACCGGAATTCCCCTCCTGTCCCGCGGATCCGGCGCTGCCCCGCAGCGTGCGGCGGGCGTGGCTGCTCCGGGAGGCT
>NW_009954535.1:627263-627545 GCF_000747805.2 Chaetura pelagica | reverse complement strand
CAGTTTGTTGTGGAGCAATACTGCCAGGTGGCAAAGCTGAAACGCGTCTCCAGGAAACCCCCGTTCCAGCTCGGCGTCTGGGGGGAAAGGTCTCATTTCGGAATGCGAAGTGCCTGGGTGGTTTGTGAAGCGGGAAGCGTTTCGTTCCCCGCAGCGTGTCAGCGGGAGGGACCCGCGGGCCGGGTGTCCCTCCGGGTGTAGGTCCCGCCGGGTGTCGTCCCGGTGTTCGGTCCCTCCGGGTGTCGGTCCCGGTGTCCGTCCCGGTGGGCGTCCCACCGGGTG
>NW_009954535.1:624007-625580 GCF_000747805.2 Chaetura pelagica | reverse complement strand
AAGGTGGTGGGGAGGTGGCACTGTCATCGTTCCCGGTTGGTCGGTTCGGCTCCCCGCGTGTCCGCCCTCGTGGGAATTTTACCTGCCTGTAAGAGCTAAAGATGGCTGTTAGTGTCACGCCGATTCGGGACACAAAATGGCTAACACTGGAGGTGTGTAGGGAGTTCCAAAGGGGGACTTGCTCACGGCCAGACACGGAATGTAAATTTGCACACCCATCGAAAAGCTGCCAAGTTGAAAACGGACGCGTAATCGCCTGCTTTGATTCATTGAAAGTGAGTAAATGTTACATTATTTTCAAGGGTATGCAGTTAATGAAAGAAGCAGTTGTAGCCAGAGAAGTCCTGCAGCCCAAAAGGGAGTGATTGCTGGCTGCCAGCAGTGGGATGTTTCGCTGCTGTTATTTTATTGATGCTTGTTGATTTGTTTTGCTGTTTTCCTGGGGGAATGAAGGGAAAACACGCCTGGCAGGCATCAAGCCCTCCCATATGGTGCTTTGCCTCTAAATTATTCTTTGCTTCTAGCTGGAATAAAGGGCACTTCACGTAGAAACAGCAAAGTCACTGTAAGGATTCTTTGTTTTTAATAGCACAAACCACGTAAGCAATATGAGGATTTATTTCCATCTCGTAGCTACCAGCGGGTTGTTGGTGTCTCTGGACAGCTGATGGTGAATCTTAGAAGAGTGTTTTCCTCCCCGGGTTATTTGGATGTCTGTGAGCAGCCTGCTTGTGTTTCTGTGTCTGGGACTGCTGTGGTTATCCTGCCTTTTTCACAAATGCACTTGCTGACAGGGAGGATGCTGCTTAGCAGAGGGCAGGGTGCCCTGGAAGTGCAAGCAGGGCTGTAGCAGAGGGGGTGCAGCCTCACCATGATTTTTAGGGGGCATATCCAAGTTAGATGCTGTCAATGTGAGGTGGCTGCTGTTTTATGGTGGCTGTAGTTTCAGTAGTTAGCATTGGATTTGTGGATCCCAGCCCCCTCCCTTCCTTTTTTGATTAAATAACATTAACCTTTAAAATACTCATCCCACAAACAGTACAGCATTAATTCAGTAGAGTCATAAGAAATCAGAATTTGGGAAACAGATGCCTGTCAGATTTTCTTTACTACAGTTTTCTCTTCTTGGGACCAGGGGCTGGGAAAGAGAGCGGGGTCAGGCAGGGGCAGGGACATGCTGGGGTGGGCATCTGTACTGTCGAGGGGGGGCTGCACTGTTGTGGGGCAGGCAGAGCTGGGGGGCAGGTCACAGGGTTTGGTACCAGGCCTGCAGCACTGCTCAGTTCCAGAATGTGTCTACACATCAAGGTAGAGAGTGAATCTTTGAAATGCTCTTGCGCCTGAAATACCAGCCCCAGCACCCCCAGCCATGGTTTAACTTAGGGCAGTAAAAATGCTTTTTGTTTCTGCATTCAGATTTATTTTAAAATTACAGTCATTATAATGCACAGGGAGAGGAGAGGAACTAATTTTAAGAGGTGAAAACGTTTCTGTGCGTTCACGAGTGTTGATGTTGGGAGCCACCCTCGGCAAGGTGCGGCCTGGGGCCTCTGATGGCAGGGCCCCCGTGGCC
>NW_009954535.1:619799-622987 GCF_000747805.2 Chaetura pelagica | reverse complement strand
CGGGGCCCCCGTGGCCACCAGCCCTGGGCGGCAGCGAGCCCACCCGGTGCTGCCTCGGCGTGTCGAGGTGTGGGGCAGATGCTGTGGCCAGGATGCCATGCCATGGCCGTGCAGAGGGCTGCCCCATGGCACCCCCCTGCTGCAGTGGGGCCTGGCCCGGGGCCTCCACCTGCGCTGGGTGAGGGGCAGGGCAGGGCTGGGCGGGCTGGAACCAGACCCACGGTGGCCACTGGGGCGTCTTCCCCCTGCACTGCTGCTCAGGCACAGGGTGCCATGCTGGCCTTGAGCTCTCCAGAGCAAGGATCAGCCCAAAAGGTTGAAACAAGACAGCAGTTAACTGGACTGAGTCTGCTTTGCTGCGGGGGCATCACCTGGGCTTGCCGTACGTCAGTGTCCTCCTCCCACGTTTCTGACCTCCACGGTCACTGGAAGGGTCTTGGCACCTTGCTGACAAGCCAGGGACCAGCCAGCTGTCCCCATCCCTGGCAGCACGGGCAGGCTCTTCTCTTGCCACCAGCAGGGCTCTTCCATTTCCTTTTTTAAGGCAAGAGATAATTGCCACCCTTGTGAGGAGCTGCAGGGTGCACATAGAGCAGCTGTAGGGAGCAATCCAGCATTGCATCGCTCCACAGGCTCCTGGTGTGCAGGCAGTGCAGCAGTGAGCTGTGTGCTGGGAAGGGAATATCTCTTCCTGGAGTTCCCCTCCCAGTCCACATGGCAGAAAAGCAGTTGCTGGGTTTTGGTTTTGTTTCACATCTTTATCAGTCTGTTTGTGCTCTGGGCTAAACAAGCACCAGTTACGTTGTTGTGTTTTCTGCAGTATCACAAACTGTAGATGTTATGCAAACAACTTAGGGAAATGTGCTGGGTTTGTTTAGGCCCTGTAAGGTCAGTTAGTTTACCGAAGGAAAAAAAAATATAACATTGTTTAGGACATTCAAAAGTAATTGTTAATATTTCAGTAACTGTGTGGATGTAACATCCTTGCTCTTTACTCACATAGCAGTGCATCTACAAATGGACCTTAATGTTGAAATACCAGGTTTCTGTGTAGAATTAATATTAACTAAACAGCTGTTCCTGCATGTCTCTTGGCCATAAGGCATGTTTAGTCACTGAGTGTTTCTGCACAAACTGAGTGCACCTTTCACTTGTGGGGCTCCCACGGGCGTGTGTTGGTGTCCCTCAGACACGTGTGACACTGGCGGCCCGGGCCGGGTGGTTGGTGCTGCAGCCCTGGCTCTCCAGCTGGAGATGGCCAGTGTGCTCTGCTATATTTAGAACACAAACAGGCAAAGCAAACACTTTCTGCGGGGACCCCGTGAAATGGCTGCACCCTTCAGCTCTGCCTGCAGACTTTGGCCTCCGGCCCAGGTGTCCTCTGAGCGTGTGGGGCAGGAACGGGGCGACTCGTCTCTGCTCCTGGGAGATAAAGATACATTTCAGAAGTGGAGCTTTTGCCTGGGTAAAATGCTTTTCTTTTTAAAATTTTTTATCCCCTCGCCGTGAAGGAAAAGCAAAAAGTGGGTAGGTCTAGAGCAGAAAGAGAGGGGCATGCCCAGCCCCAGGTTGTGCTGCTCCCGCAGGGGCAGTGCTGGGGGCTGCTGGGGACAGGGGCATGGCAGCCCTGAGTGCTGGGCAGGGGTCCCCTGGGGACACCCCTGGGCACCCTGCAAGTTTTTACTTCTCAACTGCTGACTGAGGAGTTACTACACGTTCAGGAGCAGAACGGGAGAAAAAGGAAGGCAGGGATATTTCTCTGACCCCGGCAGGGTAGTTCAAGGAAGAGGTCAGGGCCATGTCAGTCAGAGCAAGATTTTATCATCCCTCTGTTGAATACCTGGTTTCTTAATTAGGCCTAATGAAATGTGCAAGGCTGTCCTTAGGGTAGTGCGTTAATCAAGATAAATGTGTGTGGGGTAATCTAGCCCTTAGATATTAAGAGGATAATTTTAAAACAAGAATGATTATGTAGTATATTCAAATTGTGCGCTTGAGTGGCTGAGTCAGCTCCAGCTCTGCATTGTTTAAATGTCGTAGGATTTTTTCCTTAATTTGGATGCCCCAAAGCCTGTTAAACTGTCCACAGCAAAAATAGGCTCTCAAGTTCCTAAATCAGGAAACCAGTTTGCAACAGAAATTACATTTTTATCATAATTTTGAACCATTCTTCATTTTTTGCGTGGAAAAAGATGCTTAAGTAGGGTTCATTTTTGAAATTACATTAACTTCGTCATATGTTCCGATAGATGAGTCATCTGACGCTTCCTGAAAAATGAGATAAAGATGTCTTAGCCATGGGGAGGTGGATGTCAAGTGCAGATCTCATGGGAGGCTGCAGTTGCCCTCAGACACCCGCCGTCCTGCCTGCAGCTTGGCCGGGTGCGCCACATCCTTGGGCTGCCACGCTACCCTGGAGTCTTTGAAAGTGTAAAAGCAGTGAGGAAGAAGGTGGGCAAAGGGTGAGGTGGTCTCAGACTGTCTTTTCCAGTGCTGCCCGGGTGCAGCAGCTGCTCTGTCTGGTGCTCCTGCTCTGCAGGTGGTGGCTTTCTGCGGGGTGGAGCTGTTGGGATCCAAATCAGGCCGGGTGGAACTGATGGGAACGTCCCAGCAGGTCAGTGGGCTTGGGGAGCAGTGCAGGAGCTGGGCTGGGTCACAGTTCGTCCCTCATGTTCACCACACGCACTGCAACTTTCAAGTAATTTTTTGCTCTCTGAAATTATGTCCCTGCTGAGATGGCTGCTCCATGCTCCAGTTGGATGTTCTGATGGAATGTAAAAGATTTTTCCTGCTCTTCCTTCAACAGCTGAAAAGTTTTGAACATTCACATTTCTCTGCTTTCTTTTGAAGTTCTAATAACGAGTTAGAGACTGGAAGTCCAAGTCTTTTCACTGGTGGTTGCTGAGTTTTGAAGCTCTGGTGCCTGGTGTCTGAGATCCACTGACACACAGTGTTTTATCATCTGTTGTAGAAATCCTTTTTTTTTTTTAAATGAAACTCCTGAGCTCTGTGAAAGTGACAGACCACTTTTTACTGAGAAGCCTTAAAAATATATAAATGCTATATTATAGATGATCCCCTTGTTCCTGACACCTCAGAGATGTGGCAGAAAAGAAAACCACAGTACGTGCATTTCACTAATAATATGAGAATGGCAGATCATTAGCTCTGTCTCTCCGTTAATTAAG
>NW_009954535.1:588904-619772 GCF_000747805.2 Chaetura pelagica | reverse complement strand
CAGCAGGTGCCTCCTGAGTAATTTTAACTTTGGGGGTCCAGCATCACTTGAGTGTCAGGCAGTCATGTTTTCCAGGGTGCAGGGTTTGGGTTGGCTCAGTGGCTGGGAGGCAGAGTCTGTCTGATTCCTAGGAAACTTACAAAGCAGTAAAAAAAAAGAAAATATAAACAGTGTTCAAATTCCTAAGATCTGATTTGCCATTTTTCTCCTCCTCAACCTGTACATCTGCCAGTAGGCTGAGCTCCAGGAGAGGAGGGAAAGTGGCAAATAGATTGGGAAAATGGTGCAATTGTTAGGCCGAGTGGCAAATAGTCCATTAAATAAACCAAACAATCGAAACCCCGTGTGTTCCTCTGGACGAATATAAATGGCATTTTGAAACCTTAGCAGATATTCAGACAAAAGAGTTACAGCCACTGCAGTGTTCAGAGTTCATATTACAGTTTCAGCTCTGTATCTGCAGGAAGAAATTAAACAGAAAAGGCATTTCTCTGCAGCATGTGCACTGTGATTTATTTATTATTTTAGAGGCTGTACATAGTAGAAACCAGTGTCAGTTTCTGTTAGGGGTGGTCGGAAACTCTGCTGGGTACGGTCAAAATCAGTCAAATCCTGAACTAATTTTTAGGGAAAATTAAAAGACTCATAAAACAAGAAAACCTGATGTCAAGAATATTCAGCCATTCGTCCCAAGTCTTCAGATGAGTCGTCAGGAGGAGCCTTGAGGCTCCTCGCCCGGGATGACTTCAAATATCTGTTGCTCTGTTTTTCTCAATACAGACGCCTTGTTGCCAAGGTTCACTCTAGAATCTGTTGGAAGCAACAAATTGCGTTGAAGACAGAGTGATCACATCTGGTTTTTTACTTTGGAGAAGCGTTAACGTGTCTTGGTTGGGAGCGCGAGTGTTCGTTAGGGAATATCTAATTATTTAACTGATACGAAGTACCCAGTGAGGTAGTTGGAAGCAACTGCAGGATTTTGTTCAAATAGAGGAAAATATTAACATGTGGTAAAGTGGATTTTTTTAAAAGAGGAATCATAAATCCAGCTACTTCATCTGCAGGGTGCAGCGGTGCTGCAGTGCTTCACAGCAGCAGTGCCAGCTGTGGGACACAGCAGCTTCCTGAGCTCCTGCTGTGCTAGCAGCAGCGTAGGAGACCTGGAAGGACCAGGCTGTGTGCTGGAAACTGGTCACCTCCCCAGGCAGTGCTGGTTTGAGCTCCAGGAACTCTGACATGTCCTGAGCGGGAGCTGCCCCAGGTCCCTGGCAGGATAAGGGGCTGGCAGGGTCACAACAGAGCAGTCCAGCATGTGCCCCCTGCCCAGCTGGGTCTCATCCATCCATGGGTGGGCAATGGGGCTTCCCCAGGGTGTCTGGGTGCCCAGCCCGGAGCTGAGATCTGCTTCAGGACTGGGAAGCAGAGCTGCTGTTCATGGACACTGCCTGGAGAAGTGTGGTCCCTGCTTCAGAGCGAGCATAAGCATCCCTGGATGTAGCATTGTCACACTGGTGTGACAAATAGGATCTGTTTCCTCAGATGGAGTTTTTTTATATCCCAGTCACTGCATAAGCTTCCTGGCTGATAAAAATGCTAAACTCAGCAGCCTTCTGCCCCCAGTGTTCTTGGACTGCCAGCTCTCCACCCTGGAGATCCTGAGAAGTTCTCTGGCTTTTCAGAGACAGGATGCTGGGAGCACTAGTGCTGCTCCAGTGGGAACACACTGGTACTCCAGAAGTTGCTGAAAGGCTTCAGCAAAAGGGTTGGAAGCAGCTGGCTGGGGTAGGGGGTTTGGATTGAGATTGCATCTCAAGTGCTCTTCAAGTCCTGTCAAGTTCCTGGAAAGATTCTTCGGCTCCAGATTCCTCTGGACTGTTCCTAACTTGGCGAAGTAGTGCAGAGGGTTAGTAAGAAAGGAAGGGACTGCTATTTGAAGAGAGGAGCAGGTATTTTTAGGAAATTAAGCCTTTCACTTTTTGTGAGCATGTGATTTCACTGAATTTGAATGGGATAGTTTCCAGGCTTAAATATAAACATGAATAGTTGTGGAATTGACTTTTAAATCTGAAAAAGGGAAATGACTGTGGGGACAATTTTTGGGTCACAGCGCAAAGAGGGGCTGTGGGGATGTGGGAGGTGGGTGGCTCTGAGGCCACCTTTCCTGGGGAAGATGCAGGAGCAGATGTGCTGTTGACCAGAGATGGGAAGTGGCAGTTGATGGCTGGGGCAGCTCATAAGCCAAAGGCAGCTCAGGTCCTGGGGGTCTGCAGTGCTCCTGGGAGGATTCTGGTGCCAGCCTCTGTGCTGGGTGAGGGAGAGGTTGCGTGTTTATACTGAGGGAAATCTGTCCAGCCTCAACTGGCCCACGGAGGGGGTTTTCACTTCACAGGAGCCTGGCAGATTTTTAGCAGTGTGTGGTAGGTAGCACAGCAGTGTCAGGAGCAGCATACATTTTTTCTTAGTTTGTTAATGCAGGAACAAGAGTACACACGTTTAATGGAAGTCTTTGAAAATGGCTGATGGAAATACAGGCAAGTTAGGGAAAACCCAGACTGGGCAAAATGAGTGATTAAAGATTTCACACCCAAACTAGACACTTCTTGAAGAAAACTGAAGAGTTAGTTCATTGTTTTTATTAAGTTCTTTGTTCTGTTATTCACTGAACACTGAAACTGCACCTGGTGTTTTATGGAGCACAGTAAGATGCTTCCCTTGCACAAGGCATGCAGGTAATGGGTGGATGGATACCCAGGGATATATATGGCAACTGTAGTTTAAAATAAACTACCTGAGAATGCAAAGTTCTTTTTGATAGTGGAGTGCAAGGAATTGTTTCATAGAAAAAAAATTAATTTGTGATGTAAATATTTCCCATTGATGCCAGGTGGGGGGGAGCTTCTGGTAGGGTTTGTTCTTCAGGGGAATTTCTCACTTGGCCAAGGGTTCGTTGCACAGGAGTGAATGTGCGTGGAGCTGCAAACTGGCAAAGGAGCCTCTGGCAGAAGGGACAAGCACATTGTCAGCAGAACTCAGTGTTTTCACCTTTTTCTGTGGCTGGACTGGACAGGAGGGGGTTTTAGAGCAGTGGTACCACACAGCTTCAGGTAAAGCTGGCTTTTTTGGAAACCATTATAAACTCTATAGAGCATGAGTTAAAAGGGTCTCCAGACTGTAAAGTTAACTCAGCTTTTCATTGCATTGAAAGTAAAACTCTCTGCACTTTCCCACTGGTACTAGCAAAGGTGGTACCAACATAGGATTGGATGATAGTTAAAAATATTGCTGGAAAAAGTGTTTAGATGAATTTAAACTGGTATTTTTCCTCAGTAACAAGTAAGTTCCCCAACTTATTTGGAACTGCTTATTGCAAGCTGTATTTTGTGTTCAGAAAACACTCCTTAGGAAGATGAAACCTAAAGGCATAGATGAGTGTGATAATGTTGGTGAGAAATTCACTTTTCCGCATGCAGTTGCTAAACAATAGCAACAAAGCCTAATAGCAACAAATCAACTAAATTGTATTTTAAATATAAAACTAGTTGCACTAAGCAAGGCCCTTGTTCAAAACCGAAGAAGGTGGTGTTACTGGAGGGCTGAAACAGAGTGGGCAGGGGGGAGCAGCCTGGGCAGTGGGGTCTGTCAGCTGGCGTGGAGCAGTTTTCCTAGTGACAGGAATGAGGGAGGAATGGGTGCTGTCACATAAACTGGAAAACAGGACCAGCCATATAAATAGCCTGCATAATTTTTCAGAAATCTCTAGATACCTACGTGAGGGAGAAGGGCACAGTGATGATACACAAACCAAAACTAAGTGCCTTCCCAGTGTGATGCAGCTGACTTGTGTTTGTGGGGCAGCTACCTGTGTCTTTACAATGAAGGGACTGGCACAGATAAGGATGCCACTGCGGGAAGGCAGACATACCAACATTTTGGCAACCACTTTATTAGATCATGGATTACTGTGTTTAAAGCTTTCCTGGAACATTACTTTCCTAAAGCCTGGAAATTGACTGAAATAAGCTAAATTGTACACAGAGTCCAAGCCTGGTGTTGACACTCTGGCTTCTGCAGAGGTGCTGCTGAGGTTCCTGCTCTCTCTGTTGTTTTTTTCAGTTATCGACTGCAAGTATAAATTGACATGGCTTCTTTATGACAAATTGAGCAGCTCTCCCTAAGGAAAGGTGCCAGTTTGTACTGATTGAAGTCCAGAATACCAGAATTTCTGGCTGCTTTTTTATATCACATCTCCTATTTGAATGATGGATGGCTGGATTTTATACTTAGGGAAAAAATTATGAGAAATAGAAAGAAATTTCATTGCATATAAACTCAAATATCTCATACCTGCAAGATCTGGAACAGACATATCATGAAGTGATAATAATATGATAATAAACAACATTCATTCAACTCTCATCATGTTCCTGCCCCTGCCTGGGGCCTGGTCAGGAGTGGGGGTGTCAGGGTGGTTCCTTGCCCTCACCCCTTGGTTCATGAGGGTGGTGCCCACAGGGTGGGCTCTGTGTGCCCGTGGCACAGCAATGGGTCCTGCAGGGCTGGCCCTGGGGGTTGAACCTGCCACGGTGCCCTGGGGCCTCTGCCTGTGTCACTCCCTGGGGTGGCTCACCTGTGAGTGTTGGTGAAGTTAACAGAATGGGAGCCATGAAGATTTAGATGAACAGAATGTGTTATAAGCAGTTTCTTTAAAAATACATCCAGATGCATGTAGAAGTCTCCTTCTCTGGAGACTTTTTAGACCTATCTGGATGCCTTTCCAAGTGATTGTCCTTAGTTGTTGTTGGTAGGGTTTTTTTGTTTATGTTTTTGTTCGGTTCTGGTGTTTGGTTTTTTTCGTCCTGCTCTGGCAGGGTGGTTGGACTCCCCCACCTTCCAACCCCTAATATTCTGTGATTCTGTATCATTTCAGCTGCTGTGGGCAGGACTTTGAATGCAGCTCCTGCTCCTTCCTTTTTAAAGTATTTCTTGAAATAAGAAGTTTCTTTAATCTCATTCTATTTGGTATATAAGAAATTCAGCCAATTTTCTTGAGTCTGTTTTTAGTTGCTTTAGTACATTAAAGACGTATTTTTTCAGGAGGTTCCGTAAGGAGGGGGTTGGTGGCTTTGTTTTAATTCCAGGCTGTTGGGGTCTGTGGGGGCTGGTGGCTGTCCCCTGCTGTGGGTATGAGGGATTTCTTGTGCCACAGGAGCAGCTTTTGGGGAATGCTCTGGTTCCTCCCCTGGGATGACAGTGCTGGTGTCCAGTGCTCCCAGTATGGCTCCGTGGGAGCCTGTGTGTGACCCTGCTGGGGAGCCAGGCAAACACAGGTAGATCTGGTATCAGAATTGTTCTGAGGTTCCAGTGGTGGATTTGGATTCTGATAAGTGTTTGGCACCCAGAGGTTTGTCATTTGTTAATTAGCTGTGAGCAGCCAGGCTGGCAGTGCCTGGGAGTAGGGAGGTGCACCCATGGCAGCAGCAGTCCTGTGATGCCTTGTGCTGGGCATGTGCTGCAGGTGTTGGTAGGTATTTGTAGATAGCAAGAGATGTTCCAGCTCCTATGCAATTTACTGATCCAGTGCATTGCTCTCTCTGGCTCTGGATTAGTCTGTATCATGGGTAGGTTTTAAAGGCAGGCTGGTTTTAAATGCTCTTTTGTAGTTGCTGCCTTTTTAGTGCCAGTTGACTGGCATGCAGGAAACCAGAGGGAGCTGCCCCCCTCCACGGCTGGAGGGCAGGGAAGGGCTCTCCTGATCCTCAACATAAGCAGGGCTTAGGGGTAAGGAGTTTTGTTCCCTCCAAAGACACAAGGGAAACACCAAGTGATCTGAGTAGATACCTGCTGACTCTATTTTTTTTTCAGTGGTAAAGCTTAAAGACAGTAAAGTAGAGGAAACACATGAGATGAAGTGTTTGATTATTTTTAAAAGATGTATCTTTAAAAAAAGGCCCTTAAAGTAATTTGATGTTGATTTCTATTTATGTTCTTCTCCCTTATTAACTGCTCTGGTTTCAAAAATAGCTGAGCTTGGCATTAATCTATTTTGTTTCACATTAATGTTTTTAAAACTTAAACTTCATGAGGTAAGTGACTCTGCCATGATGACTTTCTTGGTTTTATGCTTTATCTGCTACTGATTCAGAAAGGCTCTGCAGCTGGAGTGTCCCTTCCCTGCCTGGCTTTTTTCTGTCTGTATGTGCTGATAAAGCTATGGCTGGTTGTAGTGGGTGTCCGTGTGGACAGGTGTTGCTGCTGCATATGTTTGTGCAGAGCACCAGATGGTTTGTTTTTAACACTTCTTGAAAAGTAATGTTTTGTTGACTTTGTTTCCCATGTACCTTGCTGGAGACCAGAGAGAACGGCTGTCAGCCCCTCAGGAGGTGTGACAGTGACACTGTCCTGACACTCAGAAGCCACCTCATGGTGTCAGCTGGCAGAGTGACACCGTAGGGTGTCACTGCTAAGAGTTAAGGCTTCTTTCTACATACACCAGCAGTCGGTGCATCAAAACACAGCCCCTGGCCTCCCAAAGGCTGCAGTGTGGCCCTGCTCACCGGCACTCTCACTGGGGGGGTGAAGGAGCAGTTCCCTCGGGGTGAGGGGCTGGTAGTTTGTGAGGACAGGGAGTTGTTATCGTCCTGAGACACCCTGTGACCCTGCCGGTAGCAAGGAGATAAAGTGGTGCTACAGATCACTGGGGAGGCATCCGCAGGCACTAGCAGTTCTGTCCCATGTCTCCTGAATTCTTGACCTTGCTATGGGTTATTCCAGCAATTGCAGCAGCTGGTGCCAGGTGACTCCTCCAAGTTTCTTTCAGGCTGCTTTGGTTTGTGCATTGGCTTTGATTTTGTATGTAAAAAGGAGCCTTCAGCAGCTGGAAGGGTCCTTTGTGAATGAAGAACGTCAGCTTTCTGCTTAAACAAATTGAAAATAGCAGTTGCTAAAAAAAGACCCATATCTAATTTTTAAAACTTGGAAAGCATTGCTAGATTTGGCTGCTGTCTGGTGCACAGCAAAGGGTCACTTGTCCAGCACCATCCACAGATGCTTCATTTTTTTCTCTCTGTTCTATTAAAATTACAAGTAGTTGAATGTTATTAAGTGACCACTTGAGTTCTGATCACCTGACTAATTACTCAGGTTCTGCTCCTGAACTTTGTTTCAGGAGTGTCTTGGCCCCGGGAGCTGGGCATGGCAGGGTTTCCCAGGGTGCTGCCACTGCTCTGTGGGCTGGGAAGTGTTTACCTGCAGGAGGCTGGGCCCTGTGCTCCTGGCAGGAAAGCTGTGCTGAGTGCTCACCAGGGAACAGGGAGCCCTTTCCAAAGACCTGCCTAGAACAGGGTCAGGTGCTGTTGGTAGGACCAAGTCCAAGAGCATGTGAAGGCATCAGCAGTCAGGGTCCTCCTTGTTCTCCGACTATTACTGTGCAGCCCAGGGAGAAGGGGGATGGTGCTGGTGTGGCACGTCCTGGAACAGCAGTGGAAGCAGCCATGAGCAGCAGTGCCAGCTCTCCCTCCAGCCTTCCGCCTTTCTTTTTGTCTTGACTTCTGGTCCTGGCTGCCCTTCTCCCTCCTCTTCTCCATCCTCCTCCAGTGTCTGTGACAGGAGTGGATGAGTTCCAGCCCTTACTCTTGGAGAGGGAAAATTAATTTTGCCAGCACTGCTGAGGAGCCTGATGTTAAGTAGCTTCGTTCTTGTGGAGGGTGTGTGCCCATGAAGTGTTGTCTTGTCCTTTGCCCTTGGAGGGGGCATCATGGGCTGTGGGGAGCAGCACATCTCTGGATCCCCCAAAATGCCTTGCTGGGGCTTCTTGGGCTTGGCAGTACTGGTGGACTTTCACTTGAACTTGTTGTGTTGTAGGGAGGTTATAGTGTAGAAAGTTCTCATTTGCTCTTTCACTTTTCTTTTTTTACTACTTCTAAAGCCAATCTGGCCTTGCTAAAAAAAAAAAAAAAAAAAGTGGGGGAGAAGAGGGGAATTTAATGGCATTTTTATTTCCTTTTAATACTCAGAAGTGAATTGTTTCCTCCCTCATACATCTATGTAAATCTATTAGAGGGGAATTTAGGTCCTTGAAGAGCAAACACCTGTAACACAGCTCTCCAGCCCAGCCTCAAGGCTGATGCTCTCATCTCTGCACTTTGGTTCTGCCTCACACATGCTGAACTTAGGGAAGAAGTGCTTCTCACATGAGATCATGATACCCTGGTCTTCCTTCTGAATGTTAATTTTTGTTTCATCAGTTCAGTTGGCTCCCACACATGGAAAATATTTAATTTCCCACCAGCTCTGTGGCTGAGCACTTCAGGCAAGAGCGTGAAGTCTTCAGGCCGTGGGCAAGTTCCTGAGCTCATGGGCACCACAGATAGTGTCTGCAGAGGTTGTGTTTTCTTCTTCTCAGAGCTTGTGGGAAAGGTGGTGGAACTGTGGAAATGTCTTATAACAAACTTAAACTGCCGTAAGTGCCATTGCCACTTCCCACAGAAGGACTGCTTCTGTAGAGCAGATGCTCCCCTTCTTTTCACCTTGGAATTTGGGTTTCTGAACCCTCTTGCTGGGGTTGGAATTCCCTCCGACCCTGAGCAGCCCTCTGCTGCTGTGGCCCTGAGCAGAAAGGACCTGGGAACTGTGCTTCCCTCCAGGGAAAAGCTGCTGCTTCTCTCTGCACAGTTTGTTTTTGTGACAAGACATTTCAATTGTCAGTGCCCACTTAAAATAAACAACTAAAGGGAATTCTGACCACAAAGCAGTATTTTGGCGTATTTTATGATTATTTAACTTTAGAAAAATAAATCCTGCCATCTGTGTTTCCCTCTAATTCATGTCCATTGACCTCTTCTATTCAACAACTCAAGCAAAGGAACCAGGACAGATTAATCTTCACCTCTTTGTTCCTTCAGAACCAGATGCTCTGTAAGACCTTACAGATGCTAAAGAGCAGTTTCTGCTGTTTTTATGTACTTTCTGCTCCTCTAATGTAATTGTCTCATGTTTCATAAGCTTCTCTGAGCTATCATTGCTGGTTTTTTTCCCCCAATAGTGGACCTATGCAATGGAGTAAAAATTACACGTGTATTTGCTTTAGCAATGAGTTGCGTTTTAAAAAATAAAGCCTATACAGGGGCTTTAGCAGAAGATGGAGGGCTCATGAGAGCAAGTGGTGTTTTTTCATAGCCTTAATTGTATTTGCACGGCACTGGTGTGGACAGCGTGGATACTATCTTTATTTGCACACTGTGACTTACAGTGGAGCTTTTGTTCTGTGGCTTTATTGTCGTTCTGTTTTGCATCGAATGTGGGCAAGGCCAAAGCTCTGGTGGAAAAGCTCAAAGGGATACAGGGTGTGTGATTACAGCAGCACTGCTTGTTAGATACAGTTTAATTAGTGCGTATATCCGTCATGCAGCTTTGTCTTTGTGAAATATTGATCTACAATACCAGTGTTATGAGGCCTGGAAAGCATTTAGTGCAGGAAATTATTCCAAGATGTATGAAAAATAAATTTGTGCCTGATAAAGGGCCTGTTGAGTCCAGTTTTGCTGCTGGGTCGTGCCATCCCCCTGCTTCAGGTGGTGCAGTACAGAGGTCTGAGCAAGAAATTCTTCATCAGCATGTGTTGAAACTTGCAATTTTTGTTAGCATTTGTGTCCCAGTGTAACGATTATTGGATCATGTCATGGTGTGTTGGTGGTGGAGCCAGACGCTGACCTGAGGACACAGTGGCTGACACTGGACTGAGCCCCTGCCTCGGGCTCTGTTTCATCAATGTGTGTGAAGGCAAGGCACAGCTGGCCACCACAAGTTGGAAATGCAACAAAACCTTGCTGGTGGCTTTGGTGACCTCCTCCAGAGCAGGCAGGAACAGGCTGGGAAGGTGAACCTGGTGCTGCCTGGCTCAGCTGTCCCGCTCCATCCCTGCCGAGCCCCCGGGCTCTGCTGCTGCTCTGTTCTTCCAGGTCTGGCAGTCATGTCTGGAGGTCTCAATCAGGTCTCCCTTCAGCCTCCTCCTCTTCAAACTAAACAATCCCAGTTCCCTCAGCCTCAAGGTTAGGAAGCTTTCCTTATGCCTCAGCACACACTTGCTAGGTGAAACAAATGTGAGGTATCAGCCTTTATTTGCCCACGACACTTACTTTGCTACCCTTGCTTGCTTTTAATTATCCCTTTTCCTCCCAGTATCAAAGATACCAACTGGTTCTCCTTTTTTTTTCCACTGAAATCTGAGTTACTTATAAAGCAGATCTTCATTGTAATTTTTAATGGGAATGATGGCTGTCCTGGAGGAGGGATGGGTGCCCTGCGTGGCATCGGTTGTACTTGGCTCAGCTCCTGAAGCTGTTCTGTGGTAGTTCTGAAAGATAATGATAATTGTGGAAAATTAAATATATACTTGAATTCAACTGCTGTATTTCATCCCTCCTTGTCTCCCCCATGCTGAGCAGCTGTGGTGCTCTCCTTGCTTCGGAGGGTGGAGGAAAAGTTGGGGATGTGGTTTCACTAGGTCACAGTCTAACTTCAGTCATTAACACAAGTCACTAGCTGGAGTTGCCCAGGGATGCAGCAGATCCCACTCGGTTTTCCAAGGGTTTGCTGCAAGCTGGTCTCTGCTCTCTGGGCCCTCCCTGCTCTGCTCCCCTCCACCTCTCTCGTATGCCTTGCTTTTTTTGTCCAGAAGTGACTAAGCTTCCTGTTATTCCACTCTGTCAGTTTTTCCCCAGTACTGGTGTCATGTTGAGCAATATTTACTTGCCAGCAGCTTCCTCTGCCGCTGTCCCGCTCCGGCTCCGCCGCATTCCCACGTGCTTTCACCAGCCATGCTTTGGTAGTAGCAGCACTTACAGTTGGCTCAGCCGGGCAGATATCCCCCAGACCCAGGGGGTATAAAGAGAGTTGTGTATATAGAATAGCTTTCACTGGTTGCTGCAGGAGTGCCCTGTGAGGCAGTGTTCAGGCTGCTGGGGACAGCTGTACTTTTTGGTCCTTCCTTTGAGCAGCCATGTGGGTGCAGCCAAGGTGGGCATTGCTCACTTCTCCTCAGCTGTCCTGAGCTGATAAATGCTGCCTGTGTGTATGAAGGAATTGTTTCTGCCTCACTGGAAGCCGTGGGCACATCTTGATTCAGAAAGGCTTTCCTCCAGATGATGGGAAATCAAATGTTTCTTCTCCAGCAGCAGCCCAGATGGAGACTTTCCTCCTGGAGCTCCCAGGGCAGCCCAGAGGTGGATGGCTGTCCCTGGGTTGCCCAGCACAGCTGACAAGGGGGGCAGTGGCTAAAGGTGTTTCTCATAGCCCCCCTGGGTGTGAGAACCTCTCCCAGCCCCTCCGGGCAGCCCTCTGCCCCAAGGAGGGATGGCCAGGATGGACAGGGACGGCTGGGCAAGGACGGGCCCCCAGTGCCTGCCTTTGCTGGGACCAGTGGCAGCAAACTGCCATGGATACCCGGAGCTGCCAGTGTAAAAATAACCCATCAGGAGGAATAAACAACTTATTTTTGTGTATTAGGGGTGACAACGTGTCACTGACTCAGGGCGTCGCCTTGCTCTGCCACCCAGGGCTTACTCAGACATCCCGAGTGTTCAGAAACAACTTGAGGCGTTTCCCTTGTTTCTCGGAAGGTGGGGTGGGGGCCAGTGGGACACAGGGCTATGCTGGTGGCCCAGGAGGGGCTGCAGGCTGCCGGGAGGTGCTGCTGCATCTCAGAGGAGCAGGGGCTGGGGTCCTGCACAGGCTGGGCTCTTCCTGCCAGTGCTGGTGGGCTCTGTGCCAGGTACCATGATCACACTGGTGTTTCAGCAGACTGCCAGGGATGCAGAGCACTCGGCCTTTCTGAAAGTCAGCTGTTTTAGAAAAAAAACGGAAATTTATACCTATTTTTTTTCAGCTCGTAGTATTAGGAATGCTGCTAGTGCAGTTGAATGGAAAGAAAAGAGCCTGTTCTGCATGTGCCCTCCCCTGCCCGCTCCTCTGGGATATGGATAAAATAGGGTTAAAGCTGGTAGAATAGTGCCCAGAAGAAACAGGACATGAAAAATAACACAGAAAGAAAAATAGAATTAAAACACTCATCACTCAGAGCTACAGCAGGCCTGGCTGCAGGGGAGACCATCTCCCTCTTTTATTTCTTTTCTGTTTGATGGCACTGTACCGCTGTAAAAAGTATGAATTGATTTACTTTGCATGTGCTGACTGCTTTCAGTTACTAAATTGCACGGAGCAGACCCCATTCCCAGTTAGGCTCCATGGGTTTTATGGTGATGAGCAGTGACCAAGTAACAAAGCACTCTCATTTCTGTAGGCCACCAAAACTCCTCCTTTCGTCCCTCACCCAGTAAACAGCAAGGACAGTGAGGAGGAGCTGTGAAGAGCAACAGAAAGCATTCCCTGCCTTGCCCTGTGGCAGATGGGTAGTTTATGTATTTTTTTTTTTAACCAGAGAGGTTTGCACAGGAGTTGTGTGCTGTATAGCCATCCCTTCCCCTGTTCCCTTCTGAAGGGATTCTGACTGTTCCTTTGCATAAAATGTGCTCTTTTATATGGTTTCTAGTAATCAGTCTAACTCTAGAAGAATGATTTCACTCTTTGGCAGAATTTAAAGTTCAGCTAGCTAGGTGGAATATCAGGTTCAGCCAGGGCCAAAGCTAACATTTTTACTGATGTTATAATTTCATGATGCCATAGAGCGGAAAAAGAGAAGAGCAGTGGTTGTTCTGTCTTGCACATATAAAGAAAAATGCAAGTCTAATTTTCTGTCAGCCTGATCTTAATCTTTTGATGATTGTTCTTTGATTTTCACTTCAAAAAAGACAGAACTAAGCTTTAAAATAATAATTTCAGAGGGGTGGGACTATTTAATTCCAGCCAACAGAAACCGGGAGGAAGGTGTGGGGCTGTGCCCGCTGGGTGGGTGGCAGCAGCTCTCCAGGCTTCAGGGGCACTTGCTGATCCGAGGATGCTTTTGAGCTTGAGGTCTGTGCCTTGTCCTTGCCCACAGGTGCATGCCACGGGGTTCATTAATTCCTGTTAAACCACACATTAAGTGTTGCAACATTAGATTGTGCCACTGGTAACTTGTTGAGTGTAGTAATGTCAAGCCCAGGGAAACTTTGTAGTTGTCTGAGGGTGGCCCAGGCAGCTTGCTGGGAAGTGCTGAGGAGCTGTATTTCAGACTGACCCTCGTGCTGCACTGCTGCGTGATTGCCTGTTAATTACTTCTTTGTTTAGTGTACTCCTGCTTGCAGCAGCTTCTGACAGCCCCAGCTCCATCAGTGCAAGCAGTAATTACCAGATGCTGGCATTTCTTGGCTTGGGATGCCGACCAACTGTTTGCATGGATTCTTTTTGCTCCTGTCCCAGGGATACAGTTATACTAAATACCTGGGTAGTCAAGGAACGTGTCCCTGCCACTGCAGGCAGGTTCTGAGGGTGTGGGCAGGCTGTGCCTACCTGGCCATGGGGCACAACCCCTCTGGTGCAGCCTGGTGGCTTGCATTTGCCCATGGGACCTCATGCTAGGAGCGAGGATAAACACTACAAAAGGGATAGGCAGGCCTAAAACCTCTATCAGCAAGAAAATAAATAAATGTGTAATTGTTATGTAAACCATGTCAGTAAAAACCCCAGATGTGTTGATGTGTTGACATGTTCAGAGTAGGATCCCAGCAATGATTTCGTGTGCCAGTGGTGTGAGGCTGCAGCTCCCACCAACGCTTCTGAATCATCCCCTCTCCAATACAAATCCAGTCAGAAAATAATGACAGCAATTGACCTTCAGCTGGCTGGGGGAGGGCTGCTGCTGTACTGCTGGAAAGCAGGAGACAGTTTATTGATGTGATGTTAATTTTTGTGTGGCTCAGCAGTGACCTTGGCCATCAAGGCGCAGAGCCCGCCTGGCACAGCACCGCTTCACAGCCCGTGTCCTCAGGTCACCTGTGGCCTCTGCCCTTCCAGCCAGGGGAGCCAGTGGGATGGAGGCAGAGCAGAGACCTCCCAGGTGTCACTACCTGCTGGGGGCCCTGCATGAGGAGGTGTCAGGAGAGGCCAAACACCACCCAGCAAGGACAGACTAGCCACAGTAGTGTGCTGCAGGTGACTCTGCCTGGAGCTTTGTGAGGAATTCTCGCAATGGAGTGACCACAGAACGAGCCTGCAGGGTAAGGCTGGTGCTTGCAGGATGTTGCAGAAGGGGTTTGTGGCATGGGGGTTTTGGATACCCAAACAAAACTGGTGGGATTACTTGAATAGAGGAGAGTGGGGCTGGGAAATGTTCTAATTGTCACTGACTGTCTCAGTCTGCTCCCTTTGCAGTGTCCTTGTGCTTAAACCTGGACACCGACATGGGGGCTTTCCTTCTCTGAACATGTCTCCACGCCGTGTCCTGTGGGAGTGTGGCAGAGCCTGTCACCAGCTCCTGGGGCTGTGTCTGTTGGGGTGTGCTGGAGCCTGTTACCAGCTCGTGGGGCTGTCTGTGTTTCACAGCAGCCCCACAGCTCCGTGGCATTTTGTGGATCTGTGCCACGAACATGGGATGTTTCAGCAGTGGGTGTGGTGTGGGCAGCTCCAGTAACTCCAGCGTGGCTGAGGAGCTACTAGCTTCTGCTGCTCTCCCGTTAGGTACAGGACTGCCCTCAAATGACTGTTTTTTGAAAAACGGGCACTTTGCAGAAGCGGTGCCAGCACAGGCGGGCACAGCAGTGGGTGCAGCTCCAGCCTCTGAAAGCTGTTGGAGCAGAAATGAGATGTGGAGCTTGAAGAGGGAAATTAATCACGTGTATAATTAAAGTGAAAATTTCTGAAAGCATTCTATATCCTTTGTAAAGGCTATTTTGGGTTGTGCAGTGGGTATGTTGTGGATTGGTTATCAAGTCACTCCTGTTTAGGAAGCAGTGTGGCTGTTTGCAGCTGTACCCTGGGAAGGCTGCTCACGTCTCAGTCACTGCAGTTGCAGTGCAGCGGTGAGCCAGGGCCATCCAGCCTCCCGGGGCTCAGGGAGGGAAGTTTGCTTCCCCTGCTGAAGTAAACTTTAGCATGAAGAGCAGAGACTTCCCTTAGATGATGATGGCAATTTCTCTCTCTTGAAATCACAAAAGCAGGATTTTATTTTTAAACTATGGCAATTAAGTTTTAAATATAGCACCTGTAACGGAGAATTCTCCTGCGTATTTACTGTGGGGTGAGGACACCAATTATCCAGTTTAGCTCACCACGCCAACCACCTCCCCTTGCACACCAGGTAGAGGAGACATAAGATGCCAGTGCACTGCAAAAACAAATGAAAATTGTTACAGCTGGGGCTTTTCTTTGTATTCTACATGTGCATATGTCTACCTTAAAAGTTACCTTTGATACCTCACAAGAAGACCGTGCTGCTGGAGTCTGCAGGGCAGTGCTGAGCTGGGTAGGAGGCAGAGCAAGGGGAGCTGGGGCAGTGGGAACACCCTGCAGCCAGCCAGGGTGGTTGCTGAACAACTCTGTAAAAAGTGTATGGTGACATACACAGTGTCATCCCTCTGGTGGTATCCCCTTGTTAGATTTGCCACGAATAATGTTGACCTGTGTCAGCAGCTCTGCTGAACGGGCCCGTGCCTGTTTGTTTGTTCCCACAGTTTGGATGCAGAGTTCAGCACCTTGCCTGCTTCTGTTGTACCGCGCCAGAACAAATTGGAAGCCTGAAAATATGGTTAAATATGAATTATTGCTGTGAAATCCAGTGGGTCTTCAGCTTGCTGCTCACTTTTATCATTTACATGGAAGTGCTAAGATCCTAAGAGCAGAGGCTGTGGCAAAGGGACTGTTGTTCGGAGTGAGTCCCTTGCAGGATTATCCCCTGGGAGCAGAAAGGCTGATCAAAGGCCCCCGGGTGCCTGCAGCTGGCAGGGCAGGTACGGAGCTGCTTGTCCGCGGGCACCGCGTGGAGCTGCAGTGGGCAATAGATCAAATCTTGCCTGTGTTTTACTTGATCTTGACATGAAGTCATTCATTTTACTCTTAAACTGTTAGTTATTACATGCTTGAGTAAGGATCATATGGATTACTAGGGATTGCTCTGAAAGGATTTTGTGGCTTTAGGAGTTTAGAGAGAGCAGTTTCTGAAGCCCGTGCTGGAAAGGTCTTGCAGGTTATAATACTGTTGTTATCCGCCCCCAGGGAGGTAACTGGCTCTTGGGGGGGCATTTGATTTTCCTGTATAGACCTGGAAAAATGGAATTCCTTCTTGACCTGCAGAGCAGCACTGGCAGGGGGTGCAGGTGGAGGGTTACTTGAGAAGAAATCAGCGCCGCTCTATCTCAGTCTGCAAAGTTTGTGTGTCTTGGGAGTGGCGGGGGTGTAAATATAAACACTATCAATTGATACACACAGTGTGTATGTACAGACATGTGGATATACAAATATTTGTAATAGTAGGAGTATCAATCCTAAATTGTAGCAAAGAATTAGAAACATTTATATTTCTGTAAACTGTTTTGTCAATGGCTGTTGTGGAGCAAAGATTCCAGGTAGTTTGGTAGCATCTCTGTTGCCCACATCGCCCCAGGCTGGATGGACATCTCAGTGACACCATTGCAGGTGCTGCAGAGGAGGAGGAGGGTGCAAAGCAAAGTCCTGCTGGTGTGAATGTCCCTGTCCCCGTGACATTGTTCTTGGAGCTGGGAATCATTCTGCGTTTCCTCTCGTTTCTCCCTGCCTGCTCCTGCTCAGGGTTGTGCAGCTAATGCTGGGATTCTGCTTACTTTGTTTTTTCTTTCTTTTTTTTAAGCCTGTTGAGTTTCATGGCAATATGAGGGCTCCTCTGCATTTCTTCCTGTATGAGTGCCATTAGCTGTGTAAGCCAAAGTAATAAATCAGAGGGTTTGAGACTTTTCTCTACAAGCTACACACAGACGTCATTAAATGGTCACTTTGGTGTGTTTTATGGCTATGCTGGGTGTGAAAAGATGCACAAAGACATTTCCAAAGTATGAAACTTGCAGCCGAATCAATTTAATTGCTATAACCAAGATCACTTAATGCCAAAAAAACTGAGACAGAGTGTCTCAGCAATCTAAATGAGTCCAATTTCTCCTTTTGTAAAGGCAGAGTCCATGCCTGCAGGAGGCAGGGACTGGTAGTGCCTTTGGGACAGGAACCTTTGCTGTGTAGCCAGAGTGGGGACATGGGGACTGCCACCAGTGGGACACCCTGTTGTGTCCCTGGCAGCACTGCCACCACTGCAGTGCTAGCCACCAGCTCCTGTTCTGCCCTGTCTCTGTCTGTGGGGATCAGCTGGGAAATTGCAGAAATAACTGAAAAAGGCCTGATCTCCCCTCTGCCTTTCCTGCAGTACTAGCCATAAAATCATAGGGAGTAATGCAGGCTGAAGAAGCAGCTCGGGGAAGAGTATTTAGAAATAATCCTGCTTAGCCACTGACAGCTTGGTTCAGCTGAGTAACTCCAGGTGCTGCAGGACAGTAGCTGCAGCACAGTGGGTACGGCATGGCTGGGCTAGTGAGAGGTGGAGGGAGGTGGTCCCTGAGCTCAGCGGCTGTGCCACAGTGCGGGGTGGGAAGGAGCTGAGCAGTGGGCTGAGCTGGGGCAGGCAATCTGGTTTATTGTCGTTATTATTACGTGATGACATGGAATCCAACTGGAGACTGAACAGGTGTAAAAACAAATTGAAGTTTGTGGAAATGTTAGTGCAGCAGAAACGCTGCAGCTCATGAGGAGGGGGAGTGTGAGGGGCACCTTCCGGCCATTCCTGGAGTTGTTTCTTTTTCTGCCTGTGGTTAACTTGAGCAATGCAACCTTTGTAATTTACTTATGGCAGTTCTTTTGGGCGATGAGTTGCTGGGATGAGGGAGGGGGTGTTGGACACCTGACTGCAGCAGTGGTCCCCTGGGCTGTACTGGCTGGGGATGCTGGCTGGCTGTGCACCCCAAGCTTGTCTTGGTGTGCACATGGCATGGATGTGGCCCCTCTCCTGGTGTGACCAGTGCCATGGCTGTGCACCCTGCTCTTCAACTTCAATTTTTTGTCAGGGGGATATTCAGCTGAGTCTGCCCAGAGTGTGTTTCTGTTGTTTAAGGAAATTCAGCAGTTGTTGTCAATATTTATCCTTGTCCGCTGCAGTTTAATCAACCCCTTATCAGGTTTTCTGCTGCTCCTTCTGTGAGCAGGACTGTGCTGCGGGTGTTGTGGCTGCATGGCTGTACAGCTCAGTGTCGTGCTGGCCCCGGGATACTCTTGGACCTGAACGCTGCCAGAGGGGTTTCCCTGAACCACTGCAGCTCGGCACTTGGTTTCAAGGTGGGATTCTACCTTACTTACAAGTTTCTTTAATTATTTGAGGCTACAGAAGCTGGGACCGGTGGCAGCCTGCTTGCCTTAGCAGGGGCTGGGACTGGCCGGGAGGTGGAATGGGCTGTCACTCAGCAGGACACTTGGGGACAATTTTCCAGAGCAGAGAAGTGTGCTGGGGTGGATCAAAGCCTGGCAGTGATAATCGGGAGAACAGCTGAGGTCTGAGGGGCAGCTTGAGCTGCTAACAAGAGGAGAGTCCTTTGCTGCCTGCCTGACACTGATCCCTGTGCTCCAGGGACGTGTGTGTTCCTGAGACAGCCAGTGTCTCTCCTGATTCTCCCTGAGTTTGTGGTAGGCAGCTGCACTGGCACACTGCTCGTGGGGTAGCCCAGCCGTGATGGTGCCAGGAATGTGGTTATCGTACGTAGAAACAAGAGCCCGGGGGTTTGCTGTGCTGCATGTACTTCCATTTAGTGCATGGAAACCACATACCAAACCAGCAACGCACAGATGAATTTCATCTTTTTTTACTTGGGCACAAAGCATTGATTATCCCATCTTGGCATTCACCCTTCTGCTGGTGCCCTGGAGCTGGTCGGTTTTCCTCCGGAGTGTCAGTGCTGTGGAGGAACAGGCTCAGGAATGTGCTGCCCAAGTGGCTCCAGGCCAGGAAAGCGCAGCAAAATCCCTCTTTGTCCCCTTGGAGCGCAATCCCAGTGTGCAGGAGGCGTGAGGATGTGGGCAGGTCCTGTTTGGAGATGCTGAATTGGACTTTGGGCAAAAAACGAGCTCCCCACACATGGGGAGTGTGTGGTTTGGGGCAAAAGAAAGCAATCACAGCTGTTACCCCCTGGAAAAAACTGTTCAGCATGCACTGGGGCAGCAAGAGGCTGAGGTGCAGGCACTGTTGGGGTGTGTGCTGGGCTGGGCCTCACAACGGGCTGTGCATCAGCCTCAGTGATCCTGGTCCTGCCCGGATTGCTCTTTGGAGATGTTAACATAGCCACTGACTCACCAGGACTGCAGTTTGGGTGCTTTGAGTTTGTAAAATCAGTCCAGTGACGCTTTTTTGTTCAAGAAAAAAAATAATTATCTGAATGCATGCTTGGCAGGCCAGCTACTACAGCAAAGTGAGCACATTTTATTTATAAAAAGCAAACCAGAGCTTACGTGTAGTTAAATGTTTTCCCGTAACACACATGAGCATCGGTATAAATAGTTTTACCATTTACAGGCAATATTCAGATTTTATGCAACAGCCATCTTCCTGCCTGGGCTGTTACACCCGAGCTCTCTGCTGTCAGAAGGAATTTATACTTCCTGAAAGAGGGAGGTGTTTGCATGTTTGTTTTGGATCAAAACCACTTAATCTGTTACAGCTGCTGGTTTGCTCAGCGTGGGTGCAAGGAGGTTGGTGCCCGCAGTGTTCAAGGGCAGGTTGGATGGGGCTCTGAGCAACCTGATCTAGTGGGAGGTGTCCCTGCCCACCCAGGGGGGCTGGATCTAGGTGATCCTTGAGGTCCCTTCCAACTCTAACCTTTCTATGATTCTGTGGAACTGAGGGCTTTAGTTACATCAGTCATTAATAATTGTTAAATAGTGATGAGGTGGGAAGCGTTTGGGATGTGCAGCACTCACAGGATGCAAAATTGTGAATATTGAGCCCCAAATTGCTGGAAAATGGCAATTTATGAGTCCAGAATTGCTGGAAGATAGTGAATTTTTAGCCTCAAATTACTGGAAAATCGTGAATTTTGAGCCCAAAGTTGCTGGAAAACCATTAATTTTGAGCCCCAGATTGCTGGGAAACGGCAAATTTTGAGACCAATGTTGCTGGAAAACAGCAGCACTCCCAAGAGAGCTGTTGGCCACAAGAAGCTTTTCCTTGAGTTTGTAGGAAATAGCCTGTAGGATGTTAGAGGGTTATGTGTCTGATGTTAAAAAGCAGGACTTGGAAGCTCTGGTGGCACAGAAACGCTTTGGTGAGTCCATCATGATGTTGCAGGTGGTTAAAGCTGTGGCAGCTGCCGAGGGCTGTCAGCAGGGATTCAAGCCAGATCCTGGTAGATGCTGTTGTGTTTAACAGCGAGTTCTTTGCGTCCTGTGGCGTGTGGATTGTCTCCTTGATGTAACAGTGGCAACAAGGACAGGAATGCTGCATGCAGGATGATACATCTAACTGTAATTCCTCAAAACCACCTAGGGAAACAATGTTTGCTCAAAACCTGGAGCAGCTCCACAGGGCTGGTGTTGCTTTTGCCTCACGTTTGTTTTGGGATAAGCAAGAAGAGGGTTTGGAGCAGAGTTTGGGCTGCAGTCTGTGTTTCCCTGTGGCACTGGAAGGTTGTTGTCACCTGCTGCAGACAGGGTGGCCCAGGGACACTCAGCAGGGCAGGGGTCTGGCACTGGCTGCAGGCTGTGCACCCATCCTGCCCACCCATGGCTGCTGTCACAGACACCCTGCCTTCCTCTCCTGTATCTCAAACCATGTTGCTAAGCAACAGTTTTTAATTGGAGAATTAATTTGGCTCCAGGACATCCTAAGCAGCAATGTATGCTAAAAAATTCCATTGAAAGCTTGTTGCATCAGTTCCATGTTGTGCTGTATTTATAGGTGAGGTGCCTTTTTTTGCAAATGTTGCAGCTGAGGGGGCTGTGGTCAGCGGGGTGTCCTGCCTCTCCCTGCAGCTCCTGGGACCTTGGGGAAGCAAGAGGTTTATTCCAGGGATCCTGGGCGAAGGGCCAGAGTTTGTTCCAGTGATGTCTCCACAAGCAGCAAGAGGCACGTTGGTGCTCTTGGTTCTCCACTGCCCCTGGACTTCTATGGTGATATTTAATGGTACGGGGGTGGTGGGCTGGTGAAAAACAAGGGGCTTTCCCCTTTCTCGTGTGAGCAGGGGTTCTTGTATAAACAGGCGTGCAGTGGTGCAGCAAGTGCTCAGGAAGGAGGGTTGCGCTACCGCAGTGGTATAAAAATAGCACAAATAAACAGACCCAGCAGGCTGGCGCAGCTCAGTTTTAAGACTTTCCCAGACCAACTATGTTTGTGGAACTTGTCCTTACAGATGCATTGACTTCTGCTCTGCAGGGGGTTGTCACTGTCACCGACCTCCAGCAGCACTGAGAAGACCTGGGTGTGGAGCCGGGCTGCTGGGGCTGGCTGGAGCCAGGGGTCTGTGCCACAGAGGCAGTGGCACACACCTTGCTGCCTCTGGTTGTTTTTTCTGGTGTGAACTGCTGCAGAGGGACAACCTTAAACAAGGGTGGCAGGATCACTGTGCTCCATGTGCACTCCCCAGAGTGACAACAAGAATGGCAGCAGGAACCGTGATCTTTACTTAGTCTCCATCCATTCAAATTCCTGTATTTCTGCCTTGGCTGTGCCCGAGCTGATGTTTGCTGCTCCTCCCCAGCCAGCCCCTCTGCAAAGGATGTCCCCTCACCACAAGCACAGGCATCACAGCACTGTCAGTCTGCCTGATCACCCTTAAATAGAAATGCCAAGGCACTGTCACAGCTGTGCTGTGCCGAGCCTGTCCCCTGTGGCTGTGCACACCCTGACACGGTCCAGAACCCCTCCAGATGCCAGAGGGAATGCTGACAGCAGCCACACGGTAGATACTGCTCACCATGCCCCCCTGGCAACAGCCAAAGGCAGGGAAAGCCCTGCTCTGGAAACCTCAGCCTGGGATTTGGAGGAACAGAAGGATGTGGTGGGAGCCCTGGTGCTCCTGGGAGAGGACGGCTCGTGTCAGGCACGGCGCGGGGTGATGGCATCGTGGGTGCCAGGCCACAGTGGGGTGCTCTGGGTGCTCCCTGCTCCCCACAAGCACTTGGTGTGGTGAACCTCCTGCTGCCTGCTCACAGGGTGCCTGAGGGTGCCTTTGGCAGTGCTCCTGCACCCAGGGCTGCTCTGGGATCTGGCAGGTCCCTTGCAGGCACCCTGGGGTCCTGATGGGTTGGGCCTGGAGAAGTAACGACCTTGTGAGAGCAGTCTGCTAATTAGTCCTTAGTTATTGCATCATCAGGCTGTGCTTTCCAAGAAAGTTTTAGACTGGAGCCAAATCCACGATGATGAGTTTGCAGTTCCTCTTTTGCAGGGCTGATCAGACAGGTGTGGGAAAGGTGGTGGTTTGAATCTGGGTTGGGTTAAAGTTGATGTTGACAGTGAAAGCTGTGGGTGTTTGCAAGATCTTTGAATTGTTTTGAAGACCTATTAGCAACTACCTGAAGTCAGGGACCTGCTTCTCAGACCTTGGTGGAGATACCTGCACAAGGTGTGTGTGCTTTGCCTCCAGTATTCCCTGGATGGAGTAGAGGTGGGAGCCCCCAGCAGGGTGCTGGGACCCCAAGGTCACCGTGAGATGGTCTCTGCAGGTTGTGCTGCTGGACGAAGGCAGCTTGGGTGCCATTAATGGATAAACCCGCTCAGTGTCAGTGGTGGGATGGGTGCCCTGACCTGTGCTGCACAGCGGGTGAGAGAAGAGCTGCCCTCTGGCCCTGGCAGGAGCACCAGCAGGGCCTGGGGGCTTGCCCAAAGCACAGGGCTGGGCTGGGGGAGCTCCCACAGCACTGCACGACTGCTGCCCCTGCGCACCGGCACAGTGGGACCCGCAGCACGCTGAGCTCTAATTATCTTCTTGTTAATTGGTTATTGACTTCTGCTGATATTTCCATTAAATATTCCCTCAACAAAAAAGTAAAAATTGTTAGTACCCTTATCCCCAAAGCTGTAACTGCAGCAGGTGAAGGAGCTGAAATCTCAGAAGTGAATCCCAAGAATACTTTTTCATTCTTAGACATGGATTCAGGATATTTTCTGGACAGAAATTGTTTTCAGAGAGCAAGAGCTGCTGTTGTATTTCAAATGTTGTGTGGGATCTGAAAAATGGGATGTGCTGTGCTTCTCAGAGAAATGGTGCTGTAGAGGGAGAGCATGGCAGTGACCTCAAGAACAGGCTCATTTGTTTCTCTTAATATCTAGGATGTAATGTCAAAGTCCAACACATTTGTCAGATGATCCAAGTCTTGCAGAGATACCTACACTGTGTTTTCAGAATGCAGAATTTTGGGGAATTTTTTTCCAAGACAGGATTGATTATAGTTTCTTTTTTGTCTGAGTTTTGCTTGTTTTCTCTTCCACAACTCTGCATATATCCACATGAAAAGCCTCGGGCTTTGTGGGGAATCAAACCAAACTGCATAGCTAGGTGATGCTTCTGGCAGTCTGTGGGAAGGTTCCTGGGGGACAGGTACTGTTCTTTGCTCCACTGAAGGCAAACACTCCAGACCTGACTCCTGATTCATCAGTGCCTGGTGAGTGTTTCCCAGTACCTGGGCAGTGCTGGGGAGCGCGGCAGGTGGCTCGGCCGACGCAGAGCGGTGCCCTGGCTGCCCAGCCCCGCTGGGGTAATGCCAACCCAGTGCCCAGCACCTGGGCAAGTGCCACCTGCTCCTCCCCGACCCTGTCCCCACCACCTGCATTTTTTACTAAGGCTTAAAATCCCCCAGCCACGGAGCTGCCCTGGCTCCATGCCGGCCGGGCTGGCTGTCAGTGCCACCGGGCTCCCTGCCCAGGCACCGGTGATGCGATAGCTGGAGCAAAACATCATGTGAGTGTGTCCTCCTGCTCCTGCATTCATGCTGGGAGGACACCCTCCTCTTCCTCGCCCTGCACAGGGTCTCCTCACACAGGCATTAAACTTTGTTGTCTGAAGTCACCAGAATTCAGTGAACAGTTAATTAAGAAACTACCTCCTTGCAGTACAAAGGAGATGAAAGCAGTCTGGGTTCTTGAGGGAGGTTTCTGACAGAGGTTTTCAGCCTGTAGTTTCTGAAGGCCCATGGAATACAAGGAAAACAAGAAAGCCCTTTCCCAAACAGAGAAGTCTCCATTTCTTTTGGAAAATTAGCTACAATCTGAAATTTCAAAAAAGTTGAAAGTTAAATGCTGCACGAGACTCCAAAGCAACACAGAAACAAGAAAGATGTAAATGTCTTGATAGCAGCTAATGACAACCAGCACAAGGCTGGTTTAACTGGGGATGTGGATATTCTTCTTGTCTTTAACTCAGGGTAAGTTACCTTCCTTAGAGATCAGCTGCAAAGTGAATAGAAATGATGGCTTTGATGGGGAAGCAACAGAGGGGGCTCCTTGTTCCCCAGGAATGTTGCACTAGATCACTGGAATGGTTACTTCTGGCTTTGGAGCATTTTAGCATATGAAGTATTTTAAGTGATGATGTACAACACGTACTGCCAGACTATGGATCCATCCAGAGAGGTGTGGAGTTGCCTAACCTGTCCCTCCCTCCCCCCTCCAGAACAGGGACCTTGGGTTTAACCTGAGTTTTGGAATCAGGTCTGTTGACTGCTCCTCTCTGATTCCAGCAACACATGGTGTAGTTTCCTGTTACTTATTTAACAGTAATTAAGTCTGATTTTTACACTGTGCTAATGTGAGATATCATCTTCCAGGCAGCTGGTAAATGTGTAATTTTGCCTGTGTTACTTAGTAGTAGCAAAAATTAACATAGGTTTTAGTATCAGGAGAAAAATGGACACAATTAAAGCTGTTCCAGAGTGCTTGTCTTTTACCAACCATTTCATAGAATTGTGAAATGCTTTGTGAGGGGCTGCAGTGAGGTTGGTTTATTTGTGCAGATGGCTTAAGTACTGAACTGTGTTGTCAGGAAGGCAGTAAGAGGGACAACTGAGGGTGATTCTGTCCAAAAGCATCCCCCAGGCTGGAGGTGTGTCAGGTGGGAGATGTCCCACCCAGCATTTTGGCTGGTCCAGCCCAGGCCCCCACACAGCTCCGGGCTCTGGTGCTGCTTGGTGCTGTCAGGTGCTGCCCCTGTCCCCCGGACAGGCAGGGGCACAGCCCCCTGCAGCTCCCACCTTCCCACCGTGTGGGGCTGCAGCTTCCCAGGGAGCCCCCGGGTGAGCAGTGACCAGCAGAGTCACACATGTGTCTGCGGATAAACACACACATGTAAAATTCACCCTCCATCAACACGGATCCCTGGTGCCACCATCAGTCTGTCTTTTCTCGTTATGAATCGCTAATGTTGGTTATGCTGAAGGATCCTGATCCTTTTTTGCAGTAGGAAATTCCATTCCTCTGTAAAAATGTTTTCCCAGGCTGCACGTGTGTTTTCCCCCCACCTGAAGAGGTGTTGGGCTTTTGTTCATCATCCAGCCCCTGCCTCAAGGGCTTTGGAGCAGTGTTATTTGGGATGTTTTCCTGCAAGCAGCTTCCATGGTCCTTTCTGGGTGTTGACATCCACAAAACTTTATTTTTCTTTATATCTGGTGTATCTTCTATGCAAGGACCATTCAGATGTCAGTTGACTAACTAGGAAAATGGGTGCAAGGACTTCAGAGTTGCCTGCAGGGAAGACGGATGGGGGGGCAGCAGCAAACTGATTATCCCAGCCTCAGGGGGAGACAAAAATCATTGTACAAATTAGATTTCTGGCAGATCTTATAACAAGGATACATTTTAACTTTCTGAGCAGAATTGCAGCGTAAGGTCAAACTGTATTGAATTAATTTGTTTCCTGATAACGACCGTATCTTACTTAAATTAAGGCTGTCTTTTGCCTTGTCATTGTTGCTGTTTGGATTTAGTTCAAAGATGAATGAGTAAAGGAAAAAAATGTAATTTACAGAATTATTTTTTTTTCCAGTTGAGGTTTTTTATTGTTATCATCCCTTTAGTGAAAGCATGGGATGCAGGGTTACAATTTTAAAGAACAATTAGTGTGTAAAGCTTCCATACTAATGAATTAGCATTTTCAGAAGTCTCCTGGCACATGAGACTTCTCAGTGCCATGGAAAGAGGGGATTCTCTTCTCCAGGAGTTTCTTTTCCCTCTGTGCATGCCACGCTCAGGCTTAGGTCGTGCCTTTGCTTTCTGAGGGGTTCACAGAGGAGCCACAGCTGGGGGCTCTTGGGACTGGTTTTCAGGGGTCACCCTGGTGCCTCCCAGCCAGGCCCCCATGGGTGGGGGTACCCAGAGCAAGGGGCTGCACTGAGGGAGGCCACCAAGCAGGACTGGCTCCTATGCAGTGCTGGTTTATTTGGTAACAAGGGGGGTCTGGCTGTGTGTTGGACATAGAATTCTTCTTTAACACTTCTTGATGTGAACGAACTGATGAATGTCCTTTCATCCAAAGAAAACCAATGCAAGAAGTTCGTTGTTTCCCATGTCTGAATTTAATGAAAAATACAGAAATGAGTAAATTCTGATGTTCTTGCTTGGTTTATACTGTTGCATCAAAACCGCATCATACGTAGGAGGTTTTTCTTCAGAGCTGCTGCTTTCCTGGTCTGGTGAAAGCACAGAGAGCTGGGTTGGAGCTGCCCTGCAGACAGACCTCATGCAGCTGATGGTGGAACTGTGGAGTTGCTCTGCTCAGGGTGTGTAACCTCACCAGGGGCTTCCCTCCCCTGGCTCCAGCAGGTGTTGGGTTTGGTTTAGCTGATGAGAACATAAGAAGCAGCGATGCCCCTGCAGCTTCTGAGCTACTTGTGTCCATTCTCTTCTTCAGGGCCGATGTTCACGGGAAAACTGCAAATACCTGCACCCGCCGCCACACTTAAAGACACAGCTGGAGATAAATGGACGCAATAACCTGATTCAGCAGAAGAACATGGCCATGCTGGCCCAGCAGATGCAGCTCGCCAATGCCATGATGCCTGGTGCCCCCTTGCAGCCCGTGGTAGGTGCCCTTCTGCCTTCCAGCCCCACCTGCTGCAACACCCCACGGACCTCGGGCGCTGGTGGAGAAGTTGCATGCAATGAAATGTTTGCCTGTGTGTCTGGGAACTGCTTAATCCTCCCTTGCCTGAAACACTGTTGTTTATTTAATTAATTTTGTTAATCTTTTATTAATTGTATGGATTTTTATTTTTTTTTGCAACTTATTTCTCAAGAAAGTGAGTGGTCTACATAGGATTTTTAGTAAGTAGAGGTTTCATTTGCAATTACATGTGTTCTAGGACATTCCTGAGTTTGAGAAGATTCCCTATGGTTGTTTTCCATTCACTCAAGAGAACCTTCTCAGGGCACTACTTGCTGGAGTTGGGCTTTGGTTTTTACAGCACATTGTCAGGCAGAGCAGAAGGCTTGCCCTGGGTGATGTATGGTGCGTGTTGGTCTGACCGGCAGGATCCACAGCTCAGGCTTGGCACGAGGAAGAAGGATACAAATAATGGTATTTTCTGCAAAAAAAAACAAGAAGTGGGAGGAGGAGAATCTATTGGAAATCTCTTGTCTGGTCACAGTAAAATCTGGCCATTTACTGCATCACGTCTGTTTCTCTTAGGCCCTGGTGAGCAGGCACAGCGGCCCATGGCGCCAGAGGCCCTGGCTGGGTCTGCACCCCTGCAGGAACCCCTGGCTCAACAGATGAGAGATGTTTGCTTGGCATCAACCTGACAGGCACCTGCACATTCTAATGCAATCCAGAGAGATCACTGGAGCTAAGCTCTGGATGAAGTTGGCCCAGAACCTTTTTGATAGAAATTTCTAGCTCAGACATTGGAGGGTTCTGATTAACGCATGAGCAAGGCTGGTATAGTCTACGTTAAAAGCCAAGCAATGCTCCTGCCCTGGCTGAAGCTCTCTCTTTCAATGGATAAAATGACAGCAAAGGAAAAAATAAGGGGTTTTTTTATATGTATAAAACAAATGTATCTGCACTAGCACTTCCTTTCTTGTTGGCAAAAGTAGAATTTAGGGTGTTTAATTTATGTCTCAATACCTTCTGTTAGGAAACTGATTCCCACTCTGCTAGATAAGTTCAACTCTTATTTCAGAAAACATAGTGACAAGTAGTACTCCACAAAATATAGCTAAATCCTTAGGAAAAATTATCTCAGCAGAAAGGACTCTCGTACCAAATAGTTGTGTTGACCCACATTTTGTGGGTCTACAGAACAGCAGGAACTGCTCTGTAGTGTGTCGGGTTCAGTTGCTGTAAGTCACTCTCTTGCAGAGCTTTTATGTCTCGGCTGGTTCCAGAAGAAGTGAGAGGAGGAGAAAAACAGAAAAGGTTGTGGTAGAATCCTTAGGGTAAATTGATTTTAGTACCTGTTAGCACAGAGTGGGAAGGTACCACATTTTTTCTCTCGTTTGATTGGCTTTTGTTTCAAGAACATGGTCTGTGTCTGGGTGAGGGGTGATGCCAGCCCTGCTGCCAGCTTGCTGGAGGAGTGGGGCTGCCCCAGGCTGGTGCCTGCTGCTGATGGCTTTCACTTTGGAAACAAAATTAAGTGTCAGTACAGAGACACAGCTCAAAAGCAGGCTGGGCTTTACGTGCTTTAACTCCAGAGCAACCTCAGCATCATTTTTCAATTTCAGCAGCTGAAGACGAGGCGTGCGCACGCTGCGGCTGTTTCTGGTCTGGGTACAGGGACACAGCCTCAGTGCCAGCAAACTCGTGTTTGGGCCTGTGATGCAGCTTACATCAGCATGCACCCAGACACTGTTGGGTTTGTTTCATGAGCTCTAACCAAACACGGCCCTCACACAGTGGTGAGTAGGCACACTCCAACATTGGGGTAAACATGAAAAAAATACTAATGCACATTTGCACATTTTTGATCAGTGTTCCTCTCCGTGTGCAGGGCCTCGTGTGCTTTCTTGGCATGGCAGGTGCTCAGTAGGTGACTGGTGAAGATGTGTTAAATGAGTCCAGCTCCTTCCCTGTGGGCAGCTGGTCCTGCAGGCTGGTGAGCTGGTGCCCTGACAGAAGCCCATCTGTCTGTCCAGCCAGGGAGGAGCTGTGGCTCTGCTGTGCTGCAGAGACCCATTTCCAAAGGTGCCCCCTGTCTCCCTGCCAGTCAGTGACCCCCACCAGCAGGCAATGCCCCTGCCAGACACAGCAGGCAGCTCAGCCCCACGGGCTGGTTCCTGGGACAGTGGGGCTTATGGGGCATCTGGCAGCAAGGAGCTATTATTTTGCCATGTTCTAAAGGCTGCAGGATATTTGTATCAGTATAGAATGATCTCAGTAGAAAATACATGAGAAAGTCTTTTATATACTGTACAGGGAGTATATTGCACTGAAATCAAACATTGATATCTCTTAAGTTACACACTAATAAACTAGTTTGTAGTTTTATTTCTAGTGTTTATTATTACACAGCTGATAACATAGTAATGAAGAGCGCAGCTTATAGTGCATTTAAGAGTAATATTTTGTATCCTGCAAAATTTGCCGGTTTTGATTTCATTTCCATGGGAGAGGGATATTATTACACAGCTGATAACATAGTAATGAAAAGTGCAGCTTATAGTGCATTTAAGAGTAGTATTTTGTATCTTGCAAAATTGGCCGGTTTTTATTTCATTTCCATGGGTGAAGAATCAGAGATGCTGAAGAAAATATTCCCATTTACACAACTTTCAGTCTTTTTTCTTCAGTAATCTCTGCATATGTGTTTTTGACCAGTGTTTCCAGTGGGCTTGTTCCTTGCTTCCAAACAGTGCAGTCATTTCCTCAGGAATACAAAACATGCTGTCTGGCTTAAACAGATATGAAACAGGGAAAAGGAGTTGTGTTGATTCTGTAGTTGTTTTTCCTTCTAAAAATCAGTTTGGAAGAAAAATCTAAATGCCTTGAGTAACTGCTTTATTTAGATACTGAATATAAACACCCCAGACTAAATGTTCTTTGGCATTTACACTGCGGTGCCTTTGCATTCTGTGGGGCAGAAGGGTTATTTAATCTTTGCTGCAGTGCAACAGCTCCACATTTGGTCTTGCAGCACTGTTTGATCTTCTACATCTAGTTATCTTCTCAACACTCGACAGCCTGCAAGAGCATCCGACTCTTTCCTTTTTTTTAAAACAAGCAAACAGACAGAACCCCCCAGTATGTGTGTGCTCTCTCTTTCTCTGCCTCAATGTTGTAGTCTAAATAAATCACATCCTCAATGCAGGGTGTTTCTTCTTAATATCTGCATGGACAGCCTGTTTAATGTTGTAAAAATAAATTATATCTGTCTGGCCTTGTTCCTCTAATTTCTGAACCAGTGCTGTCTGTCCCCAGCATCAGAAATGTGTTCACTTGTGCCTGAAGCTGAGTGTGGTTTGCTGGTGTGTTAGGGCTCTCACGCAGATGCCTTTTTCCCTGAGGGTGGGTGTTTGTGCACATTTTGGCCATGTCCCTCTGAGAGCCCCAGCCTCTCCCCACGGCCATGCCTGTTTGTTGTGGCCTTGCCCCAGTGCACATCCAACCAGAGTTTGCTCTGGGAGCTGCCACGTGCTGTGTGCCTGCAAGGGGAGCCCTGGCAGAGCTGCTGGAGGCTGGTGGGGCTGCCTGTCCTTGTGGTCTCACTCATGTGCAACATTTGCACAGGTGTTCTTCACGTCCCACAAACACAGCAAATGCTTCTTTCCACTGGGAACAGCAACCCACTGCCCCTGAGCTCCAGATGATGGCCAGAAGGCTGCTGTGCTGATGGCAGGGCGAGTGGAAATATCTAAAGTGTGTGTCCTCTTCTTTTCTCTGGTTGCAGCCGATGTTTTCCGTTGCACCGAGCTTGGCCACCAACGCATCAGCTGCCTTCAACCCCTACCTGG
>NW_009954535.1:578500-587432 GCF_000747805.2 Chaetura pelagica | reverse complement strand
CAGCAGGCAATGCCCCTGCCAGACACAGCAGGCAACTCAGCCCCACGGGCTGGTTCCTGGGACAGTGGGGCTTATGGGGCATCTGGCAGCAAGGAGCTATTATTTTGCCATGTTCTAAAGGCTGCAGGATATTTGTATCAGTATAGAATGATCTCAGTAGAAAATACATGAGAAAGTCTTTTATATACTGTACAGGGAGTATATTGCACTGAAATCAAACATTGATATCTCTTAAGTTCCACACTAATAAACTAGTTTGTAGTTATATTTCTAGTGTTTATTATTACACAGCTGATAACATAGTAATGAAGAGCGCAGCTTATAGTGCATTTAAGAGTAATATTTTGTATCCTGCAAAATTTGCCGGTTTTGATTTCATTTCCATGGGAGAGGGAGAAGAATCAGAGATGCTGAAGAAAATATTCCCATTTACACAACTTTCAGTCTTTTTTCTTCAGTAATCTCTGCATATGTGTTTTTGACCAGTGTTTCCAGTGGGCTTGTTCCTTGCTTCCAAACAGTGCAGTCATTTCCTCAGGAATACAAAACATGCTGTCTGGCTTAAACAGATATGAAACAGGGAAAAGGAGTTGTGTTGATTCTGTAGTTGTTTTTCCTTCTAAAAATCAGTTTGGAAGAAAAATCTAAATGCCTTGAGTAACTGCTTTATTTAGATACTGAATATAAACACCCCAGACTAAATGTTCTTTGGCATTTACACTGCGGTGCCTTTGCATTCTGTGGGGCAGAAGGGTTATTTAATCTTTGCTGCAGTGCAACAGCTCCACATTTGGTCTTGCAGCACTGTTTGATCTTCTACATCCAGTTATCTTCTCAACACTCGACAGCCTGCAAGAGCATCCGACTCTTTCCTTTTTTTTAAAACAAGCAAACAGACAGAACCCCCCAGTATGTGTGTGCTCTCTCTTTCTCTGCCTCAATGTTGTAGTCTAAATAAATCACATCCTCAATGCAGGGTGTTTCTTCTTAATATCTGCATGGACAGCCTGTTTAATGTTGTAAAAATAAATTATATCTGTCTGGCCTTGTTCCTCTAATTTCTGAACCAGTGCTGTCTGTCCCCAGCATCAGAAATGTGTTCACTTGTGCCTGAAGCTGAGTGTGGTTTGCTGGTGTGTTAGGGCTCTCACGCAGATGCCTTTTTCCCTGAGGGTGGGTGTTTGTGCACATTTTGGCCATGTCCCTCTGAGAGCCCCAGCCTCTCCCCACGGCCATGCCTGTTTGTTGTGGCCTTGCCCCAGTGCACATCCAACCAGAGTTTGCTCTGGGAGCTGCCACGTGCTGTGTGCCTGCAAGGGGAGCCCTGGCAGAGCTGCTGGAGGCTGGTGGGGCTGCCTGTCCTTGTGGTCTCACTCATGTGCAACATTTGCACAGGTGTTCTTCACGTCCCACAAACACAGCAAATGCTTCTTTCCACTGGGAACAGCAACCCACTGCCCCTGAGCTCCAGATGATGGCCAGAAGGCTGCTGTGCTGATGGCAGGGCGAGTGGAAATATCTAAAGTGTGTGTCCTCTTCTTTTCTCTGGTTGCAGCCGATGTTTTCCGTTGCACCGAGCTTGGCCACCAACGCATCAGCTGCCTTCAACCCCTACCTGGGGCCTGTCTCCCCAGGCCTGGTCCCAGCAGAGATCCTGCCTACGGCCCCAATGTTGGTGACAGGGAACCCCGGTGTCCCGGTTCCTGCCGCTGCTGCTGCTGCTGCCCAAAAGCTCATGAGGACGGACAGGCTGGAGGTAGGAGCCAGTACATATGTAACTTACTCTCACAAGTTATATCATTTATGATGTCTCCTGGGTATAAAATAGGTTTTTGTGAAAATAAACAATGCAGGCTTCACTTTAGGTGATAATGACATATCTTGGTGACAGGTAAGGACAGGGAGTGACCAAGTGATCATACAGCAAGTTAATGCTTGTGGGTCTGCTTCTGACCCTCTGTTGCAGAAAGAAATGGAAATACTGAGCCCTTCTGCTGCCGCCAAGGTCATTCCTAAGAGTGCCTCAAAGCTGTCTTAGTGTGTGCCCAGAAGGTGTTAACATGGGGGGTGTGTGGGCATGGGGACCAAGCATGGGGTGGGTGTAAGTGCAGACCCTCAGCTGCCTGGGTGGCTCAGCCTCTCCTACTTTTGCCCTGGACAGATGGTGCCGACACTCCCCCATCGGCCTCCTGTGCCTGGCTTATCAGCCTTGCTACAACCCTGACAAGTGTTGGTGCTCTCTGCCTGATGCTCTGCCTGGCCCTGGATCTTCCTTATCTGCAAGGCCTGACAGTGTTTTCGGCACCTTATCGGCGCGGGCGGCGCGCCAGGGACGCGCTGCTCTGCTGGGTGCAGTGACACTGCAGCACTGCTGCCTGGGGACAGCCCAGGGGCTGCTCTGCTCTTGGGTGAGCTCCCTGGCCTCAGGAGTGCAATGGGAGGAGCGAGAAGGACCCCTCTGGTTTAAAATGCAGCCGGTTGTAATTGTAATGCTTTCCTTTCTGCCCGGAAAGATGCATCTGCATTAACAGGCATTAATGCTCCTTACAAGGAAAATTAATTCCTTTATCTTAGCTGCATCTCTGAGTGACAAGCTGCTGCTCAGAAGGCTGTGAGCTGGGGGGGGGAGGTGCAGAGGGTCATCTGGCAGCAAGTGCTTCCCTCTGCCTCTGTCACTATTCTCAGAGCTCACGTCACCACAGGTTCCCTTCCCGCGGGATCGCATCACTTCCCTTTTTAGAGATGTTTTCTCCAAGAAGAGCGTTCCCCAGAGCACACTCAGGTTACAGGAGAGGCGGCTACACTGAGCTGGGAGCTGGTTCACGGGTGGCTCTTTGGAATCACCAGTGTCCTTTGAGGACTCTGCTTCGTGGTGGATACCTGCCAGAGGTGGAGTAAAACCAAAATGCAATTAGATAAATTCATAAATAAATCACACCAGATTTCAAGTTCAGCGCCAAGGGGAGGATGCTGATGGCAGGGAGCCCTTTGGGGGGCAGTACTGAGGTCGGCTGCTGTGCTGGATTGTGCTTCCAGCCGTGCAGAGGCCATGGGGCTGGTCAGTGGTGCTGGGGACATGTTTGTAAGCAGGACAGGATGTACCCAAAGTCACTGAGCGCCAGCTCATGTTCACTGGTAGGAGCCCCAGAGGGGCTGTGCAGGGACAGCTCTTCACGTGGTGCCTCCAGGGCAGAGGTTGTGCTGGCCAGCAGGTTGTGACCAAAGTGCACGAGGAGAGAGTGAAACCTGGGACTTCAGCGTGCAGGATCTGGTCCTGCAGTGTTCTCCTTGCATAGCTGTTCAGAGAAGAGATATGCTGCTGAGCCAAACTACATGAGAGGGAGCTGTGAGAGTGTTCCTCTCACCACACACCCAGGGGCACAGTCTGCAGCAAGAACCATTTTTAACCAGTAGGAAAAGCCAGCAGAAAAGTATGAAATCAGTAGAAGAAATTTAAAAGCTTGAGTTGTTTCGCTTGATGCTTGAATGTAGAGGAGGATGATGGCCAAGTCAGGACCCCCTGAAAATAAGTGCTGAGAATTAGAGGTGCCTCTTTTGTCTCTGCCCTGGTGCAATGGCCCTGTGTGGGGATTCCTCCAGGAGCAAACTGCTCTGGCCACTGCACCCTGTGGATCACTTGAAAGAAATCTGGCTTCTCCCACCCTTTAAGCCGTTTGAGTTTTGCTCTTTATTTTGGCTGGGATCAAGAGCACGTGCAGGTTGACCCACCGACTCTGCAATTGCACACTGTGCTGCTGTCTTCCAAAATTAGTATCTGGCAGTGGGGAGGTGGCTCTTCCCCTTCCTTTTTTCCTTTCAGCAAGTGCAGTTTGAATAGTGAAATATGTGGGTGAGAAGGTAATTTGCCATCATTTAATATGGAGTATACAAACACCATACAAATGCAGTATACAAACACCAAATAAGCACATCATTTTTATGAACATCCAAACACTTTAATGTACTTCATAGGTTGCAGAGATGCAGAACTGATGTGAAGGATTTTGCATGGTCTGGTTGTTACCTCTCAGAGAAGCCAACACGCATCTACCTGCTCCTTCAGTGAGCGTGTTGCTGTTGGTCTTGTCATTTGTTAGGACATGATTAGAGAGCTTTATATGGCTTAGCTTGCTCTGCCTTGGAATGAACTGTCCCTTAGAAAAACAACTGCTCTGATGTTAGCATCTAATCTTGGAACATGATTTGTTCTACTTAGAATTTGAAATACTTACATTCAGGAATGATGTGCTTGAGTGTTAAGTTAGCACACGTGTTCTGGGGCACTGAATCAGGTCCATGGCTAAAAGCTCCTGTACCTGGGATTTTAAGGGAAGCAGGCAGACAATGCAGATCTGTCAGGCAGTGTGCCTGGTCTCCTGAATTAAAATGAATATTCAGAAGATAAGGCTGGTGACTGTCACTAGCAGTAGGTGTGATTTCATACATTTTTTGACTGTGTCGTGGGTACAGGGGGCGTGCAGGTGTTTGGGGGTCCAGTGCGTTCAGGCATTTCTGTAAAGAATCTGGATCTCAGGGTGGAAATGTCATGAGTTGGGGCTTTTCCTACACCTTTCCTCACACTTCTCTCCTGCCAGAAATAGCTTAAATGAAAGTGTGGCTCTTCTAGTGAGCTAGAAGTGAGAGCAAAAGGAATTGCCTGCTTTATTTAAGACGTACGTGTTTCCGTTTGAACGCCCTCGTTCTCAATTAGAAGTGTTTAAGAATCAAGAATGACCACAGTCAGGCTGCTGTTTCCTGCTTGTTTCGTATATGCCTTTTTTTTTTTTTTTTCCAGAAGGAAGCAGCTTAGAACTTCTTGGAGGTTCAGGTCATGGATAATCAGGAAATCTGTTAGTGCTGCTGTTGGCTGAAAAGTTCAGAATGTGCTGGGCAGCATTTGACAAACCTGGTTCAGTGCAGAGAAGGGGGCAGGCACGTGGTGTGCCTTGCTGCTGGAGGGACAGGATGCTTGGTGTCACAGTCTGTGTCCCTGCAGCCAAAACTCTGCTCCCTTTGGGGCAGCAGCAGTTGTCCCCCCACCAGGGTGGGCAACCTGAGCCCAGCAGGGAGACTAAAATAAACTCAGCCTGAAGTTAGAGCAAGTGAAGCGGATGACAGGGAGTCAGTACCACTGCAGCACTAACTCAGCATTTTTGCAGACGAGCTAGAGGTGTGCAGGTCTCTTTTGTTTATGTTTCTTGACATACTAAGTTGAAAATTTGAGACTAATTCCAGAGCTATTAATAAATAACTAAATAGAAGCTCTCCAGATCTGAAAGACCAGACAACATGTCACGCTTCCATGCCCCTCTTTACTCAAGCAGATGAATGATACATTTCTGCATGCCTGTGGCAAAAAATAACACCATTTTCAATGCTTGCTTTTAAGTAAACAAGAATTGGAAACATTCTTGGCTACCATCACAGGGACTGGAAAGCTGTCATTGCTGGTCACACTGATTAGAAGGCCTGGCAGTGTTATGGTTTGTGTCTGGCTGCTGTAAACCATCCTTCAGAGATCTGGTGAGGAGCACTGAGAGCACCATTCATTGCCTTATCTCAGCTACAGCATGATAGCTCTGTGAAAGTTTGCTCTGGACATGCCAGAGATTATCTCTATCTACCTAACTATTGCAGTTGTCTGGTCATTCTTACTTGTTTTTTAACTGTGATAAAATTAGCTTATCCATGGATGCATCTTCTTTGCATGTGTATAGATACTTTTATATATATGTATATGCTTATTTATGGATTTTTATGTATCATCTTTATGTTATTCATGGAGTAGTTCTTGCTTACAAGTGGCATGGTTTTGAGAGCTTGGTTTTGTGGATCAGCAATAGAAGACAAAGAGCAGAGACAGTCCACTGACATTAGTTGCATACTTTATCTTCAGAGGAAAAGACTTCCATTTACTTCTAGACTGCAAACAAATAATCAAAGGAAATGCTGTATTTTTGTCTGTTGGTGAGGCCTGGATCAAAGACACTGGTTGATGGCCCAGGGATCCCCAGCTGATGGCAGGGAGCATGCTGGGGCTGCCCAGCCCAGCTCCAAGTGGGGTGTGTGTGAGAGCAGGGGGCAGAGAGGCAGTGGGAGCAGGGGTGCTGCCAGCACACAGCAGACACCAAAGGTGACTCGTGTGATTACTTAAACCAGTGTCACCTCCTTCTCCAACCTGTCGTACTGGCTGCTGAAGTGGTCCATGTCACTGTGTAGGGACCAGGGAAGGGAAGGGATCTGGCTGCAGAATTGCCTGGAAGGCAAGTGGTTCTTTTCCAGCTGAGGAATTTTCCCAGTCCATTTCATCTGCAGAAGCAGTGGTGCAAGAACCAAGCCACGAGCAGTAGGACCACAGGGATGGACAAGAGCAGTGGAGGTGTCTGAACTGGCTCACTTGGCTCTGCTGCAAATATGCATCCAGAGTCTTTGTCACTGCATGGAAAAACACTATAAATAGGGTCATGCTGGAACGACTCTGGACAAATGGATGTTTCCTGTGAGCGGGTTCACAAATGGCAGTGCTCCTGTCCTTCAAGGATGTCATTTCATAGGTCTTAGATAATGGGCAGCTGGTTAAAAAGCAGCTAGTGCACTGGCATGGATGGAAACCCAGTAACAGCCAAATTTGGTTTGTTGTAGGGATCAAAGCCAAGATCCTTGAGAAAATACTGATGATCCAAACTCATGGCAACCATCTTCAAAGGGAAATGCCTTCTACTAAAGTGTTGGGTTTTTTTACAGAAACTTGGTTGCTTTTGTCCCTTTCTGTGTCCTATAGCCCTTGGAAAACTAAATGACAAAAGCATTTGTGGTTTGAGAAGAGCTGACCATGAAAAGAACACACAATGGTTTTTTAAACTCAGGGTTTGCAAGGTGTGTGGGGAGGGAGGTGATGCTTGTAGCTCTGCTGATAAGTCAGTGTCAGCAAGGCTGGCGTGGTGAGAGGCCAGGAGGGGTCAGTGCTGGTCTGGCTGGACTGCAGCCCTGGCCCCAGCCACAGGAAGGCTGCAGGGGAAGCCCCAGCCCCACGGGTTTGGGCCTGCCCCGGCGGCAGCCTCTGCTGTGCCCTGAGGGACCCACCTCCTGCTGCTCCACAGGGCCGGCCGGGCGGTCGGGAGAGGCAGCCCCACAGGGCTTGGATTGTCCTCTTGTGGCAGGTGCCTGGATGGTGGGGCTGGTGTGGCACCACACAGCTGTGAGTCCAGCTGAGTCCAGCACCAAGTGCCTGGCCAGTGGGACTGCATGGGAACGGCCATCAGTCACCCTCCAGCACCTCTGGCTGATCGCCCTCATTATTGCCTGTGGCGGTGGCGGCTGGGACACAGGCAGGTCACAGTGGGGCACGACGGTGTCTGAGCACCGCGGCGCTCGTGGTGCTCAGAGAGCTGGCTGCAGCCCCCTGCTCCAGCAACACAGCCCTGGGCTGGCAAGGCAGGAGCCAAACCAAAACCTGCGGTGTGCTTGGCTCCTCATCCTGCTGGGCTTTGATGCTTTTGGACATCAGAAGTGGCTGTAGAGAAGCCAGGTCCCTGCTGCCGGGGAGCTGAGCGTTCTGTCCCACCACCACCCCTGGGGCCCAGCTCCCATCCTCACGATGCTCTCCTGGACTTCCAGAAATCCCGACTCTGCTCCGAGCTGTGCCCACAACACACATCACCCAAACTGAAGGCCTTTCTTTTCCTGGTGTCACAGGTATGTCGAGAGTACCAGCGTGGCAACTGCAACAGGGGGGAGAACGACTGCCGGTTTGCCCACCCTGCCGACAGCGCCATGATCGACACCAACGACAACACCGTCACCGTCTGCATGGATTACATCAAAGGGAGATGCTCACGGGAAAAGTGCAAATATTTTCACCCTCCTGCGCACCTGCAAGCCAAGATCAAGGCTGCCCAGTACCAGGTTAACCAAGCTGCAGCTGCCCAGGCAGCAGGGACTGCAGCTGCCATGGTGAGTTTGGAAACCCCTCTGGAATAGAAGTCTGTTGAGGAGATGGTCACGGGCGTGTTGGGTGTTCTGGCTGGAGGGGGGTGTGCGTGTTCTCGGGGACCCCAGTCGTGGTGCAATGAGCTCATCAGCATGTGGTGCCAGATCTGCTCTCAAGTAGTTACAGACCGTTCAGGTGTCCCACTAATTTTGCCTGCTGATGTTCGGAGTGTCTCTGTGCATATATGTGTGCATACGTGTGTGTGCATATACCTACAGTTTATTGTGTGTTTGTGTGTGGGTAGATGTGTATCTATCTAGCTGCCCAGATAGATAGACCTGTATTTCAGTTACTGTAAGTCTGTGTTCGTAGAGACTTAGTTCGAGGTCAATCTGGGTGTGTTCCTGTCACCCGTAGCCCCCTCTCCGGGCCCCCCCGAGGGCTGCTGGCAGCTCTTGGAGGGCCCCAGACCCAACCTCGTGGCTGTAGCAGCCAGATCTGGAGCTGCTCGGGCCCGGCGGTGGCACAGTGTCCCCTCTGCGCTGCGCCCGGGGTGCGGGAGAGGAGCAGGGCTGGGCTGGGGTGCCCAGGAGCAGCGGTGCCGGCGGGGGCTCCGCGAGGGGCTGGCGGCCGGGCCCCGCCGGCCCCCCTGCATGCCTAGGCTTGTTACCGTTGTACACAGCAGCCAGTGATTTGTTTTTATTTGTTTTTTCTCACCTCCCCAATGCACTGCTGCCCCCATGACGCACCTCTGCTTGCTGTTTATGTTAATGCGCTTGACCCCACTGGCCATTGCCATCATGTGCTCGCTGCCTGCTAATTAAGACTCAGTCGGCTGTCAAATCACTGAAGCGACCCCTCGAGGCAACCTTTGACCTGGTACTATGACCTTTCACCTTTTAGCTTGGCATGTAGCTGTATCGTAGAGTCGAGTTGGGGGTTAATGTGTAGAGGTGGAATCTCCCGGTGTGTCCCGTCCTCCCCGCCCCCCCCCCCCCCCCA
>NW_009954535.1:576634-578001 GCF_000747805.2 Chaetura pelagica | reverse complement strand
TCCCCCTTTTTTTTTTTGTTCCTTTTCTTTTTTTTACTGTACTTCATGTTTGTACCCGTCCACCATTCAGGGAATTCCTCAAGCTGTACTTCCCCCGTTACCAAAGAGGCCTGCGCTTGAAAAAACCAATGGTGCCACCGCAGTCTTTAACACTGGTATTTTCCAATACCAGCAAGCTCTTGCCAACATGCAGTTACAGCAGCATACAGCCTTTCTCCCACCAGGTAAGTGCCCTTTGTTTGCCTCTTGCTGGGGAGGGAGAAGGGGGAGTTCTGGAAATAATGCAGTAGGGAAGAACAAAGTTCCTGGCGGCAAACGCGTGGAGGTTTGTGCGCCTCAGACCCTGCCCTGCCCAGCCTGCCATGGCAGAGGAGCTGCTGACTGCAGGAAGGCTGGCTTCTCTCTGCTTCTCTCGGAAGCTTGGGTGGGTGTTTTCCAGGCTAAGATAAAAATCAGTGTCATGCTCTGTCATCCCAAATCAGATCTCCTCTCTCCTTCCTCTTTCCCCCGATTAACCTCTCTTCGTTACACATCTCTTAAGCTGTTTTGTATTTGTTTCTCTTTGCTGTAAGACCCCTTTGCCTTCATGTTGTTCTGAGTCACACACTTGAAGGTTTTGATTGTAATGATGGTGCAGTGATCATAAAAGGCTCAGGCAGGCTCACAGATAGGCTCATCATGAACCTACTCACAAAATCAAGGTTTAGGCCTCTTCCACTAAAACCTCAGGGCTGATTTTGGACTAAGCAGATCCAAGGTGCATTTGTTCTTGTTCAAGAGTGATCACATCTAGTCAAATTCCTGAGGAATGGATGCCTGTAGTATTCACACAGGTGGAAATCCCTTCAGAGGGCAAGTGGTGGGACTTAAAGTTGGAATATACATTTGGTTCTGCAAACAGAATTTCACAAAAAATTATGTAGTATGTCATGGGAATGTATGCCTATATTAACACAGCTGAATTAGGCTTTTTCACATACAAAGCCACGTTAAAACAGCACTGTCACACTAGGAGGTATGCAGAGGACACCTGATAGATCTGTACTCCAAAAATTGGACAGAATCTGTGAGGACAGCCCTTCCTTTATGCAGAGTAGTTGAGGGGAGGGGAGAAGAGAAAACAGAGCTATTCAGTCTGCCAAAAAATGTAAGGTTTTTATCCTAAACATTTTTGACAACTGTGTTCCCAGGAATTTGGTATAATGCCTTGTACCCTTCTTTCTTGATCTGACATACAACCAATTGTATAATTTAAATGGCATAAAAGTCAATGGCTTGATATAGTACATTTTAATCACTTATTTAAGTTCCAAAAATGCAGCCTCTGAAATATAAAAAGCTTCCTGCAAAGCTCGTTGGAGTCAGCA
>NW_009954535.1:572993-576596 GCF_000747805.2 Chaetura pelagica | reverse complement strand
CAGGAAGACTGACAGAGCAAGCTTGAGATCAGCTCTGTAGCCCACATACTAAAATTCATATAAAAATGCTTACGCAGTCTCAGTCCTTCCTGTAGATATTAAACAGTTTCACAAGCTGTTTTGGCACTTGGACACAACCTACCTCAGCTCTTCCCCTAGAAAATCTATGCTAAAACCTACAGGAGTCTGCACAGTGGTTTTTGGTGCTTCCTTTGACCTTTCTTGACCACTGAAGTTCAGTATATGTTAAACAAGAAGAATAAAGGATTTTTTTAGCACGAGCTACTGCAAATTATCTATTTATATTGTTCATATAGCAGCAGTTTGAGCTTTACAGTTATCCAGTACTTTTCTGAAAGGGTCAAGATTTTACTTGCCACCACCTTACCCTTCTCAGGTTTTTCCCCTCTTGAAAGCAGCTGGGATCAGCTACAGGGTTTCTCTGTCGGTCCCCAAGAACCAACAGGAGAGCACGGCGCATGGGTGCCTTCTGCCCCATGCCGTGGAGCAGAGGTAGGTTGGTTCAGTGGGGCCTGAATTAAAGTGATATTTTTCAGGCCCAGACACCCCAAGTGTAATTACTCAGATGTGTTCTTAGTTCCTTCAGCTGCCATGTATGAAAACACAGCAGGTCTGGAGTGCAGGATGTGTGCAGAACCTCCGTGGTACATGTGTGTGCCCCTAAGAGCATCTTAGCAGGACCCTTCTCTGCAGGGCACTTCACTTTCGTTGTTTCACCCTTGAGAGTTTTCCACCTGTGCTCCAGATAAACCCAGATACCTCTTCTAAATCAGAAGGTAATTCTGGCTGCCTGTTTGCAAGGGCATGTGAAAGCAACTGAAGGGATTGTTTGTGCCAGGGGATGGACACTGGCACTCCAGCACACTTTAAATGATTAAATGCTCTTAGGTGCTCCTCTTAGGTACTCATACTGCTCTCCAGTAAAGCACAGCTCCCCTCTTGAGGTCTCCCAGAAACCTTGGCTGCTGAAAGCTATTCCCATAGTAGGAGTGGAGTCTAAAAGGCATTACAAGAAAGAACTGGGAATGCTTGTGGTGTTGGCTAGTTGAAATAAGTGGAGGTAGTCTGCTGAAGGAGGAGGCTCTGCACGACCTTGTGGATGTTCACAGCTGGTGTTGGTACATCTGTGCTGGCTGCCCAGTCCACGCCTTGACAGACACACAGGCCAAGGTTTTGCTGTGGGGCTGTGAACTTGCAGAGCACCAGGCACTTGGCCTTCCCTGCTCCTGCACGTGCTTTGTCCTGCAGTGACTGAGAGCTGGCTAGGGTGTGTTAGTACCTGCAGACAGAGAGCTCCTCTGTGTAACTAGATGAAATCATGCCCTGGTGCTTGTTGCCATCCTGTGTCTGAGCTCCCTGTCTCCTCAGTTGTGCTGATACAGCTGCTCTGGCCTGTGCATGTCCCTGGGTGAGCAGCTGGCCTTTCAGAGGGCTGATCCTCCAGGTTGACAGATACCACCAGGAGATGTTGTCCTGATGCACCTGCATAGGGCAGAAGAGCAGCAGGGCAGTGGAGCCCCAGAACCAGCCCTGGCGAGGCCTCAGCCTCTGCTGTTAGGTCCTTCCATATTTAGGTAGTTCTGCAGCCTGAGCTCCAGAGAGCTGACTTGCTCATGGCTGAGACTCAGTCAGTGCACAGATGCTTTCCTAAAGCAGGATCAGTGTAACCACCTTCCTCCCTGGGGCTTCTGGGGCTGTGTGAAAACACTCCTCTCCTCCAGAATGTTAGGGAGGGAAAGATCACCTTGGCAGGAGTGCTTAGGCTGTCTAAGGTGGTATTTTTAATTGGCATTTAGTAGATTGGTCAGAATAAGTAGACTGAGGGGAATAATATGAGAGAGAGAAAGAAGAGGGGAAAAAAAAAGCTTAAAACACCACTAAACCTAGAATATTTATAAAAATAGCTTTATTCCACTGCAGAAGTAATCTGGTTGTGAAGTTATGATCAGTTAACAGAGCACATCCTTGAATTAAAATTCTGCCTTGTGCTGAAAATCTAGGGAACATTTGAAACTGCACATTTATTATTCATGCGTTCTCATTAGTCGGTCAAAGCTTCTGAAGTCAAGATGAGTATTAAGGTCATAGCCAAGATTATTTTTATTACTGGTAAGAGGGTCATACAGCATTATGTCTTCATATTTGCAAATGATTGCACCCTAGCTGGTATTTTCATTTCTGCCTTATGTTCATTTGCTTCGTTTCCCCTTCAAAACTGTGTGTGCTGGTTATAATGTTAATGATGATAACTCAGGCTACAATTTTGAGCTGAAAAGCTTTACTGTGATATTTTAGAGCCATTATGAAAGTCTAACTTGTCTTTAACATGTAGACCTAATTATGCATGGAACAACATAACATTCCAGATCTAATGAAGGAGGTACAACCTTAGAAATAGGGCACTTCTGCAGAGAGACAGAACTCAAAGTTTCATCTGTATAACCTCGTTAATACCACAGAGAGGTCGTAAGAGGGACCAAGAAAGCACTTTTACTTATTGTTTGCACTTTCTAGCCAAATCTGGGCCATTTTTTTAATCCTGCAAGTGGTCCCATTGACTTCACCCGGGATCCATGCATGGGGAAGTGAGAAGAGCTCCCCTTCTTTCACTTAACCTTTCTTTGTGAGTGTTTTCAGTCCCTCCCGTGGCACAGAAATAGAAGAGTAATTAGGAAACATGATTATGCCCTTTTCTTTATCGCCTTGCAGATGCAGTGATGGCAGAGAGTAACCTTGTCCCCAGCAGTAATTACACTGGCTGACTTTTCCCCTGCTTAGTTAAATGCTTCCCCTGCTTAGTTAAATGCTCTTGAGATTGTGCAAGCCACTACAATGCTTGGCACCAGCTGAGACAACGTCCTGTCCCCCTTGGGACGGTCGGAAGCAGCACGGCCCTGGCTCCCACCAGCAGCCTGCTAGGATGGGCTTCCATTTCCACTCCCATCTCTCTTCCCAGAGAGTTTATTTTCCACTGTGTCATACATAATTAGCAGTGCTAATAAATATTATTTGGTAAATAGAAAAGTAAATTGTTCATTAAAATCGGATATGCTGAATTATCAGTGCATCTTTATCTTATCATATGGGAAGCCAAAAGAGGAGATTAAGTCCAGTCTGGTGGAAGGCATTTTGCTAAGCAAACAGAACTGCCAGCTTAGTGGCAGTAAAAAAATCATATCATAATGTTCCTAAAAGCACTGTGCTGCTGTTGGCTCTCTGGTTGCAGGGCAGAATTCACCAAGTGCTGTCACTTCAGTTATTTTCTTTTTTTTGTAACCTATGGAGAGCTGCAGGTTGTTAAGCCCAGTTACCAGCAGCCCACAGTATGTCCAATAATGTAGAAAAAAATGCTGGACGAGCATTCTTAGGTGCTGCCCTGAGCTGCGTGGGAGACTTTAGCTGTTCAGTCACTCCTCTGACCTGCATATCAAGCCAAGAGACCAGAGGTCACTCCCACAGTAGCTGCCAGGGGTCTGACAGATAAGGCAGAAGCACCACATGCCAGATTCCCCTGGGGTTTGCCCCAAACCTTGGAGCAGGCAGACTGCAGCCAGTGGCAGTGTGCAGGTGCAGTGGCAGGGG
>NW_009954535.1:562071-571678 GCF_000747805.2 Chaetura pelagica | reverse complement strand
CGTGGGGGGGGGTGCGGGGCCCCCTGCCACTCCAGCCCAAAGAAGGGCCCTGGTGCAGAGGCTGCCCTGGCCAGAGGGGCAGCCCCTCGGCCCCTCCCGGCATTCCCGGCAGCCGCAGGGAATGTCCCATTGCCAGGGCTGGGCCTGGGGGCCTGTAGGCAGGTGTGACAGGGAAGGGTTTTCATCTGAGGAAACCAGGGTAAAGGCCATGCAAACCTTACGGCAGAAGGCAGAAAGATTCAAGACTAGGAGAGTTTTAAAATAAAGCTGGAGAAGCTTTTCCTGTCCCTGCTCACGTTCCATGGTGCTACCCAGGCAAACACTGAACCAGCACACAGCTCCACTGCTCCTTCCCCTTCACTGGAGACTGGTTCCTGTGATCACTGTGCTATTGTATGGTTTGATTGTGCTGACAGTTACATGCCACTGTTCCCATAATAACAGTTTTTCTTCTTTGTTCAAATGAAATTTCCTAATTACACGTGTGATGGGTTGTTTTAATTCTTTTCCCTTTCCAAATCCACCTTCCTGTTGCAATGCATGATGGGCAGGCTCAATATTGTGCATGACACCCGCTACAAGTGTTGGTAGGTGCCAGCTTTGTTTCTTGATTATCTTAAACCTGTGGTGCAGCTCACGGACCCTCAAAATCCACTGCTAGATTTTAACTTCCAGCTCTCGTGCCAATCCATCTCCCTTAGCCTCCTGCACTAACACCTGTCAATTAAATGCGATTGTCTTATTTAATTGACATGGGCACACAGATGTTGTTAATTTTGTGTAGCAGTTGTTTGAATTGCACATTCTTCCTTGGTGGATTTTGATTGGACTATGAGTTCCAGTGTTTAGAAACTATCTTGTATTAAATAAAGACTGTATCTTGCTATAGCCACATAGACAACATATACTGTCCTTCAACAAGATTTAAGTTTTGTTTGCAGTAACTGTTTGGGTTGAGTTCTTAAAAGACAAAAAAAATGTAAATATAAGGGCATTTAAAAAACTCTTCTGTTGATTTTTTGTATTGAAATGGTTAAGCTTGTTTGTGTCGATTTTTCTCGATTTGATGGTAACAAGCATTTTCCCCTTTTTTTCTCTTTCACTCCCGTCCTGTCTCTCCCCGGAATGTCGTCCTGCTTTGCACTGTGGTTGCATGTCACGCGCTGCCAACAATGTCTCGGGCTTCTTGCTGTGACAAATCCCATGCTCAACCCCCTCCCACGTGTCGCTCTGGTTCCCATACTGCTACACTCTTCTCTGTGTTTGCTTATATGATTTTCCTTCCGAAAGTTCCCATGGTGCACGGTGCTACGCCAGCCACTGTGTCTGCAGCAACAACATCTGCCACAAGTGTTCCCTTCGCTGCAACAGCCACAGCCAACCAGGTTTGCTAATTTACAGCTTTGTTCCTTACAGACAACTTGAAATTGGTGCTTTTAATGAGCATGGGGGTTTTGATTTTACCTCTTGTTGGCCTACACATTCTCTCTAAAACCTGCAGCACAGCTTAATATGCCTTTATCCATGCTCAAAAGGTGCTGCAGTTCCATTTCTGATGCTAAAAATAATTGATAATAGAGTTTCTGACTCAGTCTTAACATTTATGGGCTGTGCTGCTTATTTCTGCTCACAGAGATGTAAAGAGAAAGGGATAATACACAGATCCCATTATTTATTTCTATTTCTGGGAAGCTGACAGTCCCTTTTAGTGCAGAACTCCAGTGAAAGCCAGTACAACCTTTGTGTAGAGGGGTTGCAGGATGAGAATTTTAACAGTCTGAACATGTTCTGACTCTCTTCTTCCAAAAGCAAAACAAAAATGTTTGAACCACACAGAAACTTCTTTCAAACCTTTTTTTCAGCTTACGATTCTGCTAGGAAAGGGCTGGTTACTGGTTGCAGCAGGCAGGCATCAGTTAAGAAAATGTCCATTAGAGTCAGTTTAATTTCTAAATAGCTACCTTGACTGTTGCCATGTTGGAATGCATTTCAGGATTAGAAGAATAATGCTGTCTAAAGAAGTGATTAAAAGTCCTCCTTAAAAAGCCAGACACGGTGCTCTGACAATGCGCACCAGGCGCCAGAGGAGCTGCACCTGAGAACAGAATGTGGCCTGTTGTTTTTCTCTGGCTGGGTTGTCAAACATGCAGATTTCTGTAGTACACCTGGCTGATGATACAACAGTAAAAACTTTCAAAAGACTCTCTACTTTCTCTTATTAAAAGCAACTGATTTTTTTGAGATTTACTAGGATGTATGTCATGAAGCCGTCAGTGCCGGTCTAGTGTACAGGTAATGCTCTCAGCTCAGTGGGAATCACACACGTGCCTTTTAGAAGAGGGAACTAAACATTTTCTTCAGCATTTTGTGGGAGTGGTTCCGTGTGTGAAGTCAGTCCTGAGAGCAGGTTCAGTTTTTAAGGCAGGCTAACGTGGCACACTCAGCTCCCTGAGCCAGTAGGGCTAACTAACTTCTTCAGCAATTTCAAACTCCCACCCAAGCTGCCAGGTGAGCAGCTGTGGTGGGACACTGGGCAGCAGTGCCCGTGCCCTGTGGCACCTGCAGCTCTTGGTGCAGGTTGGGTGCATCCCCCAGCAAGGGGCTGTGCCCAGAGCCCCCAGCCTGGCCTGGCACTGCTGCTGTGAGTGCTCGCTGGATCCAGCCCAGAGCCTTTGGCTTCCAGCCTTCTCCCTTCGCCTGACGAGCGCTGCCATTTTGTTCTAGCCCAGCTCAGCGTTCTCTCTGCACCTGTCACCTTACTCATCTCTCAAAAACATTACTCCAGAAATTACCCTGTTGCAGAGATACAGAGGTGTGTACATCCCGCATCTCGAGAGGGACCCGGGTATTCTGCAATTCCAAAAAATACTCAGTCTGCTGAGCAAGGAGCACTTGCTCCTCTTGGGAATGTTTGCTGAGTGACCGTGTCAGTCACGGAGTTAAACCAGCAGAAGAACGACTTTGTGTTTTGAAAAGCTAGTTCATAGGTATGACTGCCTCTGCATACATGTCAGCTAAGTAAGCAACCACCTGTACGCCCGGAGTTTCTTAATATTGAGATATATGGCACCATAGAAGTAATTTAAGTGTCTCTAAATCCTCCCTAAGTCCAGAGAGCTGTGAGAACAAGCCAAGCCATGGAAAAACATCATTCCTTGTAAAATCTTATTTTTCTAAATAGCCAAGCACTTTCCCAAGTAGATAACAGGGCAGCTTTCTGTGGTAGACTCTGATCATTTCATGCATATCCTCCCTGGAGCCTCATAACACCTTAGTGAAGTTCCACAGCCAAACCTCCAGATATACATATATAGTGAGTATATATGTATATACTATGTGAGCAGTGCTGGAGTTACTGAATGCCACAGGGTGCAATGTGCCTGCATGCCAAAAGGCTTAAGATCTGGCCCATCATCTTCACGGACTGGTGTTGAAGGTCCTTGGTACGTTCCGACAGCACTTCCCCTGATGCTTCTACACAGTTGGGTGCAACAGCCTGTCCTGCAGCAGTAGGAAAAAATGGTATGACAAGCTTCCTTATGCTTGAAGCACGTTTCTGTACAAGTTGGCAATGCTGTGGAGTTGTGTGGAGTTGCCAGGGGAGGAAAGGGCACAAGGGGTGGAAAAACTGACACTGAGACACTGAAGATTTAGTGCAGAGGAAACCTCTCTGTTCCTTTTCTTGTGCAGATTAGCAGGTCAGCCCCAGCATCCCGTGGGAAAAGGAGCCCTTCTTTCCAAGTGCAGCAGCAGTTTGCATTGCTACAAATGCCTTCTGTGCCCCATGCCCCAGCATCTCTCCCTGCAGGTGGCAGGGCTGTTTGCTGCCTGGTCCTGCTGCAGGCTGGGGCTGCTCCCACCCCACAGGGCCTGTGCACACAGGGGGTCTGCACTGAGGAGAACAGGGCTTGGCTACATGTGCTGCTGCTCATCTGCTCTCGTTTTAATTAATTTATTTATTTTTTATGGGAAGCTGAGTTGACGAGGCACTTCAGGAGAGCCCCGGAGTGAATTCTGTTCACACAGACGAACATTTTGAGAATTGTTGCACTGCTTTGGGCAGTCTTTGCTTCTCAGCTGGTGTACCAAGATGCCCACAGAGGCCCTGGGAAGAGCCCACAGCTCTTCTCAGCTGTGGATTTTCACCAGCCATGAAAATCCAGCCCGGGGCTTCTTAGATTTGGCATTGAAAAAACAAGGCAGCAGAAGCAGTGAACACTTCACAAAATCAGGCTGAAACAAGGCCACTCTAGGGTTTGTCATTTTAAATGATATACTGAAAGCACAGGATTTTGTGTCGGCCAACAAAAAGGGCTATTTTCAATTACTGCACTGCATGACTTTTGTAGATTTTAACTTCTCTTATTTCCTAAACAACCAATAATACTTATTTATATTTGTCAAGTAGTAGTTAATGCAATGTTTTCCAGTTTTAAGTTGCTGTTGTAGCACGTCAGTTGCCTTTAACTTATAGTTACAATATAAAATCCACCAATTCACAGCTGATCCTCACTTTTCCAAACTGATGTTCTGTAGCAAAATGCTGTCTCTGGGTTGGCTCATGGCACGTGTTACTCATTCTTTACATTGTTTTTACCTGTAGATACCCATAATATCTGCCGAACATCTGACTAGCCACAAGTATGTTACACAGATGTAGACAGTTTGTCATCAAACAGTAAGTTCCCAATGTGTTGTGTCTTGCAGTTTTCTTATCTTTGTGTGTGCATAATTTGTCCTTTTCAGGGACAGATTGTTTATATTTTCTCCCTGAGAAGGCCAGTGAGATGTGGGGGGCCAGGCTGCAAGCCTCCCAGCCGTGCTGCTCTGCTCTGAGCACAGATCCCACAGCTAGTGACCACCTCAGCTGGTGTTGGTGTCAGATGTAGAAGGAATATACTATGTGGATGGATAAACTTCTGAAGAGGAAAATCAGAGTTGAACGTTTTGTTGTTACAGGGTGGTGGCTGTGGTGCTGGTGTGAGCCAGGGCAGGGGTGGCTACGTTAGGCTGCCTTTAGAAAAGCTGAGTTTGGATCTCCAGGTTTGAAAAGCCAGCATTTCCTGGGCCCAGGTTTAGCCACCAGCCTCACCAAGCCCAGGTGCCCTGGCACCCAGGCTGTCAGCCCTGGTGCCTGGTGGGCAGGGTGTCCTGGCAGGGCCATCTGGTGGGGAGGGGTCCTGTGGTTCCTCTCCACGGGGTGTCAGTGTGACTGGCCATGACAGTGGGGCTTGTGGGCCTAAGCCTGAGAGGTTCTTTTCCCATTGTATCTCTTGATGAGTGAATGGTAGTTTCCAGCCTGCCACTACATTGGTGTTGTTAAGACCACCTGCAGCTCAGCACCTCCCCCGGGATGGCTTGTGCCTTGTGTGACCTCCCTCTCCCTTGTGTGCAGTCTCTGCTGGGCTCTTTATTGAACGGCTGGGCCAGCATGGGATTACTGCCTAGGGTGAGGATTAGCTGATTTGCCACAGTGGGTTTATAATAATAAGTTACTCCTTTCCACTGAGGATAATGGTCTTGCAGTGATGAAGTGACTCTTGGGGTGGACAGCTCTTGCCTGCAGGCTGCCCTGCGCTGGGCTGGGCAGTCCCCAGGGTCTGCAAATGCAAAGCATGGGCTGATGGGGGGATAACAAACAGAGCTGACTGTGCTGACAACACTTCCTCTTGTTCCCTTTCCAGATGATAACTAAGGAGAAAAGGACAGTGTGTTTGGGTCGAGAAGAGGACAAGCTCATTAGCCATAATGTAAATACTGTCAGGCGACACTCGGAAACTCCCTCAGCAGTTCGACATCCACACATTGCATGTTAACGAGATGAAACGAGACCTTGGAAATCCACTGCACACTGTTGCCTATATACTTTGTACATTTAATTGATATTTGTGCTGAGGTGATCTTATTGTCTAAAAACTACAGCATTGTCTGTCTTTTCTAGCACAGAAGTATGCATATGAATTTGGGTATGCATACGAGGCCTATTTCCTACATAATCATGGATGTCACCTTGAAAAGACAGAGGATGATGTAACCATAAATCTATTATGTATTGGTACGTCTGTAGACCAAGATATAATTTTTTAAAGTAAGTTTATTTCTTTCAAGGTTTACAAATAACAAAGGTGCACCTTGTATTTAAAATTGCCATTATAGATGGGAGCGTGCATGCACAGTAATTTTTGTTTAAGAGTAATATTTTTAATGTAATAGATTGTAAGAAGTGGTAAGAGAGGTATCTGACAGAGATGAATGTGCCAAGCAAAACCACAACTGTGTATATTTTAAAGCACATCAGTGGCTTTAAGTACCATGTTGTTAAGGATTCTCATGAAGTGCCATAGACTGTACATCCAATTAGAGTATTATTTCTGCAGTGTTATTTTCAGAACCATGTTTTCACTGATTTTATTAGTACTAACCAGTGCTAACCAGTACTAACCAGTCAAAGGGCACCATTCTTTTTCAAGCCAAAGCTGTCTCAGAAATGGCCAACGACTCCTTACAGTAACAGTAGGCAGCACAGGAAAGATACTCTAGCCGTACAATTAACCCATACTGGACATATATATAAACTATTTTAAGGCATCGTAGTGTCATATTTATGCATATTTTATTGTATAACATGATATATGAAAGGGAAAAGCCATTTCTGAGACACAGTGACAAATGTTTGAGGAACTTCTTTTGCTTCTATTTATAGCCTCTGTCGAAAGTCGAAAGGACTATAAATGTTTTGCAGAGATGGGTTTCACTTTTACTTCATTACAGTCACGCTTTTCACAGTGACTCTAAACAAAGACGAAAGAAGCACTGACATCAGATGCATGACAAACCAAAATATGAAAAATGGAGATGTTAATTAGTGTAGAAATTGGGTGGGTTAAATACTTGGGTGAGTTTTATATGTGATTTTTTTGTTGTTGTTGTTCAGATAACTGCTTATAGCCTTAGAAAGCCTTTACAAAATAAAAACAAACAAAAAAAAATAGATGTGCATTCAAGTTTTAAGAACGGATTCATCCAAAGGAATTCCTTTTTGTGGATTGGATGTTGCAGCTAGTAAAGGATATTTTTGCTCTGTTCAGCAAAGTGCTGAAGTGGGGGCCAGGTCACTGGTGGCGTAGCGGGGTGGGAGAGGCGCGGGTTCGGTTGTAGAACTCGCCGTACTTCCGAGTTTACTGCGAGTTTTTATGCTTGAGAGAGATGCTTTATAGTCTAAGAATGATGTGTTGATTTTACTGATTGTACTGTACATCTATTAAAGCCTTAGATTATTACATTACGGGTTAAAACCCATACCAATGTAATTTCAATCGTGTTAAGAAAGTATAGGTGACTTCACATGTTATTGTAGCTACTTAACATTCTAGAATATTACTTATTTTTTCTTGTTAAAATTGTAGTTTTTATTTCTTACATTTATTAGATTGTTTTCATTTTCTATTACCAGTTGAATACCATTTCAGTTTATAGAATTCTGTTTTATTAGAGTTTACTGATGACTTTTTCAAAATACAAAAAAAAGTAGTTTTCTTCATAACATACTCAGTTTTGAATTTACATGTAGTGTCATATGAGTATTCGTATTACTGTTAACTAAATGATTTCTATTTTACTGATTTAATATTACAATGTAAGAATGTCAGTCATTGTTAGTTCTTGTCTAGTTTTCATTAAAAGAACAAAGATCTTTTATATGGATATCTTATAATTATATAATCATTGCTAAGTAAGAAGTTAAGTTGTTGCTATCGCAACAATCCTGGCAGACAATTGAGTAATATTTTGATGATTTATTTTGTTTGTAATTAGTTCTTATGAGAAAATCTAGTTCCTAGATATTAGAATAAAATTTATTTTCTACTGTATCCATTTCAAATGTTAAAATATTGTTTAAATATTTTTTGAAATCCCTGAATATCAGGCCTTGTTATAAATAAGCTGCATAATCAATAGATCAAGGGACTTTCTGTTGATAATCCAAATACTCAAAGTTTACGTAACAAGAATTATAGTGTGTGTGTGCAAACTCTTGAGGGTTGATTATGCTGCAGTTTAGCATGTGGGAACGTATAGAGAGAAGGTTGACTTTTTGCACTTCTGTATATAGTCAAAAAAGAGAGAAACCTGTATAATAGTAAGATCTTATTTTGAATAAAAATGTCTATAATTACAAGGAGTTTTGTTAAGGCTAATAAAAATGACAGGCTGAACAAAATTGCTTGCAAAAGTGGCACAGAGTTAGCACTCCATACCCCTTCAAAAAAGTTGCTTTGCTTTTTGTGGACAGCTTGTAGTTTGCCAGGATTTTTTCAGCTGGAAAGATATGCCATCCTTCCAAGATCTCATGACTGACAAAAGCTCCACTGGTTCAAATCTGCCTGAAAATCATTAAGAAAAGGAAAAAAAAGAAAAAGAAAAAAAAAAAAAGAAAAAAAAAGGAGGAAAAAAAAAAAAAAGCAGGTACTTCAGACCGTCAAGGTGAAATCATGGATCAAATATTCCGTACATTATTCAAAAACTACTGCATGTTTAAAGTATCAAAAAGATATATTAAAGATATATGCTATTCAAACCAGTCTCTGAGGATTTCAGTGGTTTATTGTTCACAACAAAAAAAAAAAAAGAAAAAAAAAGATTCTTCAAAAGAAATACTTTCACAAAAGAGTTAAATCATGAGCAGGCAAACCAAACAGCACACTGTAGCTGTAGTTGTTATGTGATTATTTTTTATTGCTGTAGTGGTTCCTGTTCTTTTAGCAGGTGAAAAAAAAAACCAACCAAACAACAAACCAAACCCTGGGAAATTTTACCCTTTGAATGGAGAGAGTTCAAGGAACCTTGTCATTGTCTTTGCCAAAGCTGGGAAGGAGAAGTGATCAGGCCATTGCCTCCTCTGGTCTCTCCAGTGCTCACTGAGTAATTAATGACGTTGCACTTATTTGCAACCCTGCAACTTTCATCTGCTGAAAGGACAGATGTGCTTGGTTTTACTATTATGTAATCACAGACTTACTTTTTGCTTGTAGTTGCTCCGAATTATGTACTCTGTCCTGGGCTGCAATTTGTTTTTATGCTTATTTTATTATTACTGCTATAGTTGACCTTGCTGTATGGAAAAAATAAAAATAAAAAAAATAAAGTGAAATTGCCCTAACAAAAGTCCTGTTTCTTGATGACTTTTTCCTCTCCCCGGGGGGAGGAATCACGCAGCTTTTTTTGCGCGTGCTCAGCTGGAGCTGCGTGGTTGTTTGCCCGAAGGGGTAGGATTGATTTGTGGGTAAAACGGCCGGCGCTGGTTATGGGGTTTGTGGGGTCTTTCCTTCACCGGCGCTGAGGGTCTGGGAAGGACAGGATGGGCACTGGGGGTACCCGGAGCGCTGAGGGTCTGGGAAGGACAGGATGGGCACTGGGAGTACCCGGAGCGCTGAGGGTCTGGGAAGGACAGGATGGGCACTGGAGGTACCCGGAGCGCTGAGGGTCTGGGAAGGACAGGATGGGCACTGGGAGTACCCGGAGCGCTGAGGGTCTGGGAAGGACAGGATGGGCACTGGGGGTACCCGGAGCGCTGAGGGTCTGGGAAGGACAGGATGGGCACTGGGGG
>NW_009954535.1:560944-561155 GCF_000747805.2 Chaetura pelagica | reverse complement strand
CCGGCGCCCGCGGTTCTGGGCGTCTTGCCGCGGCGCCCCCGCCAGGAAGGGTCTCGGGACCCCCCTCAGGACACCGGGTCCCTGTCACTGCCCCCGCTGTCCCCGCGGGGCTCCCGCCGAGACCCCGCGCGGGGCTGCCGGGGACAGCAACGCGCGCAGTGCCCGTGCCCGACGGCAGCCCCGGGGACACCGGCTCCCGTCCCCCCCGGGG
>NW_009954535.1:555917-560793 GCF_000747805.2 Chaetura pelagica | reverse complement strand
AACAGCTGGTAAAAGGGAAATGTCATCATTTGGGTCAGAGGGATCCGCGTGTGTCCCCTGCTGAGCTGAGGAAAGGGTCCTCAGCCCTCGGGGAAGGAGGAGAAATGGAGCTGCTGTTGCCGTCGTGTGATTCGTGGTGAGAACAGGGAGTGCAGGGGAACAGTAACTCAAAAGGTCTTTTTGCAACCAGGTATTAGTTGCTGTTTGAAACAGCAACAAACAAGCAAACAACAAACTAACAAAACAAACAAACAAAAAGCCTATTTCCTGCCCAAACAGAGCTGATCAGGCCGCTTTCTGTGGTCATGGCAGGGGCATCACACCTTGTCCCAGTGCCTGGCACCGGCTCGGGGACAGAGCAGCCACTGCGCTGGGCCCTGGGACACAGAGACCCCTCAGTGTCACCTCCTGCTGTCCCCGCTGCTGGGAATGCTGGTTTGGGAGTGCTCAGGTAGCCAAGGTTGGGGCTGAATGGCCCCCGGGGGTGGGATGGGGTGGGAATGAGATCAGCTGGGGGTAAAGAGCTGGAGGTAAAGAGCTGGAGGGGGCTGGGTTGGTGAGAGTTGTGTCTGCTGGAGGAGCTGAAGGTTTCTGGGTGTGCAGGTAGGAGCTTGTTTGTGGCTGGGGTGGGCATGGCTTGGGGTCCCTGGGAGAGACTCTTCTGGGAACAGGTCACCTACAGCTTCAGAGGGACACCAGTCCTTTGGAGACACCTTGCCCTGGCTGAGGTCTCCTGGTCAGGTCAGCCTGGCCAGGTCCAGCCCAGCTCACTGTGGCTCTGGGTGCCAGTGGGGTTGGGAGATGGGGCTGTGGGGTTGGAATATTGTGCTGCGTTTATGCCTCTGTTGTGACTCTGAGAGTGAGAAACTGAAGTGCAGGGTGGTAACAGGCTCCTGAGGCTGCTCTGAGGGTGTCAAGGGAAGGATGGCCCTGCTGCAGCTGAGCTGCCTGAGGTGGTGGGCCCTTCCGTGGGGGACCTGCCTGTGGTGTGGGAGCACCCCTTCAAAATGCTTCCTGGTTTGTTGCTGTGTGGAGCCCTCAGGTGTTGGAAGGGGGTGGCTGGGAGGCCTCAGAGCAGCTCTTCTGCAGCTGCTCTCCCTGGTCTTTCCTGTTGCAGGTTGCTGGCTGGTGGGGGCAGACTGGGGGGGCTTCACAGCAGAACTGCTTTGTTTTCACGTGCCCTCAGCATCAGATTTCTGCAGTGGTAGGAGGTACTTGTGGGTCTTTCTGAGGATGGGTGACATACCTGAGCATTTGGGTGAGTGAGCCCACCCTGTCCCTAGGTGGGGAAAGGGGGACAAAGGCAAAGGGCTCTCTGGGGGTGCTGAGCCATGGCTGCCCCTGGCTCTCTGCAGGGCATTGCAAAACACTCTCTATGAAAAACAAACCAACCCCTCCTGGAAAGCAGTGCTGCTGATTGTCTTTTCCACCCACATCCCGTTTTTCTCTTCTGAGTGTGCTCCTCTGGTCCAGGAAAGGTCAGTGGTGGGAGCTGCTGCTTTCTGCCTTCTCTCGAGTACTGCTGGTTTGTAAGGGCCCTAAACCACACTTTGTATAAAATGAACTATGTGTCTTATTGTTAGCATTAGTAGGGGACAGGTGCAGGTAGGAGCTTGTTTGTGGCTGGGGTGGGCATGGCTTGGGGTCCCTGGGAGAGACTCTTCTGGGAACAGGTCACCTACAGCTTCAGAGGGACACCAGTCCTTTGGAGACACCTTGCCCTGGCTGAGGTCTCCTGGTCAGGTCAGCCTGGCCAGGTCCAGCCCAGCTCACTGTGGCTCTGGGTGCCAGTGGGGTTGGGAGATGGGGCTGTGGGGTTGGAATATTGTGCTGCGTTTATGCCTCTGTTGTGACTCTGAGAGTGAGAAACTGAAGTGCAGGGTGGTAACAGGCTCCTGAGGCTGCTCTGAGGGTGTCAAGGGAAGGATGGCCCTGCTGCAGCTGAGCTGCCTGAGGTGGTGGGCCCTTCCGTGGGGGACCTGCCTGTGGTGTGGGAGCACCCCTTCAAAATGCTTCCTGGTTTGTTGCTGTGTGGAGCCCTCAGGTGTTGGAAGGGGGTGGCTGGGAGGCCTCAGAGCAGCTCTTGGGCAGCTGCTCTCCCTGGTCTTTCCTGTTGCAGGTTGCTGGCTGGTGGGGGCAGACTGGGGGGGCTTCACAGCAGAACTGCTTTGTTTTCACGTGCCCTCAGCATCAGATTTCTGCAGTGGTAGGAGGTACTTGTGGGTCTTTCTGAGGATGGGTGACATACCTGAGCATTTGGGTGAGTGAGCCCACCCTGTCCCTAGGTGGGGAAAGGGGGACAAAGGCAAAGGGCTCTCTGGGGGTGCTGAGCCATGGCTGCCCCTGGCTCTCTGCAGGGCATTGCAAAACACTCTCTATGAAAAACAAACCAACCCCTCCTGGAAAGCAGTGCTGCTGATTGTCTTTTCCACCCACATCCCGTTTTTCTCTTCTGAGTGTGCTCCTCTGGTCCAGGAAAGGTCAGTGGTGGGAGCTGCTGCTTTCTGCCTTCTCTCGAGTACTGCTGGTTTGTAAGGGCCCTAAACCACACTTTGTATAAAATGAACTATGTGTCTTATTGTTAGCATTAGTAGGGGACAGTGTCATGGGGAAACTCCTGTGGTGACAAGCTGACCTCTGTGAGTGGGCAAGTCCCAGCAGAGCTGCTTGTCTTGGCAAGGCTGAGAGCAGACTCTGATGTCCTGCCAGGGACCATCAGGACACTGGAAAAAAATGTCTTCCTGCTGCTCATTCGAACGTGGAGTCCATCTCAGGTGAACTCCCAAACCCAAGTGGACCTGTCCCATGATCTGTGCCTTCCATACAGTGTCAGGGCACAGACCCCAGGGTGGCTCTGGAGGGGCCTGGCCTGGGGGTTCCCTTGTGCTGCCAGCCCTGGGACAGTGGCAGCAGGGTGGGCAGTGGGATGAGTGCTGTTAGAACCTCTCGTGGGGTGTTGTGGCTGTCCTGCAGCAAAACTGATCTGGTGGAAGTGCCTGTGTTTAAAATGTCATCTTCATAATTAGGATGTGCACGTGTGGAGTGGCTCTGTCTCTCTCTGGTGTCTGGGCTGGGAGGGACGTGGGAGATGCCAAGACCTGGTGATAAAGGGGTTTGTGATGGTGGTGACAGGGCTGGCAGCATCAGCAGCTGTAAGCAAAGGGGAAAACACATCCAGTGTGTCAATGTGCCCAGCTGCTGGCAGCTGCTGCTGGCTCCAGCTCCTTCTGCTGTTCCTAATTCCTAGTGCAAAAAGGAAAATGATGTGAAAAGATTGTTCCTGCATGGAGCCCAGTTCTGAACATCTGTGCTGAATTGAAAGTTTCATCCTAAAATAGAGTGAAAAGGAGCAGCTTATGAAAGAGTTTGAAGGGAACTAACAAGAATCCAACTTGCTCTATAAGATGGCTCAGGGGGTATCTGAGCATCCACCACATTCCCTCCTAATGTCACATTGCTGTGTTGCCATGATCATTAATTTGATGTGTGTACATTGGGGAATTGACCAAAACCAGCTGAGATCATTTGATGTCTTGTGCTTATTACATGGTTGAGAAGGGTGAGCAGCTCTTAGTGGTTTGGAAAAGAGACAATCTAAGATGGCCTAAAACCAACGAGTTTGCAACTGAGCTGGACGTGACTTGGGGACCATGTGGTGAGGATGCTGCTGACTGGGGCAGCACGGGAGCTCAGCAGACCAGCATCTCACCAGGACTGGGTGCCAGGTCCTGGCCCCCCTGGGCAGTCCCTGCCTTGGACAGCAGCGTGACCTGCAAACCCTCCTGCAGCACAGTGAGGGGTCGGTGCCCCCGGGCTGCCTGCGGGTGCCCCAGCCCAGCAGGGCAGCACACGTGCCAGGCTCGCAGCTTTCTGACTCACTGGTGGGGAAATTGGGCAATCTTCTCTTTCCCAATCTGTTTTCCTTCTCTGGAATTCAGCCTTCTCTTTGCTTTTAGGGCGGCAAAACCGAATCCAGCTGCTGGTTCACACACGCATCTCCCTGCCGGCAAAACCCCCCGCTCGCCACCGGCAGGAAGGGGGGCCTGTGCCCGGTGCCAGGGCAGCTCCGTGCCCACCCCTGCCAACCCTCACAGGGCCAGGACCTGCTCCCCTGGGACCCCATCTGGGGCCTGAGCCATGTCCTGGGATCCTGCCGACCCCAAATCACTCTTAGGGTGAAGCCTGGGTCTGTTAGTCCCCTTGAGATGGGGCTGGGCACTGCCCCGCTCCCATGGGATGGGACAGGAGGGGCTGGCCCTGAGATGTCCCAACGTGCAGGTGCTGCACCCAGGGTTGGGAGCTGCCAAACCAGGCTGTTCTTCACGTGCCTCTTCTGTGTCGTTTCATACTCGGCACTGAAACACGGGGCCTCACTGATGCCCTGTGTGTTTTCTGGCAGTTTGCCTTTCCCCCGTGTGTCCCCGGCGCTCACAGCCCTGCGCTGCTGGCGGGTCCGTGTCCCCCCAGCCTGCTGCTGGGTGGGCAGGCAGCAGGGGAAGGGACACACTTCCAGGAGAGTGGATATTGGTAACGTTACAAACCAAACTGCTACTTCAGTATTTGCTTTCCAAGTGACATCGGTTCGGGCTACTCCTACAGGGCAGGAATCGGGGAAGAACTTGGCACCCAGTTTCGAGCGCGCGGTGACAGAATTCTGCTTTCATCTTCTGATCCCTCCCGTCCTACCCTCTGAGCTCGTTCTGGGAAGAAATCTGTGGCACCCGGCACGTGACTTTCTCGCAGCTCCGCTTTGCCATGTAGTTTTGAATGGGAACAGGAAGAAATGTGTCAACAACTTCGTGTCTCTTCTTGTCTCGGGAAAGCAGCGCTCCCTGCCAAGCCGGCGCTGCCTGCCAAGCGGGCACCGGAGGCCCCG
>NW_009954535.1:545398-555099 GCF_000747805.2 Chaetura pelagica | reverse complement strand
GCCGCCCCCGCGGCTCCCGGGGCTTCTCTCCTCGGGTGGGTTCTGGCCTTTGAAAGTTGCTGCAGGACTGTAAAGGTACATCTGTAAGGAAACGGAAGGGTGTGCTCCCCAGCGCCGGAGCAGATGGGGAGCGGCCGCAGGATTGTACAGCCCATTAACAGCGTTTTCCTGACGGGCAATGCACTGTCATTTAAAAAAACGGATTGTTTGCAAATCATGCGGGGCTTTGTTTTAATTAAGTGTCGCCCTGTCAGACACACGCTGGGTTCCAGGGGCTGCGAGAGCCAAGATTATCTCTTAATTAGCTGGAGTGTGTGCCTGGCCGCGGGAGGAGGAGGAGGAGGATGAGGATGAGGAGGGGAGCTCAGGCAGCCCCAGCCCGCAGGACGGGGTCGGGGGTCCCGGCGCTGTGTGAGGGGCCGGGCCCCAGGTTTGCCAGGGATTGCGAGGGGAAAGGAAAACTCCTCGTAGCTCCCACCAAAAAACCCCGCAGATTTTTTAATATTATTTTTTTTTTCCAAAGGAAAACCCAACACAACCCAACACGAAGTTTTTCAAACGTCTTTTAAAAGCAGGAGGCTCGACAAGGAAAACCTTGGAGATGAGAATTAAGAGCGGGGAGGAGATTTTTCGTTTCCTGTTAGTTTTGTTCCTGAGTTTATTTTAGTTGTCTGAAGTTTGTGTGGTGTGATTTATCCGGCCTTTCCTATTTATGGGAACGTTTTAGAGTAAAATGGGAACAGCTTGCGAGGCTGCCACGCTCCTGCGTTTTTGTTTTAACACTGTTCGATGTGAAAAAATTAATATTTTGACTCAAAATACTGAGCAGCGAATATGAACGTTAAAGAATGTGCAGCTCATGTCAAAATGTGTCAGAATTCCCCCGGGAACAGCAGTGATGGTTTATTTCTATTTCGGCCCCGCTCTAATCCGGCTGTGGAGCCCGGGGGGGGGGGGCAGGGCCCCCCACAGCCACCCCACGGCCACATCGAAGCCTTTCCAAGAGGAAAACACCCTCGGTTTTCCTTGTGGGGAAGCGCTTTCAGGCACGGCTGCCTTCCAGTGTGTGGCTTTTCAAAAGATGTGGGAGCATCTTCCCCGCCCGGTGCCGCTGCTGGAGGACCCGGACCCTGGGGGCTCTGCGGGGCGGTGGTTTGTTCAGACAAGGTCTTGCGTGGCTGGAAGCTGTAAAACCTTGCCACGCGTGACCTTCCGGTGGGTGTTGGCCCAGGTAACAGGGAGAGCTTCCTGGGGAGCGGGTCCGGCTGCGGCTCTTGCCTGGCCTCCTGCCCCAGCACCTGGCACCGCCCTGCTTTCCTTCGGTGCACTGGAGGAATCTGCCCAGGGTTCCAGTAATTAGAAGAAAAAAAAAAAAAAGTCATTAATTTTTAAGCAGGCAGGTATCTGCGGCCGGCCAGATAACAGCCCTTGCGATAGGGCTGTGTTTGCAGAGCTGTTTGTGGGGAGCAGCTGCTTCTGCTGAGCAGCCTGCTGGGGGGGGGAGGAAAATTATAAATATAAAAGTTATAAAATGTCAACAAATGCTCTGGTATGAACAGCCCAAAGTCCAAGTGGCAGCGGAGCCCTCGCAGACGGTTTTTGTCAGCTGCTGAAGCCAGCTGGGGGTTTTCAGAGGCAAAAAGGGGTTTAGGTGCCTGTGGGGCCCCCGGGGTGACCCCAGCCCCCCGGGGTGACCCCAGCCCCCCGGGTTCCACTGCCCCGCAGCAGCTTCCAGGGGGGAGCTGAAAGGGCCCTGACGTGAAGGGAATTAGTGTAGGAATGTGTTCCCGGGGCGTGGGAACCACAGGTTATCCCACTGGGGTGCTCTCCTGTACCTGCTGTGAGGATGGGCACCTGCGGGGGTGGCTGCCTGTTGAGGGAGGAGCCCAGGGTTTGGGGTTTTTTAAATTATTGCTTAAATAATTAAAACTATATGCTTAAGAAAACAAAACTGAGGGAACCACAACTCTAACTGAACGCTATTGAAATCCTTCACCTGGGCTAACAAGGAGGTAACAAGGGATAACGAGCAGCAGAGCACACGAAGGCTCCGGGCTGCCTCCCTGTGCCTCCCTGCGGCTGCGGGTCAGACTGGGCTCATGGGCACAAAACAAGGCAGTTCCCAGCATAAATTAGGGATGGTCAGACCTGGCGCGTTTACCAGACGAGAGGTCGTGATCCTCGGGGTGTGCGGGAGCGATGTGAGATGCAGAAGGGAGGGATCCTCAGGGGAGCGGGGAGGAGTCGCTGCCCTCTGGGGACTGTCTGAGCCGGGGGGGGGGGGGGGTCCCACTGCAGCCAGGCTGGGGGGCAGCCGGTTTGCAGAGGGGGGAGCAGGGCAGTGCCTGGGGGTCCTGCTGCCCGCGGCCCCACAGGGACCCGCACACCTGGGGATGCGCTGCTTCCCGGCCCTGCCCTGCTGGGCAGGTGTTGCCATTCCCTGCCGAGGCTCTCCACTCATTTTCTCAAGGGTTTTGGGTTGTTTGGGGTTTTTTTGTGCGTTTGCAGAGAGCCCGGGCTGCCCGGAGCTGCCCCCCCCCCTGCCCTTCTTTGCTGCTCCTCATGGCACAGAGCAGAGGGAAGGCAGGGACAGCTGTGGTCAGGCTGCAGCAGAAGGCACCAGATAGCAGAACAGTCCCGTTTCCTGCCCGGTACCAGCCGTGTCAGCCCAGCCGGCTCCGGATGCTCCTGCCGGGGGGAGCAGGGGGGGTTTCCTCGGTGTCGGAATGACTGACCTTGCCCCTGCTCCTCCCAGCACTGCCACCCACGCACGGTTTCCAGGGGGAAACCCAAAGAATTTGGCCACACGCACTCCCAGGACGACCAAGGGTGATATGACAGAGCTGATCATGCTGCGTTCTTGTTCTCAAACTGGGCTTCTGAGGGGTTTTTTCCTCCCCCTCTCTGCTCCCATCTGTGGGAGCACCCCTGTCTGTGTCTGCAGCTCTTAACTCTTTGGGTCAGAAATAATAACTATTGCATGTTAAAATTCCATCATCCCTCTGTGATAGGTTTAGCTCCTTTACAGCCTATTGCATGTTAAAATTCCATCATCCCTCTGTGATAGGTTTAGCTCCTTTACAGCCTTTTGCAGAGTTCCAGGTGTTTGACCATGGTGGTTAATCCCAATTTGTTTGAATTTACTGCTGGGCAGGTGAAGGGACCTATTCCCTGTCAGAGCAGGTGGCAGCTGGGGAAGAGGCTGGGGTGGGGCAGCAGCCTGCCTGTCCACCAGCAACCCTGCCTCCCCTCTGCTATTAGAAAAGCCCTGTGTGGCCAACCATGCTGGAATGAATCCTTCTTTTCAATGAATCACACTACAAAATTCGTGAGGGGGGAGTGGAAGGATTGTTTTTGGGGAAGCAGCCTTGCCTGCAGGAGGCACAGCCCTGGCAGGGCACAGCCTGGGCTTCTCCTGCCTTCCCCCCTGCCACGGGGCTGCCCCCACACACCTCCCCGTGGGAAGGCCCTTGGGTTTGATCTCAACCAGAAAATAGGGATTGGGTGAGGTGGGATAGGTGGGTGGGAGCTTTGCTCCAACTCCATGGGGAGTGGCAGAGGCAGGGCAGGCTGGCTGTGTCCTTCCTTCAGGGTCTGTGCCTGGGATCCAGCCAGGAGCCACCTAAAGCACCTCACTGCAGGGACTTGGCACAGGGATCCCAGCAGCAGCCTTCAGGACTCCATCAGCAGTGTCACCTCGGTGATCTCTGTGCTTCTGCCTTTCTCTGCTGCTTGGCAAAACTCAGGGCAGCTGCTGGGAGGTCTGCTCTGCCTTGGCTGGCTCTGCTGGGGTCACAGCATGTGCCAAGGGGATGTGGGGGCTGTTGGGTTTAGGTCCAGACTCTCTCAGATTTGCCCTTGTCAAACACATGTTCTTCTAACCAGTTTTTCTTCCATTCCAAATCTTAAAATGGTTTATCCGATGTTACCTGTAAGGAAAACAGCCCAACAAAACCACCTTCAGAGTCCTCTTGTCTAAGGGGGGAAGAGAAGCAGGTAGTGGTTTGTTTTCCTAGGAAAGTCAGCTTTTATTCACAGAATGAATCAAACATGCAGGGCCTTTGTCTTGGATGAGTTAACTGGGTGTTTAGCAATAGTTTTGTAACGTGTGTGTGACTTCTAATGAACTGCACAACCAGAGGTGGCCAGCACTGCCTTTGGCAGCAGGTACAGAAGGGCTGCAGCACTTGGTGGGTCCTGCTGCAGCCAGAACCTCCCTCGCTCCAGCAGGAACTTACCTGTGACTTCAAAATCCACACAATTGTGCACTTGGGGTTCCCTGTGCCACGAGGAGCTGGGAGCTGGTGGCTCTGGGCACATTTCTGTCAGGGCTCAAGCCACTGCAGAATTGGTTGCCCTGTTTCTTGGCTGGTTTGGTTGGGTTTTTTTCCTTTGCATCTTCCACACAAGGCCATTGCTACATTTGCAGCCCCTTCTATGCCCACCTAGACCCCCAAGACCCCTTACCATGTATCTTGGGCCCTGGGGATGCTGCTTCTCTGCCTCCCTGCCCTGGACCATTTTGTGTTGACCTGGGGGATACCTCCAGAGACACCAGAAAGGCTGAAAAATCAGCTTTTCCTTGGCAATAACACTATGGGGAGGGACGTGAGATGGACTCCCAGCTGGAAAATGCCTTCCCTGCCCTCCTCTGTTGAAAACTGTCCTGCTGTGAATATAATACTTTTTCTGTAGCTCTAGGAAATACAATAATGGGTTGCACATTCAAACCAGCTGCTCATTTATTTTTTCAACTGCTGCTGAAAAAATGCTTGTAATTAGGAAAAATCTATAACAAGAAGTACAAACAAGTCAAAGTCTGTCATTAGCCAGAAAGAGACTGCTCTCTGCCTCAGCTATGGCTTTATTAAATTAGAATAATGAAGCAGAAGCTCTACAAAGAAAAACAAGTGCTTTGGAAAGGTCTGAATATATACAGCCATCAGTTTAGAAAACACATTTTCAGATTCAGCCGTGAAGCTGTAAACATGTCAGCTTGTGCTGCTCTGATGCCTCCTCCTGTAAGGCTGCACAAACCCCACAGAAATACCCCGTAAAAGGGAGACGGGGGGAAATCTTCTGTACTGCATTGAACTGAAACTGCAGGAGTGGCAGAACCCATCCCAGAGCAGATCCCCACGGGCTCAGAGGGGCTCTGGGGTGTCCCTGGCAGCAGTGGGGCTGTGCCATGTGAGACTCTAGGGTGGGGGGGGCTTTATGGATCTGGCTCATCTCCTCAGGGCCATGAGATCCTTCCCACGGGAAAGGTGTTTCCCTGGCTCTGCTGCAGCCTGGGAAGCTGTAGCCTGCAGCCCTTCTGTTGTTGCATGGCTCCAAATTGCTCTGTACAATGTCTGGACACACGAGTGCTAAGACCCCTGTGCCCCAGGACACAACACAGGCTGCCTGGTGACACTGCTGCCTGAGGTCCTGCCTTCTTGTAAGCTCTAGAATAACTCGGTTTCAATTAATTTTGCTGTTTCAAAGTTCATTATGAGCAGAAAGGTATTTTGAAAAGTCTTCACTTGTGTGTTTTCTGATGTAGAATTGTGGGTTGGGAAAAGAAGTTGTGCCCTTAATGCTCCTCAAATGGAGGTGCTGGGGGTAGGGGCAGGGCAGGTGGGTCCCTCTCTGTGTCTGGGGTGAACCAGGGTTCATGGTCAGGCTCCCATGGGGAGCCCCTTCCCTTGTTAGATCCAGGTGGCAGCCGAGCAGAGCGGGGCTCCCCGGCTTTTAGCCACGTTGGCACCAGGGATGCTCATCCAGTCCTCGTGCCCGGAGATGGGGCAGCCATCCCTGGGATGCTGTGGCACAGACACTGCTGGGGGTACAGGTGTCAGTCGGAGCTGTTGGGGGGAGTTTCAGCTGTGATTTCTGAGCTCAGGCACCTGCTGCTGGGTTGGAGCAGGCTCGTGGTGCCACAACAATGTCACCTCGTGTGTGCCTTAGGGTGCTTCCCAATGGGATGTCCCCAGGGCAGGGACTGTTGAGAGTCAATCACTTGGCTGGCATCTCCCTGCCTGCAGCCAGGGAAGAGTAATGGGCAGAGTCACTCCTGGTGCTGTGGAAGTAGAACAACAGAAATAACTTTGGAATTGGAGCCCACACATCCATACGCTGAGCCCCACGGTCTGAATGTATCCTCTAAACAATTGCTGGTTGTTTGTGGGCTACAGGTGACACCAGTCACGAACTCTCTGTTCTGTCTTTTCTGGGAAAACCTCTCTGTGGGCAGGAGCCAGTTCTGATTACAAACTTTCCAATTGTTTGTCCACAACCTTATGTAAACCAGGGGTGGAGGCGAGGGCTCTGCTGGCGCTGGGCGAGCCCCTCCAGCACCACCTGCCCCTGCAGCCAGACCTTGCCCCTGGCCACTGTTCCCTGGCCCGTGCCAGGCTCTGGCACTTGGAGCAGGGCTCTGGGACGTGGGACTGTCCAAAGCACAGAGCATCACCTTGGGCTCCCAAGAGGAGCAAACGGTGCCCTGAGCAGGGACCTGCTGCAAACAGCTCCCTGAAGGAATGTTTGTTTATAGCTTCAGCACCAGCCACAAAACACCCTAAACTGGGATAATTGAATATTCATCTTCTGTGAATTCTATTAATTCTGTGTCTTGTGTTCTGAAGAGCAAAATAATTGCTGTAATTTCATTTCAAAACCTAAAGTAAATAACCATGAGCCTGTCATTTTTTCTGTGTGTTTTCACTGAAAGGAAATTCATCTGCCTGCCTGCTTTCATTCTGAAATGATCTGTGGGGCCACAAGAACAACAGCACATTTATTTTTACATTTCCCTGCAAAAGCCTATTTACTCTAAGTGGCACAGTGAGCATTGCCAGCGAGTTCTTTGTCCCGATTTTAAACAGCTTTTTAAAACCCAGCATTAATTTAAACAAGATAATCTAATCTACGTGATGTGGTTTGGAGCAGTTCAGTGCTCCCCCCTTCAGGGGCTCTGCCTTTCTTTAAAAAAACAAAACAAAACAGAAAACAACCCCTAAGGAGATGCATGTTAATATTAATCACTGCTTAAAAAAAATACTTTAAAAAAAAAAAAATAAAATTCAGGTTTAATCCACTAGGGAGAAGCACAGAAAGGTGAAGTTTGAATGTGCCTGTCTGGGGCCTGGCCCAGAGGGTACCTGCAGGGCAGGGGGTGGGGAGAGCTGGTGAAAGAGACCTGAGTGTTTTTGGGTGCAGAGGGGTTATGGAAGTTCAGGGGAGCTGTGAGGGGGTGCAGGGGAGTGGGAGGTTCCATCACTCCCTTTGAGGGTCTGTTTGGGTAAAGCAGCTGGTTCTGGCTGGAAGAGGTGCCTGTGGGAAGGTCTCCCCGTGCTGGGCAGGGTACCTGGGGTACCCCAGGGCTCTCCATGTGCTCCCTGAGCCTGTTGGCTCGGTGGGTCCTTGGCAGTGAAAACCTGTCCCCCCGAGAGCTGGGAGAGGTCAGGTCTGTGCTCTTATGTGTCTCCTGGGAGATGTGAAGGAAGTCTTGGTATCTGGCCTCTTTTCTTGCCCCCCTTATCTTCTCATCAATGTTTACCAGACACGCAATGTTCTCATGAAGGAGAAACTCCTGTTTTCACAATTGGGGTCGTTTGGCATCTGTGTCACTAACACACAGGCTGCCTTGGCTGGGGCCTGCAGAGGGTGGTGACAGGTGGGATGGAGGGTGACAGGAGCAGTGACAGCTTCTGTACCCCTGCCAGGGCACAGGCAGCCATGGGATGGGCAGGACCAGCTGTGGGCAGTCCTGCCCAGGGCAGACCCCTGCTTGGGGCTGGCAGCAGCAGTCCTGGGGACACCCCCACCATGGGGTGCAGCATCAGTGTGATTTATTACCCACTATTGAACACGTATTTCATCAAGTCCTGAAGTTCATGCTCCCTCAGCCTCCCAACGTTGGGCTGCTCCCCTTGACATTGTGGATTGATCCCCAGTGGAATCTGACCTAGAATCCAGCCTGGGTTGGGTTTTCTTTTTAGTTTGGAGAGTTTGAAGAAGGGCTGGAGAGCCCACACAGCTGCCCAGGCTGAGCAGACACCCTGCACCAGGGCATGCAGGGGTGTGCTGCTCCAGCTGTGCTGCTGACAAAGGGCCAGGCTGGGCCAGCTTTTGGCTGCCCAGGACCAGATAGAAGGCCAGCTGGGCTTGTGGTGATAAACCCTGCAGAGCCAAAACCTGCAGTGAAGCATCTGAGAGACACCAACAAGGGTTTCTGGGCTGCAAACCCAGTGCTAGCTCATAGCCCCTCCAGGGTAAATCAATGATGTTATTTCAGGGTGAATTAGGTCCAAGGAATTCCCAGTCTCTTTGCAGGGACCCGTTGCTGTGGGGTGGGATGATGTGGCTGGGAGAAGCCCTGCAGATGTGGTGCCACAGCTGTGCCAGGTCCTGCTCCCAACCAGGAGCCACAGCACTGCCCTGGTGCACGTGGTGGCTGCTGCAAACCAGGACAGGGACTGATCTATCCCTGGGTCCAGGGGCTGCTGAGGGGACTCGGGGCAAGCCCCAGCACAGCAGCATCCCCTGCCAGACACTGTCCCTGCTTTTTCTACAAGTGGGTCCAATGATCAGACTCACCAGTTTACATGGAATTAGTCCTCTTTTAACCACCAAACTATGACTTCAGGGATTCAATCTCATTATTCAGCCAGTGAGCTTGGCAGGACTATCCCTCTTCTCTCATTACACTACAAAAGCACTGAGCCTTTGCCCTGGCTGCTATTTCCTTGGCTGCAGCCAGGGCTGGGGGGATTTGGCAGGGTGCCTGGGCAGCCTCCTTCCCCAAGCAGATGAAGCCTCATTAGCACCTGTACCAGGGAGATATTTACTTCCATTAAGGCAGCAGGGTGGGTGCCTTCCTGCCAGGCAGCCTGGGAGGCAGAGCTGAGCCCTGGCACAGCAGCAGAGCCAGCCCCAGGGCAGGCTGTCTTGCTGTCAGGGCTCACAGCAGCCAATTTACGCCTTCTGACATTTTTAGGAAGCTGTTCCCTGGGGTTTCTGCTGTGGAGGTGTTACTCTGTGCCCATTTCTGTGGCTAAATTAGGACTTAATCCCTGTACAACCCATCCATCCACTGCACAGGGCAAAAAAAATCTCATTCTGTAGTTGGCAACCAAGGTGTTGGGCATAGAGGAGAAGGAGGCAGCCAGGAGAAGGCCCAGGTGCAGGGCTGGGGCTGGGCAGAGCTGTGCCAAGCCACTGCTTGCTTGCAAGCACCAGGGCTACACAGAACTACTACACTAACTTCGCTGTTACAATCAGTTGACCTCTCTCTGTCTCCCACTGTCATTGTCTCCTTCTCAGTGACTCAGGCTGAAGGAATTTTCTCCTTCTTTTTTTCCTGTAGGGATCAGGGGGAAGGGCCAGCAGCAGCCCCAAGCTCTCATGGTCAGGGAACAGCCATGGCAGTCCTGCTCTGGTGTCCCTCCTCCAGGCTGCGGGTGCTCAGCCCGGCCTGTGTGTGTGTGCAGGGGCACTAGGATGGCACAGAAAAGGGCACAGCGACTCTCAAGCCGTTTGTGTTTACAGCACAGTCACATCTGGGTGGTTTCCTGCAGAACTCGGTGAGGTAGAAGAGCCTGCCCTCTTCTTCTGCTTGTGTTTCCCTCTTCCCTCTCTTGCGGTGAGCACAGGAAGAAGCTAAAGCAGATGATCGTGTTTTGCGGACCAAACACTGGAACACAAACGGCAGGAGCCGT
>NW_009954535.1:535583-544942 GCF_000747805.2 Chaetura pelagica | reverse complement strand
ACCTTGTGGCGCTGCGAAAGGGAGGAGATGGGGCTGGTCAGTGAAGTTACCAGGGATAGGGTGAGAGGCCGCGGCCTCAAGTTGAGGGAGGTGTAGGTTGGATGTCAGGAGGAATTTATTCCCTGAAAGGGGTGTCAGGCGCTGGCACAGGCTGCCCGAGGCAGCGCTGGAGTCACCACCCCTGGGGGGATTTCATACGGATGTGGTACTTGGGGTATGGTTTGCTCAAGGACTCGGCTGTGTTGGGTTAATGATTGGATTCCGTGATCTTTAAGGTCTTTTCCAACCGGGGTGATTCTGTGAACTCTTAAAGGACCTTTTAAGGAGCAATTTTTGCCCGGTGGCAGCTGATCACCAAGGATGCCACGGGGCTCACCCCATGGGGCCCGCAGCAGCACTTCCCAGCACGCTCTGCATGTGCTGCTGGTCCTGTGCCCAGAGGAACAGAAACCTGGGATCACAGAGTGGTTTGGGATCGATCCTTACCGGAGACAGCTCTGCAGCTCTGGGAGTACAGCCTTGCTGACAACACCCCTTCGTAATTGCTCTTGGTTTTACTTGTGCTAGAACTCGAAGCAGGAAATAGAAACACACAGAGGACTTTCTGCCTTTCCTCAAACAAGTTTGTTATGGGTTTGAGTTGGTGCTGATCTTGTCCCCCCATTAAATACAAGACATTAAAATCAATTATTCATAGCTTTAAAAGGTCTGTACAACAACCACCGAACTTGCTCCTGTTTGATCATTAATGGAGGTGTTATTCCTTAACAGTGGGTTCTTCCACATCCATTCTAGAGCACAGAAAAAAGACCCATGACAGTGATGATTTTTTTCCAATACGTTTTCAGATGAAGCTCCTGAAATCAGCTCCTGAAGCTTGAATTTTCAAAACCAAAGGTTAATCCCTTAAGAGCTCAATAAACAATCGTTAGGGGGATGGAAAGCATTAGTGCAGCACAAGCAGAGGCTGGAAGGCGGGAGGGGGAGCTGAGCCCGTGGGCGGCAGCAGCGCTGGCCCTGCCTGGGGGGGGAGCAGGGGGTCTGAACCCTGCCAGGGCTCTGGAGGGCTCCACGGCTTCAGCATCTCTGTGGAGGAAGAGTCAGGAGCAGCGGGGGCACCACTGGGTACCCACCCGGGCTGCACTGGGAAGGAGTGGGGGTGCAAACTGGCAGGGTGGGACAGAATCAGAGCAGGGACTGATTCGGTGTGAGGCAGGAGACAGAGTCAGGGGGGTAAGGAATGGAAGCTCAACTAAATCAGATACAATGATACCTGATCCCGGTGTGATTCACTGAAAACAGGGGGTTCTGCTGGGGATGAGCTGTGGGCAGGTACCCCGAGGTGCTGCAGGGACTGGTTGGTCTGCAGGGCATCACTGAGCAGGGTGGGCAGCTGCTCAGCAGCTGCTCTGAACGGGCATCCATCTGCAGAGGGAAAGGGAAAACGTGTCTGCTTTGGCCAGGATTCCCACCTTCCCAGCACTGCAGGCTGCTCCTGGAGAGCCTTTCTGTCCTGTGTCCACATGCCTGGCCCAAGGCATGTGCTAACCTTGCTTTGCAACATCTCAGAATAGCTTTATTTTTATATTTTTGGGGTTTTTTTTCTGCAGTCATCAGACCTATCAGATTTGTTTTATAACAACTCAGATACAAACCAGGTGTCCTAGTCTCAGCTGGGACAGAGCTGATTTTCTTAGTAGCTAGAATAGCACCACATTTTGGATTTAGTATGGGATTTGGGATGAGAAGAATGTTGATAATACACTGGTGTTTTTAGCTGTTGCTAAGAAAGCTCCTGAAGCTTGAATTTTCAAAACCAAAGGTTAATCCCTTAAGAGCTCAATAAACAATCGTTAGGGGGATGGAAAGCATTAGTGCAGCACAAGCAGAGGCTGGAAGGCGGGAGGGGGAGCTGAGCCCGTGGGCGGCAGCAGCGCTGGCCCTGCCTGGGGGGGGAGCAGGGGGTCTGAACCCTGCCAGGGCTCTGGAGGGCTCCACGGCTTCAGCATCTCTGTGGAGGAAGAGTCAGGAGCAGCGGGGGCACCACTGGGTACCCACCCGGGCTGCACTGGGAAGGAGTGGGGGTGCAAACTGGCAGGGTGGGACAGAATCAGAGCAGGGACTGATTCGGTGTGAGGCAGGAGACAGAGTCAGGGGGGTAAGGAATGGAAGCTCAACTAAATCAGATACAATGATACCTGATCCCGGTGTGATTCACTGAAAACAGGGGGTTCTGCTGGGGATGAGCTGTGGGCAGGTACCCCGAGGTGCTGCAGGGACTGGTTGGTCTGCAGGGCATCACTGAGCAGGGTGGGCAGCTGCTCAGCAGCTGCTCTGAACGGGCATCCATCTGCAGAGGGAAAGGGAAAACGTGTCTGCTTTGGCCAGGATTCCCACCTTCCCAGCACTGCAGGCTGCTCCTGGAGAGCCTTTCTGTCCTGTGTCCACATGCCTGGCCCAAGGCATGTGCTAACCTTGCTTTGCAACATCTCAGAATAGCTTTATTTTTATATTTTTGGGGTTTTTTTTCTGCAGTCATCAGACCTATCAGATTTGTTTTATAACAACTCAGATACAAACCAGGTGTCCTAGTCTCAGCTGGGACAGAGCTGATTTTCTTAGTAGCTAGAATAGCACCACATTTTGGATTTAGTATGGGATTTGGGATGAGAAGAATGTTGATAATCCACTGGTGTTTTTAGCTGTTGCTAAGAAATCAAGGACTTTTCAACTTCCCATGTCTTGCTGGTGTGTGGCTGCACAAGAAGCTGGGGGGAGCACAGCCAGGGCAACAGACCCAAACTGGTCAGTGGGATGTTCTGTAGGAGGCAACATCAGGCTCAGCAGAGAGATAAGGGCTGGCCAGGAAACTCTCTCCCTTCTAGGATTCTGTGGTTTCAGGATTCCTCTCCTTTGGAATTGCTGGCCAGGGATGAGCTGGGTATTGGTTGGTGGGGGTGGACCTGTTGCACTCTGCTTCACTTGTTTGCATATATCCTATTGTCATCATCATTGTTACTATTATTATTATTGATTTTAGTATTTTTATTCTTTTATTTCAATTACTAAACTGTTTATATCCCAACCCACGATTCCCTTTCCCTTTCCAATTCTCTCCCCCCCCCATGGGGGCTGGGTGGTGGGGAGCTGCTGGCCAGGTGACACCAGGTCAGTCTGTCTGTAGTTGGAATTTAAATAAGGAGGTGGGGACTTGGGGACAGAGGAGTCCCTGCAGCAGTGCTCCTTCCAACCAAGACTCAGTGTTTCAGCTTTTGCAGCTTCAACTGAAGCTGTTGCTGAAGCAACAACACAGTTACATTCAAAAAGGCCTCTGTACTGATTGCCAGGGTATTTGTTTCCAGGAAGAGCTGAGCTGGCATTTCTTTGTCCTACATAATTAGCTTTTCATTAAGCTTTTTTATTTCAGGTACTGATGTATCTCTTGGTTCATTCCTTAGCATCACCTCCTTCCTGATGGTCCATGGGAGCTGTTGAATTTTCCCTGACATTGCCAAATGCCCCCTGGGCTTCTGGAGCCAATGGATGCCCGGGGTCTGGAGTGGCCAGGGAAGGGCCTCAGGCTCTCAGCTCCAGCCCAGGAGAGGGGAGGAAACTGCCAGAGTCCTGCTCCTGAGGGTCCTGCAGCCCGTGCTGCAGGAACAGCCCCAGAGGAAGGAGCAAGAGAGAGAAGGAGCTGCGGGATAATGAGACAGGGAACAATAGCTGGAAGGGGAACGAGCGGGTCTGACTGGAGACATCAGAGCAGAGGCATTGAAAGGGTTCTCCTACCTCCATCAGCTTCAAAGCTGTAGAAAGAGAGCGCAAAAAAAAAGGGACTTCTAATACTTAGTTTGAACTCCTGACACTTCTTTGTCATTAGCACCTTTTCAGACATTCCTAAAATAAAATGCAGCAGAGCCCTGGCACAGGGACAGCTGCAGTGCAGGACACGGAATCACTCAGTCCCAGGGGTGATGTGTCTGAGCAGTGCCATGCCTGGGGAAATCCAGCTTTCCCGCAGCAGTACCAGGGATCTGGGGGTACAGAAAGCTCTGGGGAGTGAGAGGAGTCAGGTGGGCTGGAAGGGGGCACCTGGGGGCCCTGCTTCCACCCCCATGGCTGCCCTGGAGGCTGGGTAGGTGGCATGTGGGGACATGTCCCTGCAAACCCCCTGTCCCTGGACACAGACTTGGAGGATACTTCTGTTACAGCACCTGGGAGGGTGGGAGTGCTGTGTTAATTCCCCTCGATGTCTCAGGCAGCAATTACTTAATTGAAATATGTGATTTTGTCTCCCTTGGTGTGGGATCTTCACATTTTCCTGCCTCTTTGTCTCTTGGCCATTGGAGAAAACAGTGTAATGTGAGTATTAACGCACTATTAAACCTTGTCAGTAGAACTGTCTTTCTTGGCTGGTAGCTAAACAAAATGTCTGTTCTACTGAGAATAGTAATTTCAATTTAAAATGGCAATATAGGAAGGAGGCAAGATGCTCCCTGATGTAATTAGAACAAGCTTTCCAGTATTGTGTGTTATCTTTAGACTCTGGAAGTGTAGTTGCAGTAGGATTAACAGGTCACCTTCATTAACTTTATTTAATGCAGTGCTGTATCGCAGGGCATCCCAGCAGCAGTGCTGATCAGAAACTATTTGCATCTTCTGAAATACAGCAGGCACTCTGAAACAGCCTCTTCTTTATCCTAAGATTAATAAAGGCAAAGAGGGAGAAGAAAGGATATACAATGTTCATCCGTATGGGAATACATGACAGTCACACCAGCCACTTACCCAGGCCTTGTGGACTGGGCACTGAATTCCCATGTTAGCCACTCACCATATCCACTGTTCACAATCAGATAATAACCTTTTGTGTGCTCAGTTTTGTGTCATTCTGTCCTCTAAAGCTCCCACCCTGTTGGGCCTTGGCTGCTCCTTGGGCTGCAAAATCCCCCCTGTGCAGAGCTTGTTAATTAGCCCAGGAACAGCTTTTGTTTTCCAGACAGGGAAATGTCAGCCCAGTCACTACTGATGTGCTGCTGGGCTGGGGGCTCTGCTCCCTAGAGCAGGGCTGTGCCATGCTGGGATGCTGTCACCCCTGGTCCTCAGCTGCTGAGGGCCACAAGTTCTTGCAGGGAGGTGACAGAAAGGGCTTTTTGCACAAAAGAAATTCCCATGCATGTCTGCTCACCCTCCCACCTCCCAAAGAGATTTATTTACCCACAAGTTGAGACCAAACCTGGGCATTTTGAGCATGTGAAGCTAAGGCTGAAAGGAAACAAAACCTGGGGTCAATAGCCATTGATAACAGGCAGCCTGCTGTATATTTTTAAGAATTTTTGGACAAACAACAATGAGTTTTGCTGGGTTTTTTTAGTACGAATCTTTGCTCAAATCATTTAAACTTGATTTTCCTCCATTCTCACCTATGTGCAGTTGGTCAACAAGTCCAGCTGAGGGACCTCTTGCAGCTTTGAAGGTGTAGTATTTTATCTACTGTAGGCAGCAGTACTTCAAAATAAAATAAATTAGTATTTCAGGCTAACTATGGGAAGTCTGCATGTTGCATAAGGGGTGCTGGGAACAGGTGCTGCCTTCTGTGACAAACAAAAAAAGGAAGATACAAAACTGCAGAGACTGGAGAAAGAAAACAGTGTGATCAAGCATCATTTGACCTATCGAGCTGCCTGGTGACAAGGAGAATGAAGCTCACCAGAACCAGTAGGTTGGCCACAAGCCAATTCAGGTAAGATGTGAAATAGCCTTTTTTGCAGTGGATAAAATGTCGTGCAACAGGGGAGTCGAGCAGTTCACCTCCATCTGTGGCAGGACTCCCAGGTGAGACATGAGGGCTTTATATCCACGTGTGAGTATCTAACACCTGTATTTCCCTCACAGGCAGCAGGCACTGCCAGGATCTTCTCTGGGGGTCCTGCCTACCAGCCTCTCTGTCTGCAGCCACTTTGGGTTCATACCAGCACACTTTGAAATACTGAGATCTGCAACAAGTCTTCCCGGAAACTGAAGCCAACAGGTAGGAACAGCTGGATTTATGTCCAGCTCAGTGCCCCTGCACACCCACACACAGGGATAGCTCAGTGCTAATTGGACTGACTGGGAATTTCCATTCTCTCTCCAGCACGCCCGCTTTTCTCGTTAAGGATCCATCATCCCTTTGAGTTAAATCAGCTGTTAACAGAACAAAACATTCAGTTTAATGGAAATCAGTGGTATTAAAATCCCAGATTTTGTAGAAAGTGCACTGAGAGGCAAAGCTGGAAGGAATTCAGTTTCAGCTGCACCAGACAGAACCTATTCAGCTACAAGGCATGTGCTAGAGTTATGGAGGAGAAGGTGCTAATGCAACATGGTCTGTCACTGCAGACCAAACTCAGAGCAAGTGAGTGATACAGGCAGGAAGACTCTACTTTGCTGGCTGTGTATGAAGGCTGGTAACAGCATGGCTGCTGAAAACCATCCCTCAGAGAGAAGAGGTGAGGTCTGCTAGGCTAGGGAAATGCTGAAATACCCACAGAGCAGTCACAACGACTGGGATACAAAAGGAAAAGGAAAGCCTGGATGAAGAAATGAGGTATGTGAGGTGGGAGGAAGAAGGAAGCAAGAAAGCCAGCGATTTAGAACATGTGCATGAAAAAGGGGAACGGCTCTTTTCTACTCTCGTGTGGTTCTGGAAAGTTGCTGCTGTTTGTAGTATGTGGTAGCACCTAATCTCCTGATGGAGGGTTCTAGAAGAAAGATGGGGACAAGATTTTTAGCAGGGCTGGTAGTGACAGGACAAAGCATGGTGCTTTAGAGGGGAGATTCAGACTACATGTAAGGAAGAAACTGTTTACAACGAGGGTGGCAAGACGCTGGCCCAGGCTGCCCAGAGAGGTGGTAGATGCCCCATCCCTAAAAACATTCCAGGTCAGGTTGGATGGGGTCTGAGTGACCTGATCTGGTTGAAGATGTCCCAGGCCATGGTAGGGGATTGGACAGAATTAATTTTAAATGTCTCTTCCAATCCAAACCATTTCATGGTTCTATTATTCTTCCCCAGGAGAAGGCAGGACACAACGTGCAAGTGGGATGTGACCCCCTTGGGTGTCAGGGAGGCCCCATGATGCTGGTAATCATTGTGTGCAACACTGCCACAGCTGTGTCTGCTGTGGGGGCCCACCCTTCACAAACAGCCAGTGCAAAATGAGAGGACACACAGAAAACAGGGATGAGTCAGGTAACTTGGAAAATCCTGCCCTGGCACAGCAGACTAAATAAATGGGAGCCTCTCAGACCAGATTATAAATCTGCGCTCAGAGCCCTTAGTAACAGATCAACAGTGCTGCAGCTGGAGGAGGAGAGGCAGGGTTTGGTGCAGCTCCCCTCCTGCCTGCGGGTATCTGTGTGTTTGAGTTCAACCCTGAGCACGCCCGTAGGTGCCACGGGAAGGTTATGCCAGGTGTCACCTCCCGGCACAGCCGTGGCTCCAGGCCAGCTCAGGTGCCAGCTCTCCTGCCCAGCTCAGGTGCCAGCTCTCCCGCCCAGCTCAGGTGCCAGCTCTCCTGCCCAGCTCAGGTGCCAGCTCTCCCGCCCAGCTCAGGTGCCAGCTCTCCTGCCCAGCTCAGGTGCCAGCTCTCCCGCCCAGCTCAGGTGCCAGCTCTCCTGCCCAGCTCAGGTGCCAGCTCTCCCGCCCAGCTCAGGTGCCAGCTCTCCTGCCCAGCTCAGGCCAACCCCCACCCTGGGGCTGTGTGCCTGCGGGTGCCCGGGCCAGCCCAGCTGCCTCCCCCCTGCCCGCCCCGCGCAGCCCCCGCAGCCCCCAGCCCTGCCCGCACCCCCGGGCACCGGCCCCAGGAGGTGCCTCCTTCCCGCAACTGCCCTGGGCTCCCCAACTTACTGCTCCGACCTTTCGCCTCCTCCGTTTGGATTTATGGCCGTGCTTAGGTAACCGAGGAGAGCAGGCTGCAGTTCAGAGTGCCTATTTACTGATGGTATCTGACGCTGCTTCGCTATGACTCAAAATTTGCTCGAGACGGGGAACTCAAGGGAGCTGCCAAGAGGAGCTACGTGTTAGTGAGGGGACTGAGAAAATCACTCATGAAATAACAATTACCAAGGGAGAGATAAACTAAAAGGCTTCTTGTTTGCTAGTAGCATCAGTTTGTTTTGGTTTGGTTTTTACACAATGCTCCAAGTCCCTCGCTGAAATGACTCCCCTGGGGAGCACGATGGCTTTTCCATGAGCCAGCAGGGTGGGCTCTGGGTGAGCTGCATTCCCTGGAGCCTGCCTTGTGGGCTGGCTGTTTTCTCTTGTGGGAACACCGAGGCTAAGGATTCATTTCTGCTCTCGCTGTGAAATCCTAGAGGGCACCACAGAACAGTTCTGGAAACCAGGCGTGCTGTACAACACACGTCTTACAGGTGCTGCTGTTCTTGTCTCGTTTCTCACTTCCCTTTCTCTTCACATTCAATTTGTATTAAAATGAACAAGAAGCTTCAAAGTAGTAAACATGCAGTGGATGAATGCAAAAAGAAACAACAAAACCTAATGCCCTAGAAGAAAAGGGTTTCTCTTTACAGAGTCTAGGCTGTCGCCTCAAAGTTGCAGCCTGGGTGACTTGCCCCGGCAGAGCTGCCAGGCTGGCAACTCCAGATGCTCTTGCAGATTCCTGCCGGGGCACAATATGCAGCTGATTTCCCAATTAAGGCTTCTCCACAAAGTAGGTTTATGATTTAGACTCAAAAGTTTGAAAAACGAATACATATTCATGAAGTGCTAATAATCCTCTGTCTAGAACAGCTTTGAGCTGAGAGCAGCTATGACGAGCTCGTGTGTCACTCACCACCCATCCCCACTAAAATGTGAACAAGGAAGAAATGGCTGCAGCCAGCAGCTTGTGTTTTGCTCCGGCAATAAATAATGATGGTATTCTGACTCAAGTGCCAAATGTATAGTGCTTAATTAGAGGTCAGTAGAGCAGATTTCTGCTCAGCTGTTCCCTTTGCTGCGATTAAGGCGCTGGTGGAGCTCACACTGGGCTGCAGAGCAGACAAGGGAAAGCAGGAGCCGGGCGGTGCTGCTCGGCTGCCCGCAGGGGCTCGGGGGCGCGCACCCGACGGCGCCGCGGGGCCGGGACCCCCCAGGGGTGCCCATGGGCACGGGGGGTTCGCCCAGGCACCGGCTCACTGCCGAGGGCTCCGGGGACCCTGTTGCCTCTGCTCCGGCTGCCTGGCAGGGTCAGGAGAGCACCGCTCTGCCCCGGCCAGCGCTGGGCAGTTCTGTGTGCCCGTGTGTGCGGGAATCGTCTCCGGGAGAGACCCCGGAGAGAGGTGACACCGTCCCTGCGCTGACCTGGCCGGTGGCA